>NC_067403.1:172951920-173551920 GCF_016432865.1 Antechinus flavipes | reverse complement strand
GTGTTAAGTGTGGGTCCATGCCTAATTTCTGCCATACTAATTTCCAATTATCCCAGCAGTTTTTATCAAATAATGAATTCTTTTCCCAGAAGTTAGGGGCTTTGGGTTTGTCAAACACTAGATTGCTATAGTTGACTATTCTGTCTTGTGAACCTAGCCTTTTCCACTGATCCACTAATCTATTTCTTAGCCAATACCAAATGGTTTTGGTGACTGCTGCTTTATAATATAATTTTAGATCAGGTACAGCTAGGCCACCTTCATTTGATTTTTTTTTCATTAATTCCCTTGAGATTCTCGACTTTTTATTGTTCCATATGAATTTTGTTGTTATTTTTTCTAGATCATTAAAATATTTTCTTGGAAGTCTGATTGGTATAGCACTAAATAAATAGATTAGTTTAGGGAGTATTGTCATCTTTATTATGTTCGCTCGGCCGATCCAAGAGCACTTAATATTTTTCCAATTATTTAAGTCTGACTTTATTTGTGTGGAGACTTTTTTATAATTTTGCTCATATAATTCCTGACTTTCCTTTGGTAGATAGATTCCCAAATATTTTATGGTATCAACAGTTATTCTGAATGGAATTTCTCTTTGTATCTCTTGCTGTTGGGTTTTGTTGGTGATGTATAAAAATGCTGAGGATTTATGGGGATTTATTTTGTAGCCAGCTACTTTGCTAAAATTATGAATTATTTCCAATAGCTTTTTAGTAGAATCTCTGGGGTTCTCTAGGTATACCATCATATCATCTGCAAAGAGTGATAGTTTGGTTTCCTCATTGCCTACTCTAATTCCTTTAATATCTTTCTCGACTCTTATTGCCGAGGCTAGTGTTTCTAATACATATTAAATAATAATGGTGATAGTGGGCAACCTTGCTTCACTCCAGATCTTACTGGGAAAGGTTCCAGTTTTTCCCATTGCATATGATGATTTACTGAAGGTTTAAAATATATGCTCCTAACTATTTTAAGGAAAAGTCCTTTTTATTCCTATTTGCTCTCAAGTGTTTTGTTATTAGGAATGGCATGTTGTCAATTCCCTATTTTTTCAAATAGTTTATATAACATTGGAGTTAATTGTTCTTAAAATGTTTGGTAGAATTCACATGTAAATCCATCTGGTCCTGGGGATTTTTTCTTAGGGAGTTGATTGATAGTTTGTTCTATTTCTTTTTCTGAGATGGGACTGTTTAGGATATTTACTTCTTCCTCTGTTAGTTTGGGCAAGCTGTATTTTTGGAGGTATTTTTCTATTTCATTTAAGTTGTCGAATTTATTGGCATAAAGTTGGGCAAAGTAACTCCTAATTATTGCTCTAATTTCCTCTTCGTTAGTGGTGAGTTCTCCCTTTTCATTTTTAAGACTAACAATTTGATTTTCCTCTTTCCTTTTTTTAATCAGATTTACTAAGGGTTTGTCTATTTTGTTGGTTTTTTCATAGAACCAACTCTTAGTTTTATTAATCAATTCAATAGTTTTTTTACTTTCAATTTTATTGATCTCACCTTTTACTTTTAGAATTTCAAGTTTAGTGTTTGACTGGGGGTTTTTAATTTGTTCCTTTTCTAGCATTTTTAATTGCAAACCCAATTCATTGACCTTCTCTTTCTCTATTTTATACAAATAGGCCTCTAGAGATATGAAATTTCCCCTTATTACCGCTTTGGCTGCATCCCATACATTTTGGTATGATGTCTCATTATTATCGTTTTCTTGGGTGAAGTTATTAATTATGTCTATGATTTGCTGTTTTACCCAATCATTCTTTAGTATGAGATTATTTAGTTTCCAATTATTTTTTGGTCTACTTCCCCTGCTTTTTTGTTGAATGTAATTTTCATTGCATCGTGGTCTGAAAAGGATGCATTTACTATTTCTGCCTTACTACATTTGAGTTTGAGGTTTTTATGTCCTAATATATGGTCAATTTTTGTATAGGTTCCATGAACTGCTGAAAAGAAAGTGTATTCCTTTCTGTCTCCATTACATTTTCTCCAGAGATCTATCATATCTAGCTTTTCTAGTATTCTATTTACCTCTTTGACTTCTTTCTTATTTATTTTCTGGTTTGATTTATCTAATTCTGAGAGTGCAAGGTTAAGATCTCCCACTATTATAGTTTTACTGTCTATTTCTTCTTGCAGCTCTCTTAGTTTCTCTTTTAAGAATTTAGATGCTACCCCACTTGGTGCATATATGTTTAATATAGATAGTGCTTCATTATCCATGCTACCCTTTAGCAAGATATAGTGTCCTTCCTTATCTCTTTTAATTAGGTCAATTTTTGCTTTAGCTTGATCTGAGATCAGGATGGCTACCCCTGCTTTTTTGACTTCACCTGAAGCATAGTAGATTTTGCTCCAACCTTTTACCTTTAACCTGCATGTATCTCCCCGCTTCAGGTGTGTTTCCTGTAAACAACATATTGTAGGATTCTGGCTTTTAATCCATTCTGCTAACCGCTTCCTCTTTATGGGGGAGTTTACCCCGTTCACATTTATGGTTAGAATGACCAATTCTGTATTACTTGCCATCTTGTTAACCCCGGTTTATGCTTTCCTCCCTTCTTTCCCCTTTCCCCCCCTTCCAAGTATTAAGCTTGTGAGCACCCCTTGCTTCTCACAGCCCTCCCTTTTTAGTGTCCCTCCCCCCGCCTTAGAGTTCCTCCCCCTATCTTACCCCTTTCCCTCCCAGTTCCCGTATTCCCTTCCGCTTAGCTTATTCCTTCCCTTTCCACTTTTCCCTTCTCACTTTTCAATGAGATGGGAGAAGTTTCACCATAGATTGAATATGTCTTAAGATTTTTCACTTAAAGCCAATTCTGAAGGCAGTAAGATACCCACTATATTCATCCCCCTCCATTCTTTCTCTCAGATATAATAGGTTTCCTATGCCTCTTCATGAGATGTACTACCCCCACTTTACCCTTTTTCTGGTACAATGTCCTTTCCACATCAATTTCTAGAACAAGGTATACATGTATTCTTTATACATCTATATAGTCAAAATATAGTTCCCAAGATTAATCTTTACCTTTTTAGATTTCTCTTGAGTTCTATATTTGTAGATCAAACTTTTTGTTAAGTTCTGGTTTTTTCATCAGAAATAGATGAAATTCGCTTACTTCGTTGAATGTCCATCTTCTTCCCTGGAAAAAGATGCTCATTCTCGCTGGGTAAGTTATTTTTGGTTGCATACCAAGTTCCTTAGCCTTTCGGAATATCATATTCCAGGCCCTTCGATCTTTTAATGTGGATGCTGCCAGATCCTGGGTGATCCTTATTGTGGCTCCTTGATACTTGAATTGGGTTTTTCTAGCCGCTTGCAATATTTTTTCTTTCATCTGAGGGTTCTGGCATTTGGCCACTATATTCCTTGGTGTTTTGATTTTAGGATCCCTTTCAGTGGGTGATCGATGAATCCTTTCAATGTTTATTTTTTCCTCTGTTCCTATGACTTCTGGGCAGTTCTCTTTGATAATTTCCTGGAAGACAGTGTCCAGGCTCTTTTTTTCATCATGTTTTTCTGGAAGTCCAATGATTCTCAGATTGTCTCTCCTGGATCTGTTTTCCAGGTCTGTTGTCTTCCCCAGAAGGTATTTCACATTTTTCTCCATTGTTTGATTTTTTTGGATTTGCTTGACTGATTCTTCTTGTCTCCTCGAGTCATTCAATTCCACTTGTTCAATTCTGATTTTCAGTGAAGTATTCTCTTCACTCACTTTTTTAAAATCTTTCTCTAATTGTCCAATTGAGTTCTTTTGTTCTGTGGAATTTTTTTCCATTTCGCCAATTTTGTTTTCCAGTTCACTAATCCTATTTTTCAAGGATTTTACTTCTTTATCCACTCTCTCTTTAACTGACTTCTCCAGGCTCTTTTGCCAAGCCTCCCTCTCCTTTTCCCAAGCTTCCTTCTCCTTTTGCCAAGCCTCACTCTGCTTTCCCCATTTTTCTTCTAGCTCCCTTGTGAGAGCCTTTTTAATCACTTCTATGAGGTTCATCTGTGCTGAGGAACAGACGTTCTCCTCCTTTGGGGAATCACCTGGGGACTGCCTGTTTTTAGTCTCCTCAGGATTTAGAGTCTGCTCTCTATCTGTGTAGAAGCTGTCTAGGGTTAAAGTCCTCTTCAGCTTCTTGCTCATTCTGTCTATTAATCAGAGACAAACTACCAAAGAAAAACAGAAAAAAACTGGAGTCTTTCTTTGGGGGGGGGGCTGGGTGTGTTATCGAGCTTCCTCTACAGACTGCAGGTGGCAGCAGTGAGGCACTAGCAGGACTGTGCTGCGCCTGCGCTCTGAGATCCCAAAGCGTGCTGAGTCACTGAGGGGGGGGAGGGGGGGGGGCGGCCAGGTCCTGAGAGACTCCAGCTGTTTGCGGTTGTGTTCTTCAGCCCCGGTGTTTTTAGCTTCTCTGCTGGGCTGTTGACTTGCTGCAGGTTCCAAACCTGTAGCGAAGCTCTTCCCGCAGAGACAGCTGCGATCACTCCCCACCCCCTCTCCAGTCTGCTCCCGTGCTCTCACTGCCGCTGCCCGCCGCCTGCGCCCGGTCTAAAACCGCCCCAGCCCTCCAGTAAAGACAGACCTTTCTTGGCGGATCTCAAGGATGGCTTCTCTTGGTAACTATTTGTGGGTTTTTTTCAGTCAAGCATTGATTCAGAGGCTTGTAATGAAGTGGATAGTGAGAGAAAGCGCGGAGCTTATGCAACTGTGAGCCTCCTCTCCGCCATCTTAACCGGAAGTCCCTAGTTTCTTCTTTTAATTGATCACCTTTTCAGGAAAATAGTTCCAGTACACTTGGATATCAATGATATAAAGAAGTATGAATAATTTTCACTTTGAGTCTGGACTTGTGATTTCTTTGTAAGATGAGACTTCTCCATTGGTGCAATCCACACTAGTTGCTTTCTTTAAAATGTTGAATGCACTGGTCATGGTTACATGGTCAGTATGTTTCAAAAATGGTATTAGAACCCAATTTATCCTAACCCCAGGACTAGCCCTCTATTAAATTCACCATGCTTCTCCTCTCTTTTGTTCACAATATCAATTGTGCATGCATGCACGCACAGATATGTATGTATTATGTTGTGCTATCTGTGTGCATATGAATGTATGAATGCACATTTCTTTTCCAAATAAGAATTTAATTTCTATCCAAAAAACAAAAAGCAAAAAACAAAATGATAGGTAGTTCAAATTTTTATCTTAGTGTCCCACAAAGAAGCACTAAATTCAAGATACTGAAAATTCAGTGACATGAATAGTTTTACCACCAACCCTGTGGGAACTTTTATAAATCATCTAGATCCTCTATACTTTAATATCTTCTTCCACTTAAGAAACTGAAGTGCCAGCTTTAAGGTTTTGATGTGTCAACCCCCATTCAGTGTCCTTTATGGAATCTTCATCTAGAAAATATTCACTAAACATGGATGTTCAACAATATCCTGGGCTTGCCTTTATCTCTATCCTATTTACCTAGGTGATCTCATCAGTTCCCATGGATCCAATTACCATCTCTATTCCAATGATTCTTAGATCTACTTATACTCAGATACTCTTATGACCTCCAGTCTCAAATCCTCTTAGACATCTCAAACTGGATTTGTATTGACATCTGAAACTCAGCAATTGTTTCTCCAATATCCCTATCTCCATTAAGGGCATGAAAACATGATATAGAACTCTCTAGCCCCATCCATCTTTACAAGTTACTTCCTGTGCCTAGAATGTTGTCACACTTCATTCTCAATTCCTTTCAAAACTTGATCTAATTATTACCTCTTTTAAAAGACTTTCCTAATTCCCCACTGGTTAGTTTGAAGGAATATTTTGTACTTATTTTGAATGGGTTTGTTTTTTTGTTTTTGTTTTTGTTTTTGTTTTTTGTTTTTTGTTTTTTGGTGTGTGTATATGTGCATTAAAGTGTGTATGCTTTATTTATTTATCAGTGGACACATTGTATCTACCCAGAAGCACGTAATTTTCTTGAGTAAAATAACAATGGTCTCACTTTATAGCTTGGCATGTAGTAGATACTAAATAAATAAATGCTTGTTGACTGATTGATAATTGATCCAATAAGGTCATGAGCAAAAAAATCAGCATAGATACTAATTTGACTTAGTAAAGGTACTCTCAACTAAACAGGTAGATGAGTGCTTCCAATTTGGATCATTTCTGACAGAAATATCTTCTATTGTGGTTTAAAATGATCTAAAACATCTGTTGTTAACTATCTCTGACAGATGGAACTTTCATCACTACAGTTAAAATATGACTCCTGTGTGTTTGACTTTTGAAATCCCTTTCAGTTCTTTACCAACATCTGAAATGACTTGTTTACTAAAGCTTGTGTGTGTGTATGCAAAGAAGGACCTCCCCCTTTTTCTATAAAATACAGGATTATATTATGAATGGAGTGTGTGTGGGTGTGGGTGTGTGTGTGTGTGTGCATTTGTATTTAAAGCTTCCTTGGGCTATATATGCCTGCATTTATGAAGAAAAGAGGAAAAGCTTTTCTATTTTAACTGTCACCTCAATATAATCTGTAGGGAGGTGGTAGTGGAGGTTAAGGAATTGACTGAGGGATCTCTGAGAAACTGAGTCCTTCCCAATCCAATTGATAAAAATTTAAAAATGTAAGGAGCAAATGACAGAAAAATGAGGTGTAAGAGTATATCATTGACAGGTTTTTACTGCATTCACATAACTCTTTCAAAGCCTTAAATAGCATAGATTATAGCCTACTAATGCACAGTCTGAAGGGGACCTGCTCTTAAATTTCCTTATTACTTTTAAATGCTATTTACATCCTGTAATTTCATCACCAAAAAGATTAAGTTAATCTTTTACAATCATCTAAATCTGACTAACTCTAAAACTAACTGTTGGGCACTCATTTTTCTTTCATGTTTGAATCTTCAAAACCTGTTTTGGAATTTTCTTGGCAAAGAGTTGTTTGCCATTTCTTCCTCCAGTTTGTTTTATAAATGAGAAAACCAAAGTAAACAGATTTAAATGACTTGACCAGAGTCACACAGTTAGGAAATGAATGATGGTAGATTTGACCTCAAGAAAATGAGTTTCCTTGACTCCAAGTCTGGTACTTTATCCATTGTTCCACCTAACATACTAAATATCCCCAAACATTCCCTTATTATTTGTGCTCCTTCCTCTGCAAATCAGAACTTTTTCCTCAATAAATTTAGATGGGATTCATTTGGTGGCTATGTATTTACAATTATGTTTATATCCTGGCCTTTGAGCAGGTCAAGTTTGCCTAAAATGGAGGCTACTAATACCTTCCTACAGGGATGGGGATTAAAATTCCTCAACAGGCTGCATGCTTCTTTAAAAATGGTAAGAGTTAAGTAAATGTTCTCTTTTCCACCTTCTTACTAGCTCTTCTTGGTTGGTGATTCCAACCTGCTTCACCCAGCTTCACCTATGAAGTCAGCCAATGAGAGGAGTGGAACTTGCCTTTCTCTGCTTACCGATTCCTTCTTCTCCCCACCTTTGGCCCTGTATCTAAGAAATAAGTTTAATGGCACATTTTTTTTTCTATATCATTTATCCTCAATTTTAGGTGTCAGGATTTGAACTATAGTGACCTTGTAGGTACTCTTTCAGGTAGGTTGGTATTTTCAGCCTCTCCAGAATGGACGTCCTGATGATGTCAGGGTCCCTGAAATTTGGCTTTGGGTTTGTGGACTTAGACATGGGAATGCCCTCTGTGAGAATATACCTAAACTATGAATATAGTTCTCTTCTTCTTACTATAGACTGGAATTGTGCAAGGGGAAGGGAGATTGGGGAAGGGGACAGAAAGGGTTATATTGATTAGTTATCATCATACCTTTTGGAATAAATATCTCTTTGTAAAATCTCCATAATGTTAAATATTTGTTCTTCTATAAGGTTCCTTTAAGTGGAGCATCTTTCACATATTATTTCTTCTTTTTTTCTTACTATACATACACATTTTTTTAATACACATTTCTTTATGAATCATATTGTGAAAGAAAATCAGAATAAAATGGAAAAACCATGAGAGAAAAAACAGGGTAAAAAAAGTGAACAAGTATGTGTTGATTTACATTCAATCATAGTTCTTTTTCTGGATGCAAATGGCATTTTCTATCCAAATTTATTGGGATTGCCTTGGATCATTGGATCACTGAGAAGAAACAAGTCTTTCTCAGTTGATCATTATACATTCTTAATGTTACGGTGTACAATGTATTCCTGATTCTGCTTGTTTTCACTCAATATCAGTTCATGTAAATTTTTCCAGGCCTTTCTAAATCTTTCTAAAATCTGCTTGTTCATCATTTGTTATAGAACAATAACACATTCCATTACTTTCATAGGCCATAACTTATGCAGCCATTCCCCAGTTGATGGATATCTACTCACTTTCCAATTTTTTGACACTACAAAAAGAGTGCCTACAAACATTTTTGCACATGTGGGCTTTTTCTCCTCTTTTATGATCTCTTTTGGATACAGACACAATAGTGTCACTGCTAGATCATTGCAGTTTGATGGTCTTTTGGCCATAGTTCCAAATTGTCGTCGAGCATAGTTGGACCATTTCAAAACATTTCAAAACAATGCATTAGTGCCCCAGTTTTTTCACATTCTCTTCAACATTTATCATTATCTTTTCCTGTAAACTTAGTCAATCTGAGAGGTATGAGGTGGTTTAGAGATGTTTTGATTTGTATCTTTTCATATGATATAAATGCTTTTAATTTCATCATTTGAAAATTGTCTGTTCTTATCCTTTGACCATTTGCCATTTGGGAAATGAATTGTATTCTTGTAAATTTGACACAATTTATTTATATATTTTAGAAATGAGGCCTTTATCAGAAACACTAACTGTAAATTTTTTTTCCTAATTTTGTATTTCCCTTTTAATCTTGTTTGTGTAAATTTTGTTTATTAAAAAACCTTTTAATTTAATGTAATTAATTTGTCCATTCTCTAATTTTGTTTTGTCATAAATTCCTCCCTTCTGCAAAGATTTGATAGGTAAACTATCCTTTGTTCATTAATTTGTTTGTGGTATCACCCTTTACACTTAAATCATGTATCAATTTTGATCAGATTTGGCATATGAGATGTAGTTCTATACCAAGTTTCTGACATAATGTTCTCCAGTTTTCCAAGAAATTTTTGTCAAATAATGAGTTCTTATTCTAGAAGCTAGAGTTTAGGGGTTTATCAAATACTAGATTATTGTAGTCATTGATTACTGTATTGTGTATCTAAACTGTTGACTGATCCACCACTATTGCTTAGATAGCAGCAAATGGTTTTGATGGTTGCTTCTTAATCTTAGACTCTGGAGTTTTAGATCTGGGCACAGCTAGGTCACCATCCTTTGTAATTTTTTTTTTTAAATTAATTCTCTTGATGTTTTACCTTTTTGTTCTTCCAAATGACTTTTGTTATTATTTTTTTCTAGCTCAGCAAAACATTTTTTGGGGGGCAATTTGAATGGTATGGCACAGAACAAATACATCAATTTATATAGATTTGTCATTTTTATTATTTAACTGAGCCTACTGATGAGCAATTGATATTCTTACAATTATGTAAATCTGACTTTATTTGTGTGAGAAGTGTTCTATAATTCTATTCATATAGTTCCTGGATTTGTCTTAACAGGTGTACCTAGATATTTTATTTTGTCTACAGTTATTTTAAATGGAATTTCTCTTCCTATCTTTTGCTGCTGGACTTTGTCAATAATATAGACAAATGATGACAATTTGTGTGGGTTTATCTTATAACCTGAAACATTGCTAAAGCTATTAGTTGTTTTGAGTTTTTGGATGATTTTCTAGGAATCTCTAAGTATATGATCATATCATCATTTGCAAAGAGTGAAAGTTTTATGTTCTCATTCTCTATTCTAATTCCTTTAAAAAAATTTTTTTTATCTTTTGTTATTGTTAAAGTCAACATTTCTTTTTTTTTTTTAAAGCTTTTTATTGACAGAACATATGCATGGGTAATTTTTCAACATTGTCCCTTGAACTCACTTCTGTTCCAACTTTTCCCTTCCCACCTCCTCCCCTACATGGAAGGCAGTCTCATACATATTAAACATGTTAAAGTATATCAAATACAATGTATGTGTACAGATCTGTACAGTTCTCTTGTTGCACAAGAAAAATCGGATTCTGAAGGTAAAAATAACCTGGGCAAAAAAATTAAAATGCAAGTAGTCTATATTCAATTCCCAGTGTATTTTCTTAAGGTGTAGCTGATTCTGTCCATCATTGATCAGTTGGAACTGAATTGGATCTTCTCATTGTCGAAGATATTCACTTCCATAAGAATATATCCTCATATAGTATTATTGTTGAAGTGTATGTTTCTGCTCATTTCAATTAGCATCAGTTCATGTAAGTCTCTCCAAGCCTCTCTGGATTCATCCTGCTGGTCATTTTTTACAGAACAATAATATTCCATAACATTCATCTACCATAATTTATCCTACCATTCTCCAATTGATGGGCATCTATTCAATTTCCAGTTTCTAGCCACTACAAAAAGGGGGTTGCCACAAACATTTTTAGAGCCAACAATTCTACTGAAATATTGAATAATAATGATGAAAATAGGCATCCTTGTTTCACCACTGATCTTGTTAGGAATGCATTCAACTTATATTCATTATAAAGAAGGTTGCTGATGGTTTTAGATAGATACTGCCTATTATTTTAAGGTAAACTCTCTTTATATCTCTGTTTTCTTGTGGGAAAAGAGATCAATCTTCATTTTCTTGCTCCCCTCTTAATATCAAGCTCAAAGTGCTACTCCTTTCTAACCTGTATTTTCTTCCACCCTGCCAGAGACCATGTCCTTGGAAACAAAGAGCTAATGTGATTAAATTCCTGAGACAAGATTATGTGTGTCCCAGGAAATTGGCCCTACCCGCCCAGGAACTAGATAACGAGTATGCCCCAGGATGTCAGCCACAACTATGGTCTGACATTCTTTACATTGCAACCCCCCACTCAGAAATCATATAAAACTAGACCCTCTTCATTCAATAAACTGAGACTTTGCTCCACCTCAGCTTGTCTCCCTCCTCATTTCTAACCCCATTCCTTTTCAGGCAATAGCCTTACAGGCAAATGTCCACCTCAGGACCCACACTTTGATGACCTGCTGGACGGGTCATTTGAGAGATTGTCCCCCTTTCTTTATTTATATATGGGTGGAAGGCCTGTCTTAGGCTATGTGGCCGGTATCCATATTCAGTACCCAAATAATCCGACCTTAAAGGCCAGAAAAAGGGCAGGACCCCTGTCTTAGGCTATGTGGGCGGCATCCGTCCCAGCACCCCAGCATCAAACTTCCGGGGTGTGCTTCTGGAGAACGGGCCCACAATAATCCCGTCATTGGGTGTTCCTGCAGCCAGAGGGTATGATGTTCCTGAAATATGGGGCCACAATAATCCCGTCATTGGCTCACCCACAGCCGGCACAGGGGGACTTCAACCGAGTCCATCATCTGCAATACCAGGGGTCATTCATAACCATGGTAGAAAATTGTAAAGCTGCACCAGGCTCGTTGATGTTGAGGTTTTCATAAGAATCTGCCTTAAGAAGGCGTTGATAGTAGATTTGAACTTTCTTCTGAACAGTTGCATCAACCTGAGACTTAACAAAGGCGGTTAGTCGGGAAAAGGCCCAAGGGCCGAAAGATATTAAAAGAAGGATACTAACAAGGGGTCCCAAGAGGCTTGGGAGTAAGGTAGTGAGCAAGGAGGAAGAGGAGAACCAATTTTTATACCAAGACTCCTGTTGTTCTCGCTCTTTCTTACGTTTTTCTAGACTATCCTTTACTTTCTGAATGCTATTTTCCACTAGGCCAAGTTTGTTTACAAAGAAACAACATTCCTCTTTTAATGCAGCACAAAGGCCTCCTTGTTGTAAGAACAACAGGTCTAATCCCCTTCTGTTTTGTAGAACCACTTCTGCTAAGGAGGCCACTGAGTCTTTGAGATGTTCTAGACCTGTCTGAAGCTCTCGGAGATCTCTATCTATAGCAGCACTAAGTTGAGAATATTGCTGATTAGAGGTGACTAGGGAGGCTATCCCGGTACCGGCCCCCGCCAACCCAACTATAACAGCGAGTGAAATGGCGGTCAGGGGTTCCCTTTTGGACCTGGCATGGGGGGAGGTGCCTGTGTTCCAAAAAGACAGAAGATCCTCAGGCGGGCGAATGGTAATGTGAGGGAGGAGCGTGATGAGAACACAAAAGTCATGGGAGGAGATGAATGTTTGAGAAGGGACAAAGGTGGTGAGCCCAGAGGAACAGGCGAAGTAAGACCCATTTGGGGCAGCCACATATATGTAAGAAGAGTTGATTTCTATTGTTGTATTACAAATAGGCTCAAGGGCGAGAGGGAGGGGTTGTCGCAGAGTTGTTATACAAAGCCCGAGGCCAGTAATTTTACTCAGGGTAAGTCCTTTTGTTGAGCCTGTGTTCCATCGGAGACTAGAGGGGCTGTTGGTAAATGTCAGGTCTCCTCGGCAGGCTATGCCCTCATAGAAGGGTGGCATGGCTGAGTAACAGATCCAGCATTCCTTATCTTGGGTGTAATTAAGATTGTGGAGAGCATGTGCTGAGGCGTACACAAGAGAAAGTAATAACTGAGAAGAGGACGAGGGACTAGCAGGTAAGTTAGGTCTGGGAATAGTAGAGGCAGGAGGTAATTTAGAGGATACAGGGACCATAGAACGGGGAGTTCGGGGGGGGGTAGATTTCTTTTTTGAGCACGGGGTTGGGGCCTATGGTTGCTGTTGGGTATTGGCTACAGTCTTAGGCCCCATGAGACACCCCGAGTCCATTCTCTGTTTTCGAACTACGTCCCAGGCCAGGAGGGGGTTCAGCAGGGTGCAAACCGGAGTCATCTGTAAAAGAGCAGAGGAGAAACTTAACCTCAGGGGGGGTCCCTGGGTGAATTAAAGGGTTTTATTAGGCGTTCTGGGAGCCATCTAGCATTTTGAGCTTGGGAGTCATAAACACAAGCATGTCCTTTCCCCCATATAAGGACAGGGTCTGGACCATGCCATTGATTAGTGATAGGGTCTCTCCATTTCGCCTGTGCATATGTGTCAGCGGTGGAGGGATGCCAAAGGCGGTCTGCTGCAGACTTCCCCTCCGATTCAAGGGTGAGGAAATTCAGGACGAAAAGGGCACGATTCAACAATGTCTTGGAATTGCCAGAGCGGGTATAAAGCATCTGTGTACCAGACTGTAATTTAGAAATCGTTCTTTTTAGAGTTTGGTGGGCCCTTTCGACAATTCCCTGCCCCTGAGGATTGTAGGGGATGCCTGTAATGTGTTTAATGCCTAAGTGGGCACAGAATTGTTTAAAGGAAGTGCTAATATATCCGGGGCCATTATCAGTTTTAATAACTTTGGGCCTTGGGATGACAGCGAAAGCCGATATAAGGTGGCAGATGACATTTTTAGAGGACTCTCCCGTCTGTAGGGAGGCGAAGATGAACCCGCTAAATGTGTCAATAGAGACATGGATGTACTTGAGATTACCAAAGGGAGAAAAATGAGTCACATCCATTTGCCACAATTCTCCGGGGATGAGACCACGGGGGTTGACTCCCAGATGGGGTTCTGGTAGGTGCACCAAGCAGCCAGGGCATTGCTTAACAATCTGTCTCGCTTGTTCTCTAGTTATGCCATATTGTAGGCGGAGAGTCTGTGCATTGAGATGGTGTAACTCATGGGCCTTAATGGCCGCAGCCATAGGAGGCACAGGGGTTATGGCTGCTGTGATAGTGGCATCCCTGGTCGCTTGATCAACAGCATCATTACCTTCAGCAAGAGGGCCCGGAAGGTCAGAATGAGCCCTGATATGACCGATAAAAAAGGGTTCTGTTCGATCAAGGATGAGCATTTGGATTTTTGAAAATAAAGGAGAGGCGTTGGTAGAGGGCTTGATGTAAGGGACAGTTTCAAGTAAAGGGATAGAGTTGGCAATATAGGCGCTATCAGTGTAAATATTTAGGGGACCCGTAAATCTTTCAAAAGCCCAAATGACCGCAGAGAGCTCTACCAATTGGGCTGAGGCATAGGGGGTTTGAAAGGACGTAAGTTTTCCATCTGCTTTAACCGCTGCTTTACCTGTGGAGGACCCATCAGTGAATATAAGGTGAGCATTCTTGAGTGGAGAAGTTTTAGTAATGTGAGGGAAAACCATGGGAGTGCGTTTGAGAAATTGAATAAGCTTGTCTGAAGGGAAGTGGTTGGAGATAGTTCCCATGAAGGAAACGGAAGCCGTTGCCCAGTCATCACTATTTTGTTGAAGCCATTGTATTTGTGTTGTTGTATATGGGCAGGCGATATGATCGGGCTCTTTCCCGAAGATCTTTATGGAGAGGATTCGTCCTTCTTTCATGAGGTCTGCAGTTAATTGGGGATAGGTGGGGAGAATTTTGTTGGGTGTAGCCATGGACCCAGTATAGAGGACATTTTTGCCATAACAAGCCCGTGGGGGAAAGAGTGGTGGGAAATAAAAGGAGCCAGAGTGGGTCTTGTGGGTTGAAATAGCCAATTTTCTGATTGTCAATAGCCTTTTCTACCTTTTTTAGCGCGATTTTCCCTTCTTGTGTCAGATGTCTGAATGATGTAGGGTCAGAATCGCCTTTTAAAATGTCAAATAGGGGTTTTAGGTCTCCTGTGGTGAGTTTCAGGTAGGGTCGTAACCAGTTTATATCCCCCAACAATTTTTGGAAATCATTGAGTGTGCAAAGATTGTCAGTACGAATCTGAGCTTTTTGGGTGGTGACTCCGTTAGACTGTAGTTCAAAACCAAGAAAAAAATGAGGGGAGGTCAATTGAACTTTTTCAGGAGAAATATGGAGGCCCCTGGCTCCTAGGGCTGAAATTAAGTTCTGAGAAATAATGGACAACTCCTGCTCCGAGGGGCCAGCAAGGAGAATGTCATCCATGTAATGGATTATATACAAGTGAGGGTAACAAAGCCGGAAAGGGTCAATGGTTTGAGCCACATACTTTTGACAAAGGGTGGGGCTGTTGGTCATGCCCTGGGGAAGGACTTTCCATTGGAACCGCGGGGAAGGTCCTATGCAATTGGTGATAGGGATAGTGAAGGCAAAGCGTTTAGAATTCTCAGGGTGCAAAGGTATGGAAAAGAAACAATCTTTGATTTTATGGAACAATTTTATGGAAACTGGCAGGAATAGCTATGGGGGCGGGTAGCCCTGGTTGCAGGGGGCCCATAGGGATCATGGTTTTATTGACGGCCCTTAAGTCGTGGAGAAGCCTCCAGGTACCTGACCTCTTTTTAATAACAAATGGGTGTATTCCATGGGGAGGTGGAGGGTACAATGTGTCCGGCAGTAAGTTGTTCTTGAACTAGTTTTAAAGCAGCCTCAAGTTTTTCTTTAGGAAGAGGCCACTGGTCAACCCAGACGGGGCTGTCAGATTTCCACGAGATTTTGTCTGCCTGGAGGGCAGGGGGACCAGTGGCCCTTATGAAAAATGGTGCGGGAAGCCGAGGCCAGCGCGCCCAAGTTTGGGTTGTAAATGTAATGGCTGGGTGTTGCCTTGATTATATTTACCCAACCCTTGTTGAGGGAGAAAGCCTTGGGCAAGCATTTGCTTAGTGACGACAGAGTTAGGGCTGCACATGATAACCCCCATTTGTGAGAGTATATCTCTCCCCCAGAGATTAATTGGGAGGTTGAGGACTACAAAGGGACGAACCGTTCCTTTGTTGCCCTCTATGTCTTCCCAGTGCAGTAGCTGAGAAGACTGCATAACATTGGAGGTTTGGCCTATGCCTTGCAGATGAGTAAGCGATGGCTGCAAAGGCCAGGCTGAGGGCCAGTGGGTGGTGGATATAACGGTTGAGTTGGCCCCTGAATCTAAAAGGCCTGAAAAAGAACGTCCCTGAATCTTAAGCGTCAGTGTGGGGCGCTCTTGAGATAGGGCTTGCGCCCAGTAAGTATCTGAGGATCCAGGGGTAGACCTTCCTCTTTGGTCAGATAGTGCCGGAAAAGTGGTGTCAAGAGGGAGGGGCAAGGCTTGGGCTAAGCGCTGATTGGGTTGAATATCAATGGTGCTATTGGCAGCTGAAGCAATGATCTTAATTTCTCCTTCATAATCATTGTCGACCAGTGTGGGGTGTATGATTATCCCCTGAAGGGTGGAGGAGGCGCGGCCAATGATAAGAAAAAAGGAGTTAGGGGGTGGGGGGCCATAGATGCCCGTGGGGATGGGCTGAGGACCCTCCTCAGGTTTTAATATTGTGTGGGCGGTGGCACACAGGTCCACCCCTGTGCTCCCTGCAGTTGCCCGGTATAGTTGTGGGAGGGCAGGTTGGTCCCCGTGGCTGGCTGTGCAGATCTTTGAGGGGTCCGGGGTTGACCCCACTTGCCGTTTCCCGAAGGAGGGGGAATAGGATTCCCGGCCACGTCATGTGTGGATTGGCAAGTATTGGCCCAGTGAAAGCCTTTTTTGCACTTGGGGCAAGGGGTGGTAGGGGCCGTGCGATGGGCAGGATTAACGGCGAGGTTTGTTGGACATTGTTTAGCAAAGTTTCCTTCTATGCCACATTTGAAACATGTTCTAGGAGCCCCGGGATTTTGAAACGCGGCGCCGATAGCTAGGTGGACTGCCTGAGATGTTTTCGTAGAGACAGGGTCAATATCTCTACAGAGCTTAATCATATCATTTAAGGTTTTTTCCCTCCACTGACCGCGAAGCGTGGCACGGCAGGGTGCATTAGCATTCTCATAGGCTAATCTCTTAACAATTTGATCATTAGCTGCTTCCGCTCCCAATGTCCGTTCAGCAGTTTCAAGCAATCTACTAACAAATTCAGAAAAGTCTTCCTGGTTTCCCTGCAAGATTTTATTTAGGGGCGCGAAGGGTGATCCTGTTGGAGGGAGAGCCCTCCAAGCGCCGGTAGCAGCTGCAGCCATTTGTGCCAGAAGTCCCAGGGGCAAGTGCCGTTGTTTAGATTCGGCAGCATATTTGCCTTGGCCCGCTATCTTATCAAATGTCCACGATTTTGTGGAAGCAGTTTTGAGATTAGTTTTTTGAGCTGCTTCGCATCTATCAAAAAATTCGGCTTTCCAGGAGAGGAACTGTCCTCTTGATAGTGCTGCCTGAATCACTCTTATCCATTCTGCGGGCAGTAGATACCCTCCTTGTCCGATTGCTTCAAGAGCAGACAAGGTGAAGGGGGCATTAGGGCCATAAGCCTTCACTGCGGAATGCAAATCTTTTATGCTTTTGAATTTTGTATTTTTGAATTTACCACCTTCCCCTACGTCAATTTCAGCTTCACTATCATGATCACTACCTTCTGTTACTCCTTCTTCTTCCCCTGAGGCTCCCGCCTCCCCTTCATCCCCACCTCCCTCCTCTGTCTCCTTTGATGCCATTAAAATTTTCTGGCTTCTTAACACAGGGAAGGCAAGCTGTGCAGGGGCGGGGTTTTTAATTTTTGTGAGTGAGGGGGGGTTTTTCTTATTCTTCAAGGGTCTCACTGCTTTGGGTAATTGTCTCTGATACCCTGACACAGGAAGGGAGAGAGTTCTTTGTAAAGATTGTTGTAATGCCGAGAGTTCATTCGTCATTTGCAAATATTGAGTTTGTAAGTCTAGAACTTCTCAGAGGTTTTTTACTTTTTCAGTTAAGTCTTGCTTAGCTGTGGTGAGGTCAATGACTGGGGCGACAGGGGGGTTAAGTATCGGGGCAGTAAGAAAGGGCAAGCTGTGAGGAGGTGGAATATACCCTGCGGCCTCGCTTTCTAATTCAGCAACGTCTGAGGCTCTAAGGGCATCCTGAGTTTCACTTTCTTTTTTTACAGGGAGTTTAGGTTCGGCGGCGGGGAATACGGGGTATGTGAGATTGCTTTCTACGGGGGGAGTCCCTTCTTTGGGAAGTGGGGGGTAGATAGACTTGACGGAAGGGATCTCAATGATCCCTGACAGGGAATTTTTACTCTCTTTCTAGTTCCCATGAATGCGGCAGATGCTTTACTCACCTTTCAGTTGCGGGGCTCTCTGTGGAGCGGTCAGTTGCAGGGCTCTCTGTGGAGCGGTCTCGTAGCGGGTCCGGACGAAATTCTTCTTAATCTGCCAGGCAAATGTCCAGCCTCGGGGCCCCGAGGTCATCAAAGTGTGGGTCCTGAGGTGGACATTTGCCTGTAAGGCTATTGCCTGAAAAGGAATGGGGTTAGAAATGAGGAGGAAGACAAGCTGAGGTGGAGCAAAGTCTCAGTTTATTGAATGAAGAGGGTCTAGTTTTATATGATTTCTGGGTGGGGGGTTGCAATGTAAAGAATGTCAGACCATAGGTGTGGCTGACATCCTGGGGCATACTCGTTATCTAGTTCCTGGGCGGGTAGGGCCAATTTCCTGGGACACACATAATCTTGTCTCAGGAATTTAATCACATTAGCTCTTTGTTTCCAAGGACATGGTCTCTGGCACCACCCCACTCCATTCCTCCTTCATCTTTCCTCCTTTTGTAGATGGGAAAAATATGAAAAAAAAATCAAGGTCAGTCATTTTTTATGATAGTGTTTTTTATCTTCAAAACATATGAATGGATAATTGTTCAATATTGACCCTTGCAAAATCTTTTGTTCCAAATTTTCCTCATCTTCCTCCCACTCCATCCCCTAAATGGAAAGTAATCCAATATATGTTAAACATATTAAAAAATGTTAAACTGATTATATGTATACATATTTATACATTTATCTTGCTGCACAAGAAAAATCAGATCAAAAAGGAAAAATAATGAGAAAGAAAACAATGCAAGCATACAACAACAACAACAACAAATGAAAATGTTATGTTGTGATTGACACTCAATCCCCACAGCCCTCTCTCTGGATGTAGTTGGCTCTCTTTATCACAAGATCATTAGAAGTGGCCTCAATCATCTCATTGTTGAAAAGAACCACGTTCATCAGAATTGATCGTCATATATCTTGTTATTGTTGTGTACGCTGATTTCCTGGTACTGCTTATTTCATTTAGCATTAGTTCATGTAAGTCTCTCCAGTCCTTCCTAAAATCATCCTGCTAATTGTTTCTTATAGAACAATAATATTCCATAGCATTCATATACCATAACTCGTTCAGCCATTCTTGAACTCATAGGCATACATTCATTTTCCATTTTCTTGCCATTACAAAAAATGCTGCCACAAACATTTTTGCACTTTTGGGTCCCTCTTCATCTTTTATGATCTCTTTAGGATACAAGTCTAGTAGAAACACTGCTGGATCAAAAACACATTTTGATAGCCCTTTGGGCATAGTTCCAAATTGCACTCCAGAATGATTTAATCACTTTGCAGCTCCACCAACATTGGTGTCTCTTAGTCCAAGCTTTCCTACATCCCCTTCAATATCTGTCTTAATCTTTTCCTGTCATCTTAGCTAATTTGAGAGATGTGAAGTGGGATTTCAGAGTTGTCTTAATATGCATTTCTCTGATCAATAGTGATTTAGAGTACTTTTTCATATAACTGGAAATGATTTCGATTTTTTTCATTTGAACATTGTGTGACCATTGATCAATCAATAGGAGAATGGTTTGAATTCTCATAAATTTGAGTCAATTTTCTTTATATTTTAGAAATTTGGTGTTTTTCAGAACCCTTGAATGTAAAGTTTTTTTTTTTTTTCAGTTTATTTCTTCCCTTCTAATCTTGTCTTCATTGGTTTTGTTTGTACAAGAACTTTTTAACTTAATATAGTGAAAATTATCTTTTTTATGTTCAATAACAAACTCCAGTTTTTCTTTGGCTACAGATTCCTTCCTTCTCCACAGATCTGAGAGGTAAATTGTCTTTTTTTCTTCCAATTTGCTTATAATATCACTCTTTATGTCTAAATTATGAATCCATTTTAACCTTATCTTGGTATGTAATGTTAGGTGTGGGTCAGTGTCTAATTGTTGCCATACTAATTTCCAATTTCCCCAGCAGTTTTTGTCAAGTAGTGAGCTCTTACCCCAAAAGCTGGAGTCTTTGGGTTTATCAAACACTAGATTACTATAGTCATTGACTATTTTGTCCTGTGAACCTAACCTATTCCACTGATCTACTACTCTATTTCTTAGTCAGTATCAAATGATTTTGATGACTACTGCTTTCTAATATAATTTTGGGTCTGGTACAGTTAGACCATCTTCATTTGAATTTTGTTTGATCAATCCCCTTGAAATTTTCAACCTTCTGTTTTTCCAGATTAATTTTGTTTCTTATTTTTTCTAGATCCATAAAATAATTTATTGGGAGTTTGATTGGCATTGCACTGAATAAGTAGATTAATTTAGGCACTATTGTCATTTTTGTTATATTAGCTTGGCTTATCCATGAACAATTAATATTTTTCTAATTGATTATATCTGACTTTATTTGTGTGGAAAGCACTTTGTAGTTTTGTTCATATAGTTCCTGACTTTGTTTTTAGCACACTCCCAAATATTTTATATTATCTATAGTTATTTTAAATGGAATTCCTATTTGTATCTCTTGCTGCTGGACTTTATTGGTAATAAATAAAAATGCTGATGATTTCTGGAGATTTATTTTGTATCCTACAACTATGTTACAATTTTGAATTATTTCTAGTAGTTTTTATTTAATTCTCTAGGATTTTCTAAGTATACCATCATACTTTCTGTAAAGAGTAATAATTTGGTTTCTTTATTACATACTCTACTTCCTTTAATCTATTTTTCTTCTCTTATTGCCAAAGCTAACATTTGGTAACATAGTAATGGTGATAATAGGTAACCTTGTTTCATCCCTAATCTTATTGGGAATGTTTCTAATTTGTCCTCATTACATGTGATGCTTGCTGATGATTTGAAATAGATGCTACTAATCATTTTAAACAAAACTCCATTTATTCCTATACACTCTAGTGTCTTTAATAGGAATGGGTGTTGGATTTTAAAAAAAATTTTTTTTTCATCTTTTGAGATTATCATAAGATTTTTGTTAGTTTGGTTATTGATATAATCAATTATGCTAATAATTTTTCTGATATTAAACCAGCCCTGCTTTCCTGGTATAAATCCTACTTAGTCATGGTGTATTATCCTGGGGATGAATTTCTGTCATCTTTTTCCTATATTTTATTTAAGATTTTTTCATCAATATTCATTAAGGAAATTTTTCTATAATTTTCTTTCTCTGTTTTGACCCTCCCTGGGTTAGGCATCAGCACTATATCTATGTTATAAAAGGAATATGTTAGAATTATTTATTTCCCTATTTTTTCAAATACTCTGCATTGTATTGGCATTAATCATTCCTTAAATGTGTGGTAGAATTCACATGTGAATCCATCAGGCCTTGGAAATTTTTTCCTTAGGTAGTTGATTAATAGCCTCTTACTTCTTTTTCTAAAATGGGACCATTTAAGTAATTTATTTCCTCTTCTCTTAATCTGGGTAATCTATATTTTTATAGGTATTCCTCCATTTCTCTTAGATTATCAAATTTATTGACATAGAGTTGGGCAAAATAACTTTTAATTATTGCTCTAATTTCCTCTTCATTGATGGAAAGTTCTCTCTTTTCATTTTTGGTATTAACAATTTGCTTTTCTTCTTTTCTTTTTCTAATCAAATTAACTAAAGGTTTAACAATTTTGTTGTTTTTTTTATTTTATAAAACCAACCCTTAGTTTTGTTTATTGATTCAATAGTTTTATTATTTTCAATTTTATTAATCTTCCCTTTTATTTTTAGAATTTTAAATTTGGTTTTTAATTGGAGGTTTTTAATTTGTTCTTTTCCTAGCTTTTTTAGTAGCAAGACCCATTCATTGAGCTTCTCTTTCTCCATTTTATGCAAATAAGACATATAAAACTTCCCCTAAAAACTGCTATGGCTGCATACCATAAATTTTTGTGTGTTGCCTCAATATCATCATTCTCTTCAATGAAATTATTGATAATGTCTATGACTTGTTTCAACCTCTCATTCTTTAGGATTAGATTATTTAGTTTCTAATTAATTTTGGTCTATTTTCCCTGGCCTTTTGTTGCATGGAATTTTTATTGCCTCATGATCTGAAAAAATACATTTTACTATTTTTGCCTTACTACATTTGATTTTGAGGTTTTTAGTGCCCTAGTATATGGTCAATTTTTCTATAGACTCTTTGTATAACTGAGAAAATATGTTCCTTTCTGTCTCCATTCACTTTTCTCCAAATGTCTATCATACCCAACTTTTCTAGAATTCTATTTATCTCCTTACCTTCTCTCTTGTTTTTGTATTTTTTTGGGTTCAATTTACTTAGTTCAGTTTACTTAGTTGAAATCCCTTACTAGTATAGTTTTGCCTAATTCTTCCTGAAGTTGTCTTAATTTCTTATATAGAAATTTGGATGCTATACTACTTGGTGCATATATGTTTGTATTGATATTACCTCATTATCTATGGTAGATAATTTCTTCATTATCTATCTACTTTTAGTAGGATGTAGTTTCTCTCCTTATCTCTTCTAATTATAAACATTTTAACTTTTGCTTTCTGAGATCAGGATTGCTACCCTTGCTGTTTTTTACTTCAGCTGAAGCATAATAGATTCTGTTCAAGCCTTTTATGTTTACTCTGAATGTATCACTCCGCTTTAAATGTGTTTCTTTTAAACAACATATGATAGGACTCTGGCTTTTAATCCATCTGCTATCCACTTCCATTTTGGGAGAGTTCATCCCATTCACAGTTAAATTTATTAATTCTGTTTTTCCTATCATCTTGTTTTACCCCAGAGTCATACTTTTCTCTTTCCTTTCTGCCTTTTCTTCCTTCCTGTTAATTTGCTTCTGAGCACCACGTCCCTCAAACAGGCCTCATCTTTTACAGCCCCTTCCCCTTTCTTATACCTTTCCCCATCTACTTTGTTCTCATTTCTTTTTTTTTTCCCTGAGGCAATTGGGATTAATTGACTTGCCCAGAGTCACACAGCCAGGATGTATTGTGATTGAGGTCAGATTTGAACTCAACTCCTCCTGACTTCAGGGCTGGTGCTCTATCCACTACACCAACTATCTGCCCCTGCTGTTCCTTCTTTTAGCTTCCTCCATTCCTTTTCCCTTTCATCTTCTATTTCCCTCTAGGGTGAAACAAGTTCCTCTGTGAAGCTAAATGTGTCTAATCTTTTCTCTTTGAGCCAAATCTGATGAAGTAAGATTCACACGATTCTCATCCCCTTTCCATCCTTTCCAAAACTATAATAGGTCTTTTTTGCCTCTTTATAAGATGCAATTTACTCCATTTTAAGTTCATCTTCCTCTTCTTCCAGTAAAATCACTTTTATTCTCTAGTTTATTTTTTCTATCTTCAAAATAAAATCATTTTATATCTGCACCCTCTAAGTATGCTCATAAGAGAGATACAGATCTCAAGAGTTAAACTTATTTTCTTCAAATATAGGGATATGTGTTGTAACTTTTAAAAGGATGGGTTTTTTTTTTCTCTTTCCTTTTTACCTTTTTATACATTTCTTGAATTCTGCATTTTAACATCATTTTTTTTCCTATTCAGCTCTGATCTTTTAATCAGAAATAGATGAAATTCACTTCTTTCATTGAATGTCCATCTTTTTCCTTGAAAGATAATGCTCATTTTTGTTGGATAATTGATTCCGGACTGTAATCCAAGTTCCTTTGCCTTTTGGAATATCAGAACATGCCCTTCAATAATTTAAAGTGGAAGTTACTAGGTCCTGGGTAATCCAGATTGCAGCTCCTTGATTATTGAATTGCTTCCTTTTGGCTTCTTAGAATATTTTCTTCTGATTTGATAATTCTGAAATTTACCTAATGATGTTCTTTGGAGTTATCATTTTGAGTTCTCTTTCAGGAGGTGATTGGTAAATTCTTTCAGAGGCTATTTTATCCTCTGGTTCTATGACTTCAGGACAATTTTTCTTGATTTCCTGAAAGATGTTGTCTAGACTCTTTTTTTTTTTTTTTAAATCATGGTTTTCACAAGTCTAATAAATCTTAGATTGTCTCTCCTAGATCTGTTTCCCAGGTCAGTTGCTTCTCCAATGAGATATTTTACATTTTCTTTTACTTTTTTTCCTTTTTTTTTTTTGGTCTTGTTTGACTGATTCTTCAAGTTTCATTGAGTCATTCACTTCCATTTGTTCAATTCTAATTTTTAGTGAATTATTTTCTTCAGTTAGCTTTTTTATCTCCTTTTGCATTTGGCCAATTGAACTTTTATAATTGGTATTTTGTTCATTGCATTTTTTCCATTTCACAAATTTTGTTTTAAAATGAATTGTTTCTTTTCCATATCTATTTCGTAAGGAGCTATATGCTTTTTATCTTTCATCAAATCTATTTTATAAAGAGTTGCTTGTCTTTTCCATTTTGTTAAATCTATTTTCTAAGGAGTTATATAGGTTGAGGTCTGCTCTTAAGGCAAAAGGGCAACAGGCATTTTTACCCTAGGGTCAGTGCTGCTAACTGACTTCAGGTGCTTAATAAGCATGATGAGATCCTGAATTTTTCTGGGGTTCAGAGACTCACTATTTGCCTTTTGTATTTCTTTTGGGTGTCTCAAAGCTAATCTGGTGATCCAGTGGCTTATAATCAGTAGTCTAGTAGCCTTCCAGTAGATTCCACAGCGTAGAACACTGCAAAGCCTTGGCTCCCCACCCTGCGTTCCTTGAGCTAGGTCTGCGTTCAGCAGCCTCTCCCTTTGCTCGATTGTAACAGACCTTTTCTGAAGTTCTTCCAAGGTATCTTCTTCTGGAGATTTGTTACACTTCAAATATTTGTGGGTTCTGTCACTCTACAATCAGTTCAGAGACTTGATCTGGTATTGCTCTGAGGGACACTAGGAGGAGCTCAGATAAAGACATGTATACTCTCTGACATCTTGGCTTCACCCCTCAAGGTCAGTCATTTTTTTACAATGTGTGGTAGGTGAGGGGATGTGTGAGCACTTAGTGCTTCTTTTTTGTAATATCCATAGCAATATCCCCAGTTAGAAGGTTTTATATTTGCGTGCACACATTTTATTCTGCTTGTAGTCAGTTGGATGTGGGAGGAGTAACTAATCAAGAACTCTCAGAATTAAAGTTCTCTGGTTTTGATTCATAACCTTTATTTTGGGCATTTGTATATCAAGAGAAGGTAGTCTTCTTATATTGTTGAAGTAACTATCTATATCTATATCTATATCTATCTATCTATCGCTATATATTTTTATTTCCCGTCCATATCTGGGACATGTTCCCTTTCTTTTGACATTACGACATTGATTAGATTTGCAGAAAGAGACTAGTCATCTGTCTTCCTAGTGATCTCATGTATGGGTTTTTAAACATTTACTTGATTGGTCATATAATGAACACATCAATTTTTAAATTTAATTTAAAATCTTATTCTTTATGTATCACATTAACTTTAGAAAATGTCATAACTCTTGATGCTACCATAATCACACCAAGAAACTTATCATCTTTGCTGTTGAAGACTATTATTTCATCCATAAATTTCAATGTGTCTAGTATGTAATGAATTATATCAAGATAACTTTAGGGAAAATGAAATCATTATTATTTACTGGTGTTATAAAACTATAGGATGTTGTTTGTTATATAAATTATATCTATCAAGAGGAGACCATGAGAATTACTCTAGAAATAATTATAGCTCCAGGCAACATGAAGATATATATTTTTAAAAATGAACACAGGTGTGTTTTCCTACAAACCACTTTACTTTTTCTTTTTTGCAAAACTCCTCATCTTCTCCCAGCCAGCTATCTTCTGTTGCCCTCCGAAGTTTATTCAAACTTCAAAACTATATAAAAGATCACCTCTACTCTGGTCCACAAAGGTAAGAGTCATTTTCATTTCTTTCCTTGATATATCACATATAAAATTTAAAGCTCACTTGACATATATGTTGCCCTATAATATATCTTGAACTATGGTCTAAAACCTCTATTTGACTATGATGATGCCTTTTATATGTTTGAATTTGTCTTCTTGGTTACCATAAAAGTACCTCAAGACCTGTAGTATAATGGAAAGAATGGTAACTGACAATAAGGAAAAACAGAGTCAAATCTCATTACTGTCACTTAATAGATGGGTGAGCATAGGCATGGCTTTAATATCCCAGCCTCATTTTCTTCAGATTGTCTCTCCAATACCTACATTTAATATAAAACCCCTCTATCAGTCATATCTCCAATTCTCTTCAAATTTTAATCACCAGATTTTCTGGACTTTTTCCACTACCATATCTCCATGTAAATATCTTCTTCCTCAATTTTTCATCTTCCTTTTATAAGTTACACACCCCCACCCCCACCCACCCAATTATAATGTAAGATCCTGGAAGAAAGGGATTTTCTGTTTATATTTATATTCCCAGTAATTAGCACAGAATTTAGAAAATAGATAATTATTTACTCATAAATATTTGTTAGCTTGACTTGGGTAAAATACAACCCATTGCCTTTTCTTGTAAATGTACATAATTTAAAGAACAGGAACATACACCAGAAAATGCATTAGCTCCCTCTCCAGAACTATATTATATAGAGAACAAGCAGAGCCCTGTCTCAGGGGCTTCATAATTTAGGCGGTAATGACAATAAAACCTAATACATCATTACAAATAATTAGCAAAAATGAGAAACTGTCAGCTACTATTCTTTCTTCTCCCAATGTGAACTTGACTCAAGGATGCTGGTATCCTGTGGTCTGTTCAGATCCTTTAAAAAAAAATTGTTTTTAAAAGGTTTACCTGAAAGAATATTTCTAATGGCTTGATCTGGGTATTTTGTGCTACTTGACATATTTGTTGAAATTAGTGGTTTTTGTTCTGTCCCTCAACCATTCTAACTACTACACAGTATTGGAGGAAAACAATCTAAAATAATTATGCAAAATTGTTTCTCAGGGATAAACATACAGTGGTACAATTTTCTTGAACAATGTGACAACCCTAGACTACTGAGATTTTCTATCTCAGCACAATGATTTTTTTAATATTGATTTTTTAAACCTTACAATTATTTCCTACATACATCCCTCATAGAAGCTTCTATAATAAATAGATATGTAAAACCTAAAAAGATAGCAAACTTATATGAAAACATTTGCAATATTTTGCTTAAATCATTCCCCACGTCTGCTGAAATCAAAATGACTGGTGTCATCTATCTCCTGTGAATAAAATTAATCCCATAGATTTTCTTTATGCTAAACCCAAATATAATGTAGATTGAAATTCTGAACAGTATAAGTATTTTGTCTACAAGTGGAAAAGATCAAATTAAATGACTTTCTATATTTTCTTTTAGTGCTAACATTCTACTCCTTTTTTAAATTCAAACTGATTTCATCAAGCTCTCTATGAGAACCTCCTTTTATGGAGGCAAGTCAGCATACATTCTCTCTAAGGCACTGAGTTGTTAAATAATTTTCCAGTATCATAGAATTAACATGAGCTAAAGGGTACTCTTAAACAGAGTACATCTTGAATTGGACACGATTAACATATATTAGATTACTTGCCTTTGGAGGGAGAGGTTGAAGGAAGAGAGGGAAAAAAAAATTTGGAACACAAGGTTTTGCAAGGGTGAATACTGAAAACTATCTATACATGTGTTTTGGAAATGAAAAGCTTTAAAAATGGAGCACTTCTTGACTTCAAAAATGAAGTCTATGTATACAGTCTAATAAATACTTCTTGGCTAACTGACGTTTCTGTTCTATTCTATTTTATTCCTCAATCAATAAATAAAAACTTATTAAATACCTACTATGTACTGAGCTCTATGATAAAACTCTGTTCTAATCTATTCAATTATTTTCTATTCCATTTTATTAAATTCCATACATTCATCACAGTTCCTATGTTGAATAAAATGCACCATATAATATCTTCTATTGTATATATGCAAATACCACGAAATTTGTTTTTGTAGTCATGTCCAACTCTTTGTGATCCTGTTTGGAGTTTTCTTGGCTAAATGAAGTGAAAAGAACCAAAATGACATTGTACAAAGCAACAAAATTAAGTGATGATCAATTCTGATGGGGCATGGCTCTTTTCAACAAGGAGGCAATTCATGCAATTCCAATAGTCTTACAATGGAGAGAGCTATCTGCATCCAGATGAACTCACAAGGGTGATATAATTGGTCCCCATCACATAAGGCTCTCCTAGAAGAAATTAAAAAGTGTCTCAAAAGAGAGGAAGAAGAAAAAGTGGGAAAAAGAAAAGAAATCTGCAAGAGGGTTTGGTAAAGGTATATAAATCATTAAAAGATAGGTTTGATAAAGTGGGAAAAGAAAACAACTCCCTGAAAAACAGAATTTGTGAATTGGAAAAGGTAAATAATTGCCAGGAAAACAGAATTTGTGAAGGGGAAAAGAAAATAACACACACACACACAAAAAAAAAAAAAAAACAGAATTTGTGAAGTGGAAAAAAGAAAATAATACAAAAAACAGAATTTGTGAAATGGAAAAAAATTCCATAGAACAAAACAACTCATTTAAAAACTCAATTGGACAAATACAAAATGAAGTAAAAAAAGTAAATGAAAAGATAATTCTCTAAAAATCAGAATTGAACAATGGAAATGAATGACTCAATGAGACATCAAGAATCAATCAAGCAAATTGAAATACTGAAGAGCCACAATAAATATCACCCAGTATCTAGCAGGTTCCACATTAAAGGATTGAAGGGCCTGGAATCTGATATTCTAAAAGGCAAAAGAACTTGGAATTTAGCCAAAAATAAACTATCCCACTAAATTGAGCATTTTCTCCTAGGGAAGAATTTGGCCATTCAATGAAACACGTGAATTCCATTTATTTCTGATGAAAAGACCAAAGCTAAAGAAAAAAAAAAATTGACCTCCAAATATAGAACTCAAGAGAAGCATAAAAAGGTAAAAAGAACTCTTGAGAACTGTATTTCTGTTATGGGTACACACAGAGAGTGCATGCATAATTTGATTTTACTGTTACAATATGCAAAAGAAACTAGAAGTGGAAAGGGGATTGTACCAGAAAAAGGGAAAAGTGGAGGTAAAATCAGGGAAATTACATCTCATGAAGAGGCAAAGGAAACCTATTATATTTGAGGGAAAGAAGGGATGGGGGTGAACACTGTGTGAATCTTATTCTCATCATATTTGGCTCAAAGAGAAAATATTAGAAACATTGGATTTACCAAGAAACTTCTCTCACCTTATTGAAAAGAGGGGAAAGGCAAAAAGGGAAGGGGTAAGGTAAATAGAAGGGAAAACAGAAATAGTAGAGCAAAGGTATAAGAAAAGGGGAGAGATTCTAAAGAAGGAGAGCTGCTTGAGACAAGTGGTACTCATAAGTAAAAAACGGGGGATGAGGAAAAGTCGAAATTATAATCTGGGGATAATAAAAGGGCAGGAAATGTATATATAGTAGTTTTTAACAATAAATGTTAATGGTATGAACTCTCCCATAAAGCTGAAGTGGATAGCAGACTGGATTAAAAAGTCAGAATCACACAATACGTACAAGACACATTTGAAGCACAGTGAGACATACAGAGTAAAGATAAAAGGCTGGAGCACAATCTATTATACTTTAATTAAAATAAAAAAAAAAAAAAGAAGGGGTAGCCATCCTGATCTCAGATCAAGCAAAAGGAAAAATAAATTGTTCTAATTAAAAGAGATAAGGAAAGAAACTATATCTTGCTAATGAGTATCATAGATAACGAAACCATATCAATACTAAATATATATGCACCAAGTGGTATAGCATGGAAATTCCTACAGGAGAAGTTAAGAGAGGTGCAAGAAGAAATAGACAGCAAAACTCTTCTCAACCTTATTCTCATAGAACTAGATAAACCAAAATACAAAATAAAAAAAGAAAGAAGTTAAAGAGGTAAACGGAATACTAGAAAAGTTAGATAGGATAGATCTTTGGAGAAAATAGAATGGAGACAGAAAGGAGTATACTTTCTTCTTGTAGGTTCATGGAACCTATATAAAAATTGACCATATATTGGGACATAAAGACCTCAAAATCAAATGCAGAAAGGTAGAAATAGTAAATGCATTCTTTTCAGATCATGATGCAATAGAAATTACATTCAATAAAAGGCCAGGGGAAAATAGACCAAAAAGTAATTGGAAACTAAACAATCTCATCGTAAAAAATGAATGGGTGAAACAGCAAATCATAGACACAATTAATAATTTCTCTCAGGAGAACAACAGCAATGAGACAACATATCACAATTTGTGGGATGTGGCCAAAGTAGTAATAAGCAGAAATTTTATATCTCTAGATGCTTGCGTGCATAAAAATGAGAAAGAGAAGGTCAATGAATTGGGCTTGCAACTAAAAAATTTAGAAAAAAGAGCAAATTAACCCCCCCCAATCAAATACTAAACTTGAAATTCTAAAAATAAAAGGTGAGATCAATAAAATTAAACCAAAAAACAAACTGTTGAATTAATAAATAAAACTAAGGATTGGTTTTATGAAAAAACCAACAAAATCGATAAACCTTTAATAAATTGATTTTAAAAAGGAAAGAGGAAAACCAAATTGTTAGTCTTAAAAATGAAAAGGGAGAACTTTCCACCAATGAAGAAGAAATTAGAGCAATAATTAGGAGTTATTTTACCCAACTTTACATCAATAAGTTTGATAACCTAAGTGAAATGGAGGAATATCTAAAAAATATAGATTCCCAGATCAATGAAAGAGAAAATAAATTGCTCAAATAATCCCATTTTGGAAAAAAAAAAAATAGAACAAGCTCTTAATCAACTCGCTAAGAAAAAATCCTCAGGACCAGATGGGTTTACATGTGAATTATACCAAACATTTACCAGAACAATTAACTCCAATGATATATGAACTATTTAAAAAATAGGGAATGAAGGACTCCTACCAAATTCATTTTATGAAACAAATATAGTGATACCTAAACCAGATAGGACAAAAACAGAGAAAGAAAACTATAATGAATATTGATGAAAAAAATTTTTTTTAATTTTATTTTTATTATTTTTTTAAATAACTTTTTGTGGACAGAAATGATCAAAGAACATGAATAGACAATTTTCAGATGAAAAAATTGAAACCATTTCTAGCCATATGAAAAGGTGCTCCAAATTATTATTAATCAGAGAAATGCAAATTATGACAACTCTGAGATACCACTACACACCTGTCAACTTGGCTAAAATGACAGGAAAAGATAATGTGGAATCTTGGAGGGGATGTGGGGAAACAGAGACACTAATACATTGTTGGTGGAACTGTGAACAAATCCAGCCATTCTGGAGAGCAATTTCTTCTTCCTCCACAGGTCTGAGAGATAAACTATCCTATGTTCTTGTAATTTATACTAGTTTCCAATTTTCCCAACAGTTTTTGTCAAATAGTAAAAATGTTATCAAACTGAGTATACCCTTTGACCCAGCAGTGTTACTGCTAGGTTTATATCCCAAAGGAATCTTAAAGGAGGGAAAGGGGTGCACATGTGCAAAAAATTTGTGGCAGCCCTTTTCATAGTGGCTAGAAATTGGAAACTAAATGGATGCCCATCAATTGGAGAATATTTGAATAAATTATGATATATGAATGCATGGAATATTATTGCTCTGTAAAAATTGACCAACAAGATGATTTCAAAGAGGCTTGGAGAGACTTACATGAACTGACGTTAAGTGAAAGGAACAGAACCAGAAGATCACTGTATATGGCAACAACAAGACTATACAATGATCAATTCTTATGGTCATAATTCTCTTCAACAATGAATTGATTCAGACCAGTTCCAGTTGTTCAGTAAAGAAGAGTCATCTACACCCAGAAAGAGAACCGTGGGCACAGTGTGGACCCAACATTTTCATGCTTTCTGTTGTTGTTTGCTTGCAGTTTTGTTTTCCTTCTCAGGTGTTTTTTTTTTTTTTCTTTTCTAGATTTGATTTGTGCACGTGTGTGTGCAGCAAGATCACAATATGGATATGTATACATATATTGGATTTAACATATATTTTAACATGTAATGGAATACCTGCCATCTAGGGGAGGAGAAGGGAAGGGGGGAAAATTTGGAACAGGAGGTTTTGCAAGTGTCAGTGTTGAAAAATATGCATACATTTTATAAATATAAAGCTCTAGTAATAAAAATTAAATTAAAAAGTAGTATGGTATAGCCAAAAGAACACTACCTTAGAGTTAAAGTACCTGTGTTCAAATTCCATCTCTGAAGATTACTGATTATTTAATCTGTACTAAATAGATATTTCCATAATCCAGTTTCTTTACATATAAAATAAATTACCTTAAGCTCCTCTACTACCCATAAAGTTTAAATAAAGTTGGTGTCACTAGTGCTATTATTCAGGTGAGATGAATTGGTCATCAGACTTTAAGATCTTTTCTGTCATTACTTCATAAGATCATTCATCTGTGTACCATCTATGAATTGCAGGACTCTGGCACTATCATCTGGACTACTCATATAAAAACTACTAGATCTTACCCTCTGATCCACTATTGTAACATTAGGACTTACAGCATATATCAATATGAATTTTATATGATTTTTTCTATAATTATGGAATCCTTAACAGGAAGACCTGTCTCACTTTCCATATTTATCTTCCTAGTACTTATCACATAGCTTATCAGATGAATACTCAATATTTTTTTTTTCATCTATTCCTTCATTCATTGAATAAACAGATTTTAAAATGTATATCCAATATATTTTGTCCAAAACTTTTAAGAACAGAACAAATGTATATATTAACTTGTGCTATCTTCTTCTGTTGATATCTTGAGAGGTAACTTGGCAGTGCTGTGGATAGTGAGCTGGACCTGAACACCAAAAGAACTTAGTTCAAGTCTAGTCTCAGATACTTAGTAGCTGTGTGACCCTGGATGACTTTCTTAACTCCTTTCTATCTTGGTTTCCTCATCTGCAAAATGGAGTTAATGATAGCATTTATTTCCAGAATTGTTCTCAGAATCAAATCAGATAATATTTGTAAAGTTCTTAATACAATTCCTGGAACATAGTAGCTTCTTTAAAATGCTTATTTACTTCCCAAAGATGCACTCAGCATACAAAAAGTGAGATTATATTTAAAAACTAGATTTTAAAAAAAATCTAGTCATTAAATACACTTATCTATTAGTTCATAAAACATTAATATAAAAGAATAGTAGCAGGTTGCTTGCTTTCTGACCATTGCTATCTGAAACCCATTCCCAAAAGAGAACAAAATAATAGAATTTGTAATATTAGCATTAGTGATAACGACACAAAAAGTCAGCCACAAAATCTAAATCATATATCATAAAAAACTAGAAAGAGTGGCTAAAAGGCAAAAGAAATGATTAACCAGAATACTGGGAATTGGGGATTGTCATTGTCCCAAGACCATTACAATAGCTATGAATACCTGAGAGGAATGCTGAAATGCTGTTTAATTGGGATTTTTGTCATGTCACTGACTAGGGTTATCATCTTTATAAGGATACAACCATTCCTAAGAGGTGATGAATAATAGCATCAAAAAATCTTCATTTAACTACATCTCCAAAATGCTATCTAAAAATCCAATGCAGATGTCTCAAGTGATTTAAAAATGAATATAGACATACTTAAGAAATCCAAGGATTTTCATAAATATAATTAAAAATTATTATCCTTGATCCAATTCCATACATCTCTAACAAATAATCTTCTTTATACTTCCTCCTCTCTTACTAATCTCCACTCTCACACTATATATATGCATACAAACACACAGTATTTGACAGAATGCAGGAAAAATATGTATTTCAGAGTGACAGCAACCATAATATTCATGCAATAACTATTTTGAGAGAATTGACATTAGTCATGGCTGAATTAATTTGAGACTTGTAGAAGATCTGCAGAAGTAGGTTGTGTTAATATCTAGCTGAAACATTCAGAAGGTTATTTGAGCACCAAATAAAACAATAAAACAAAAATACTGTCAACTTAAATGCAACAAAAATGCAATATGTATAAAGAAATGTGGGATAGAGACACATACTAGAAATTCTAGGTTTTCATAATCAATTGGAAACAAAAGTCAAAAGTTTAAGACAATAAAGAACGACATAGAATTAGGTATTTCCAGAGATGGAAGTGATGTTACAGATGTTCTACCAAGCCACAAATAAAGGGATTTTTGCTTCTAATATCTGAAGGTGTTTATCTATCCTCTGCTTGAAGATCTTCAGTGAAAAGTAAGTCATCACCAGTTTACACAGTCCTTTTCAGTTTTGGAGAGCTCCAGCAAAGGACAAAATAGTTAACTTTTTATCAAGGGAAAAATTTTACCATAGAGACATAGGGGACAAAGAAATTAAAGGAGTGACTAAAACTCAGAAGAAGGGAAATATGGGAAATTTCTGGTCATTGAAATTATAAAGTGCAACAAGAATCCAGATTAGATTAAAAAAGAAATCTGGAGAACTATTCATATAATGAATGACAGCTTATTTAATTCAAGCGAGGTTATTAAAACACTTCTTTTTCTTCAAATTTAAAAGTTTGCAAGGCCTGAGTAAAATCCATAAATACTGGTTCAACCACTTCACAATATTTCATGAATTATGAGCAAGTTTTAACAGATTTTTTTCAAATGTAAGCCTGATTCCATAATTATCAACAATCCCCAACACATATGTTCCATCAAAAGAACAAACAATAATACTCTTTCCAAACATAGGCCAATTGTCCAATTGTCTATTTGTGTCCTTTATACAAAGCATTTATAGCTTAGGTCACTTTAAAAAAAAAAGCCATAAACACAAAAAAGCATTACAAGGTATACCAAAAATCTTAGTTCAGTTTATAGCTTTAATAGATTTTTTTTTTTTTTTTACTTTTGATACCTTGGATTTGTTGGCTGAGTAAAAAGTTATGACAAAAAAAAACCCTGAAATTTCAGGAGGAAATTAGTATTATTCAATAATTATTAGATAACTATATAATTAAGCAAGTCACTTGAAAGTAGTACATTTGTATTAGTTTTAATTGTCATATTATGACATTATAATGTCATATAATTCTCATTATCATGCTTGTGGTATGTTCATATTCATGACAGCTAGGAGGCAGAGTGGATATGAATCTGGCATTAGGAAAGATCTGAGTTCAAATTCTGTCTGAAGTATCTGCTAAGAGTTGCAATAGATAGAGTTGAGCATGGAGTCAGAAAGAACTGAGTTCCAGTATAGCTTCAGAAACTTACTTATCTGTAAAATTAGGATAATAAATACTCTAATATCACAAGATTTTGTCAGAAAAAAAAAAGAAATGATATTTGAAAGTGCTTTGCTTGATACAAATACACAAAATTAAAACAAAAAGAATGAGAGTTTTGGATTATTTCAACAAGAGACACCTTTCTAATTAAAAATTACCAACCAACATACATAGTGGCAAGATTAACTACATAAAACATATTTTTAGGGAGACAATTTAAGTCTATCATGTTTCTGCAAATCAGTTTTCATCTCTTTTAAAAATAAATAAGTATGATTTCTAAGTTAGAGAGAGCCAAACGAAAACATAATCATATGATCATAAATATATATATATATTTATGTATATGTATGTATATATGAGCCATCAAATCATATAGCCTCATTGAAATACATATTATAGAACATCTTCATTTCATAGAACCCACAACTCTCATTTACATTGCTAGGCTAGGTACCCAGAAAGAATTTGACTATTCCTACTCCAAGGATTAATCTGATGATTTAAGTTTCTAGTATTATAAAGCCATGCTTCTCAGTTACTATTAGCCATGGTTAATTAGCTTTTTCTCAAGGGAATTTATTGATAGCAAGAATAGTAATTTGAAAAACATTCCCTCCAAAAGTCTGAAGCACACTATTCTACAAATAGACATAAATTAATTAGATAAAGCAATGTTTATTTTATTTTATTTAACATTAGTCAGACATAGATGTGGTTGTAATTACACATAAATGTGAGAATGGAGATTAGTAAAAGAAGAGATTATTTGTTGGAAGAAGTAGTATAGAATTGGATCAAGGATAAATTGTAAGGGTTTGCCTTTGGAAGGAGAGTAGCCATCTCTTTATATGAGAGAGTTAGAAAAAGAAAAAAAGTGGGGAAAGACTGATGAACACTGTAAGACAAGAAGGAAAAATAGGGAGTTCTCAGAGTTAGAAAAAGAAAAAAAGTGGGGAAAGACTGATGAACACTGTAAGACAAGAAGGAAAAATAGGGAGTTCTCAGAGAATGGTGAAAATATTTTTGATGGAGTATGAGGGATCACTGAATGATATCAATTTGAGGTTGCATAATGGGAACAGTTAAAAAAGCTTAGTTTAGGAGACCATGAAGAGGTGGAAATGTGTTAAATATTGACAAATGGGATAGTGAAAAGACTTCCTTTGAGATAAAACCATATATACTGAAATGTTTTTGAAATATATAGGCCTAGTAAAAGAAATCAAGAGAAGATACTGGGAAGATGGAGGAGTAGGCCAGAAAACTCAGTTCTCCCAAGAATATTTCACCAGAAAAAATAACTTCTGGAAAACAGATATAAACTTTTAAAAATATAAGAAATAACATGATGTAATAAGAAGAAATGATATCAGAATAGTCAAACTACCTGAAAATTAGGATAAAAAAAAAACAATACAATATCACAAGAAATTATCAAGAACAAGAAGAAGAAGCAGAAATAGCAAATGTTCACTTTTCACCATCTTTCAGATGATCCTAGGAGGAAAAACTTACAGGAATGTCATAGTCAAGTTTCAAAACTTCCAGATTAAGTAGAAAATATCAGAAGCAACAAAAAAAAGCAATTTAAACATCATGGAGCTACAATAAGGAGTAGTAAGCTGCTACATTGAAAAATTAAAGGTCTTAGAACAAAACATTCCATAGAGCAAAACAGCTGGTATTATGACCAAGACTAATTTACCCAAAAAAGTTACATATAATCCTGAATAAATAAAGCATGGACATTTAACTGACTTTCAGATTTTTCTGATAAAAGCCCTAGAACTTAAGGGAAAATTCAACATATAGCATCCAGAAGAAATATAACATAAAAGAAGTAAAGCACAGAAGTAAAGAGAGTTAAGAAAATTAGGAAGAGGATAGTAAGGAAAAAATATAAAAAAGAAAAATACACAATAATTAATTATATCTTAAAATGGGAATGAAATGAATTTACCCAACAAACAGAAATGAATAGCAGATTAAAAGTTTGTATTCAATAATATTTTCCTTTAAAGAAACATTATAAAAAAAAAAGTGATACAGATAAAATAAAGGGCAGGAGCAAAATTTATTATGTTAAAAAATGAAGGGATCGTAATGATGATCTCAAAGTTAAAGTAAAAAGAGATTTAATCAAAAGTGAAAAGCAGAAAGACTACATTGTGCCAGCAATATTGTTCAATATTGTTTGAGATCTTTTAAAATACCTTCATAGTATAAAATATCTGAGCATATACCTGTCAGAATAGACACAGAAACTATATGAACATAAATATAAATTTATTTTTATAAAAATTAACTCAGATCTAAATAATTGAAGTAAATATTTCTTGTTCATGGAAGATAAAGCCAAAATAACTTTGCAAAGACACTTTTTATGTAATTTATTCATTCTGTCATCTTGATTAAATTAATGAAAATATTCTGAGTTAGAAAAGATAACAATTTTTTTTTAATTATAGCTTTTTATTTACAAGACATATGCATGGGTAATTTTTCAGTATTGACAATTGCAAAACCTTTTGTTCCAATTTTTCTTCTCCTTTTCCCTCCTCCCCCAGATGGCAGGTAGATCAATGCATGTTAAATATGTTAAAGTATATGTTAAATACAATATATGTATTCAAATCCATACAATTATTTTGCTGCACAAAAAGAATCAGACTTTGAAATAGTGTACAATTAGCTTGTGAAGAAAATAAAAAATGGAGGCAGACAAAAATAGAGGGATTGGGAATTCTATGTAGTGGTTCAGAGTCACCTCCCAGAGTTCTTTCCCTGGGTTCAATTCATTACTGCTTTATTGGAACTGATTTGGTTCATCTCATTGTTGAAGAGAGCCATGTCCATCAGAATTGATCATCATATAGTATTGTTGCTGAACTATATAATGATCTCCTGGTCCTGCTCATTTCACTCAGCATCAGTTCATGTAAGTCTCTCCAGGCCTTTCTGAAATCATTCTGCTGGTCATTTCTTACAGAACAATAATATTCTATAACATTCATATACCACAATTTATTCAGCCATTCTCCAATTGATGGACATCCATTCAGTTTCCAGTTTCTGGCTACTACAAAGAGAGCTGCCACAAACATTCTTGCACATACAGGTCCCTTTTCCTTTTTAAAGATCTCTTTGGGATATAAGCCCAATAGTAACACTGCTAGATCAAAGGGTATGCACAGTTTGATAACTTTTTGAACATAGTTCCAAATCACTCTCCAGAGTGGCTGGATGTATTCACAATTCTACCAACAATGTATCAGTGTCCCAGTTTTCCCATGTCCCCTTCAATATTCCACAGAAAAGATAATAACAAACTTAATTTGGAAAAACAAAAGGTCAGGAACTTCAAAGAAAGCAGGAAAAAAAGATGTAAAGAAAAGAAATTCAGCAGTATCATACCTAAAACTATATTATAAGGAAGAGCATTGATTATTTAAATTCAAATTTTTCTTGTATAAATAAAACCTATGGAGCCAAGAATAGAAGGAATGCAGAAAATGGAGGGAAAACATTCACAGACATACCTTGTACAGGATATAATTGAGTTGGAATATTAGTGTATGAAATAATGAACTGATTAATTTTAAAAAAATCATGGAAATATGGAATGACTATAAATGAAGATGCTATCTACTTTCAGGTAAACAAATGACAGGTGGAAACAAGGATAGATGTATGAGTATATATGTATATGTTTCTAGATATATATACATATGCATATATATCCATGCTTAATTGTAGATTTCTCTAGGAGCAGAGGGGGAAAAAAATAAAAACCACACAACAGAGAATAAAAGAAAACAAGGAAGCAAAGAAAAGGTGGGTGGTTTTGAAAACAATGTGTATAATACCTAATAAGTTTTGTTGAAATGGAAATTTATTGTTTTATTTTGAAACCGCTCTTATGGTCTTCCATATACCTGGTAATTATTTTTCTTTTCTCCTTTTGTATTTAAGTTTAAAATTAAAAAAAAAAAACAAAAAAAAGTAAAGAAAAAAAATCAAAACCATGTGGGAAGAGGATGAGCTACATATCACTGCCATTATATTGTGTGCTACTGGAGTTGTCTCAAAGATACATTCTGTCCACCATCATCTTATCTCATAGTATTTTTATTCAATTTTAAAAAGCATTTATTTTATCCATCTGGACAAAAGTCCACAAAGCATAAAATAAAGAAATACCAAGATAATAACTTTTCTCAGGACAGTTTATATCTAAACTCCTTTTATTAAAATCAGAAGAATAAGATGAAGATTAGTGGCAATAGTAATAATGGCGTAATAATGTCTATTTTAGACTCCACTGACTTAAGTCCATTTCACTTCTTCTTCTTGCCCTTATTTCTTTATTTCCCTTAGAGGCTTGTATGCTAGTTCTTATCTTTGAAATTGTTTTGAACCCACAAATTGTTTCCTTCTATTTAACTACTTAACACTTAGATTAGCTTTTAACAAGATTTTTTAACAAGATATATACAAGCACTTCCCTACAACATCTAAACAAGATATATCCTATACCTACCCTAACTCCAAGTCTCTTGCAGGAATAATTAGATAAAGATTTGTTTTAAAGCATTAGAGAGACATTGTAAGCAGTAGGCAAGTAGCCAGTATATAAGTTGGATTCAGAATATAGTTTAGTTTATAATTTGGTTTACATCTTAGGTAGAATTAGTTCCAAGTCAAAAGTACCAGTATTTTGGCTTCTCGACACTTCTCTACTGGGTTGGCTACAATATTTGGTCTGGAATTCTTTTTTCAATATCACCTTGGCTCAAAATCCTAGGTGCAGGATTCCACTTCATTTAAATTTGGAAAAGGTAAAAGAAACAAAAACAAAACTTCCACCTCATCTCAACAGGCTATAAGACTCAAGAATGAGAAAGATTGCCTAGCTCTATCCATAGCTTATTTTCTTTCACAACAAATCTCCTGTGGGTAAACGGGATCTTTACTCCTGGATGCTGCTGAAAAGAGGTACCAATGCTTCAATCAGGTAAATTTAACACTCCAAGCAGTTCTGTCTACATTGTGAATGAAACATGTGGGAACATTACCTAGTCATCTACTTATGTAATGCCAAAGAAACTGAGCAAAACAGAGGTTACAGACCAATTCAATAGTTTATTAAATGGAGAGAGATACTGGGACCAGATGGATCTTGGTCCCAGGGCTAGATGAGACTATCATCTCAAAGAATCCAGCCCTGTGACAGCAAGCTTTTTTATAGGATAACAAGAACAGTGACATAATGGGGGAGGTACCTAAGTGGGAATAACCTAGTGGTGGGAAGGCCCCTAGGATGACACAATGGAGGGAGGTTACTGATATTCTAATGACATCTAAAATAGATAAACCTTTATCCTGTCAAACATTAAGAAGGAATGTCTATAATCTAAAGATGTAAGACCTTCATCTCCTCAACCATTTAAGAGGGAATGATTATAGCCTGGGGTTTTGGGGCAGAGCAATTGAGGTAGACCTTTATCTCATCAAACAATAAGAGGGAAAGGTTATAACCTGAGGCAGAATAAATAGGATGATTGGAGAAACTGGGTCATGACTTTAAAATGGAACTTTGGCACAACACTTAATAAGCCAATAAGAAAAATGGTCATGCATGTCTTGTCAAAACTAGGTGTTCCATGGTGCCTCCATGCAACCATGCAGAAGTTCTGTTATAATAATATTAATCTTAAGACTAACATTTATATTGTACTCTAAAATATAAATGATTAATTAAATTTATTTAAATAAAATATTTATCACAGTGTCTAGTACATAACCAGTGTTGAATAAATGTTTACTGGCTTGACTTAATTTGTGCAACATGATTTACATGCCATTCTTATTTAGGAGCTATAAAATAAAATATGAATTCAAATTGTTAGGTTTGAGCTGGGAAAGTAGAATGGGGAGTAATGATGAGATGTTATTGGGAGGCAAATTTTAACTCATCATAGAAACATCTTCCTAAAAATTAAAGCTCCTGAAAACTGGAATGGACTGCTTGAACAGGTCATGATATTTTTTATTATGCAGCCTTTTTAGTTTCAAGTGGATAACATTTTTAGATATGTTGTCAAAGAAAAGCTTATGCAAGTTTAACTTATACTAAATAAAAAAGATTTAAAATATCTTGTTTTAATATTTATAAAACAATTGATAATATGTTATCATATTTGTTCCTTCTAACATCAAAATATTTATTATTATTATTATTCCCATTTTATACATGAAAAAACTGAAGCAGAGAGAATTTATATGATTTACTCAGTATTATACAACTGGCAAGTTCCTGAAGCTCTATTATAACTCATCTTTCTAACTCCAGGTTCAGCACTTTATCAAATAAATTATTTAGCTGCTGCCAAAAGAACTATCAATTTTGCTCAATCTGAGAGTTTGTTGTTCTATAAAAATATTTGACAGAGAAGCTAATTTGATATTTGTCCACATGCAAAAATTAAGAATCTGGTTTTTGGAAAATATTTATATCGTTGTTTGTTCAAATTCTAATATAAATCTATTATGGCAACATGAAATGCAGATATGTTTTTAAAATAAACACATTTTGGAAATAACCTGAAAGGCCAGTTTAGAAAATTAATGAGAAAATTTTTAAAATCTTATAAAATTATAGAAGGTATGTATTAGGCAATAAAGATAGTACAGAAAAAAAAATCTTACAAAGGATATATGCTTGCATTTCTCTGAACATTGTGTTGACTCTTCATTAGTGACTCTTCTGGAAAGTTGTTGATTTGTATTATCATGAGCCTTTGAATATCATATGAATCGATCTCTACATATTGCAGTGCATCAAGCCTTACTAATGGATACTCATTCCAAAGTTTTATGTTTCAACTCATTAGTGCCTGTTTATACTGTGTGACTCTTGCAAGGTCCACAAATCCATCAAAAGGAATCTACTCTCTAGATTTCAATACCTTCTTTGAATTTTACTTATGTATGTCAGTAGAAACAGTGGATACTTCTCTCTCATTTTCAGTTTATGATCGGCCTCATTTGTTAATCATACATTTCTTTGATGATATTCTTCATGTCATTTCTGTATAATTCCTTATTTGAAATGTTATAGACACTTACATACTTCATGTGACTTTTCATTACCTTTCATAATTGTCATTGATTTTTAGAAAATATTAATTAAAACAAGTTTTTTTTCTCTTCCCATTCCAATACACACACCATATAGCTACTCAAGTGATTTTTCTAAAGCATAGATCCAATCATTTCTCCCTCTACCTCACAAAAGTTCAGTAGCATCCTATAGCCTTCAGGGCAAAAAAAAAAAAAGTCTCTATTGTTATGCCACAGTTCTCTTTAACTGTCCTGACTCAGTTTCCCTGTCTCAGTTTCCTTAACTGTTCTGTCTCTGACCCAGTAAAACTAAGGATTATTCGCTCTCGGGTTATGAATTAGCAAGATAAAAGAGTAGATCTCCTGACTCTTTTAGGGATTTACAATATCCCTTAAAATATTCCAAGATAACCCATGATATCTTTACTTCTTTGTCTCTGGAATTTTTAGGTTTTATGGCTTCCCCTCCCTGATAAAAACTTTCCCTCCCTTTCTCTTCTTTGTCTCCAAAAAGATATTTAAGAAGTTGGGGTTCCTCCATTCATGGCTGGAGAATCGCGTCTGGCAGCTGTATGCTGGACGCTGGATTCTTTGGGTCCTCCAGCCCTGGGACCAATATGGATTCCTTGGTCCCAGTATACTTATCTCTGTCTGACTGGATAATCTGAGATGAGAGTCCTGTCCAGTCAATCTTACTCTCCCATTAATAAAAATATAAAACTCTCTAATCTCTCTCCTGCCTCAGTTTCTCCGGCATTACATCTATTTGATATTTAAAGTTCTTCATAATCTATCCTACTCCTACCTTTTCAATCTTTTACTCTCCACATCATATTCTTTGATCCAAGAACACTGGCATTTTAGCTGTTTCATAAACAAGACACTTCACTATTTGGCTCTAGGCACCTCTGGCTATCCTTCACCCCTGAAATGATCTCCCTCCTCATCTCCACCTCATTTTTGTTAGATTACTTTAAATATCAATCCCAACCCGTGTGTGTGTGTGTGTGTGTGTGTGTGTGTGTGTGTGTGTGTCTGTGTGTGTGTGTCTGTGTCTGTGTGTGTGTGAGAGAGAGATCACGCAACTGCCTCTCAGTCTCCCTGTATCATCAGCGTCCTCTCACATGAAGAGATCCATTCAACAGGTCTGAGTTAGATCTCCAGCAGCCACTAGCAGGTGGCTCCCATCTCACAACATAGATCCTTCTTAATAGTTCTAAATTCTAGTATGCCTATGATAAGTCAATTTTGTGAAACAAAAGAACAGAAAAGGGAAAAAAATCCCCCCTTTTCATATTTACTTTCATTCAAGGATGAATGTTGATAACATGAAATTATACATAATACTTAGGAAACAAATAACAACTCAAATTTATTTAATGTGCCATGGCTGGAATTAATTCTTTCCTTGACTCTGCCCCATCAAAGTTTAGGGGGAAAGTCATAATTACACAAATTCTTTCCTGACTCTCTGTTTTTTTACTTCTGCCTGTTCCTTGATACTACATTATATTGACTTTATATTTTATATTTATTTCTCTCTGTAAATAGTTTCTCTTCCATTAAATACAAATTTATATGACATATGCTCTTCTTTTTTCTGTTTCTATTGTTATTGATCAGAATAGAATCAATAAATTAATCAGCAAAAATTTATTAAACACCAACTATGTCCCAAGAAATTTAATATTGACTAAGATTATGAAAACTAACCAACCCCTGGTCATTACTTTCAAGACTAATATATTCTCATGAGCAGCTAGGTGTCACCCTTGGAATTAGGAAGACTCATCTTTGGGAGTTCAAAACTGGCTTGAGACAGATGTGTGTCATTTAACCCTATTTTCCTCAGTTTCTTAATTTTTAAAATGAGCTGGAGAAGAAATAGAAAACCACTATGGAATCTTTGACCTGGGAAAAACACAATTTAAAAACAACTGAACACATACACAATCTAATGGGGAAACTAACGTGAATCATTAGATTTACATGTGAATAATGAATTGATAAGGTAAGATGAAAAGAGAGGTTGGTAGTATTTGGGGAGGGGGACGGTGTTAAGCTGGAAAGATTTCCTACAGAAGGTAGGATTAAACTGATTTTTAAAGGATGCCATGGATTTTAAGAAGCTAAGAAGAAGAGGAAGTGCATTCCATAGCCCAAAGGCATATTGAAGAATGATGAATTGCTGTGATCCAGGAACTTTAAATAGACCATTGGAGTTAGATGTTAGAGGTAAGTAAAAATTAAGAAAACTTGAAAGGTAGGAAGAGGTCTGGTTAAAAAAAATGTTTAAATACCACCCAAAATAATTTTTGAGCCTCAAAACATTAGGGAACCCCTTGAGCTCAATAGGATTATATAGCTAATAATTCCTCAAAAAGGATTCAAACTCCCATCTTCCCAAATCTTTTCAGAAATCAAGCTACTATATCACCTATCTGCTACTACAATAATGTTTATTAAAACTAGCTAAAGATATGAAGAAATAGGATGGTCAAAGAAAATTTGAAAGGTTAAGCTTGAAAAGAGTTTCATGAATCTGAGACTTGAATGAGTTAACATAGACTGAATGTAGGGATTTACATAATTATCTATATAAAGGAATTCTGATCTTTTGTAGAGGGAAGACACATTTAATTTACATACAAATACATTTTGTTTTTAATTCTGGAAATAAAGTGTTTAGGGCCATTTCTAGAACAACTGAAACTTAACTTAGGTGGGAGAGTCAAGATTTTTCTCCATGATAACAACTGTCCATACAACATGCAGTTCTCTGGCTGGTCTGTGGACATGTACTGTAACAGCCATCTCATCTTATCTTCCCATCTCTTCTGTTAACTGTTAAAAGGGTGATGGTTTAACTACTCCTCCCAGTATAACCAGATCCATTATGAATTGTCCCCATTCCAGATCTTTATCTAAATGATTTTGTGCCTTGGAAACAACAAGCAAAAAGAGAGAACTATATTTTTGTCAGATTCCATGCTCATCTAATTGGAGAAACCATCAAATACAAACAAAATTCCTAAAAGAACCAAGCTAAACAAACAAACAAAAAAAAAAAAAAAAAAAACCATAAAAGAAAAAAATTTTAGAACAATTTGCATTTATTTGTACTTGTGTTTCAGTTGTAGAATATGAATTGATATTAGCAAGGATATGCAAAAAAGTTTTATTATAAAAAGCAATCTTTGAAATAGGAAACTATCTTCATGTATTTGATCAATGGCATGTTTTGAAACAGAATTTAGATTTGACAGTAGTGCAGTCATATAAAGGCAGAGTGATATAGTAGATGGAGAGTTGGACTCAAAGTAAGAAAGAGTTGGGTTCAAACCTATCTTTAAACACTTAGTAATGATGTAATGCTGGCCAAATCATTCAACCTCCTTTTGTCACAATTTCCCCATGTGTAGAATGAGATGGGTTATTTCTAAGATCTCTTCCAGCTTTGGCTATAAGATCCTATTATCTTTAAGATGCCTTCCAGCTTTAAATCTCTGATCTTATGACATTCTTCCCAACAGGCTGGATAAAATATGAAAAGAAGTCAAGGATCTTAACTTGGCATAGTAATATAGCACAAGATGTGATAATTAGTCATAACAGTTCTCTGCATGTGACTCTGAAAAGATAAAAAATATATATATTTAACAATGGAAATTGCCTTCCTCTCTGTATAAACATTTTACTGCCTTTGACAAAGTGGGATTCTGCTGACCATGTAGAGTAAATAGCTAGGAGCAGGGAGTGCCTCACCATAGGACCCATTGTGGATGAAATCATCGTAATGTTTTATAGTCTGGCTCACATTTACAAGCAGAAGCCCTGCAAGGGTCACAGCCCTGTTTTATGTCACATGGTGACTGAATGTAGTTGAACACCCACATTGAGACACTGAGGGGGCCAGCTGGCATGGTGGAGGCTCAAATGGTTATTTTGCCCACCCACAGAGATTGTCTTAAAGTGGTAAATAGAGAATACAATAGTAGTTTCACAAAGATACCAGACATAAATAATTAGACCATTAGATAAAGAATCAAAATGGATCTTAATTAATAACCATTTCCTTAGAATTGGTCTCCTCTAAATGTGAGAGCAGATTTAAATATCTTTTTAAAGGTATTTGATAGGATCCATTCTATAATTTTTAGAGTTCAGCCAAGAAATTTCAAGATGAGAGCTGCCAATGTTGGCCATGATGTTGACATTCAGTATATTGGGCTACATGTTTGAAAGTCTTCTTGGCTTGCAAAAGTATGTTCTATGGGAGACAAGAGAAGTCACTGGTAACAAAATGATTGTTCTAGCCCAGAGAGAATGCTTCTAACATATCCCAAATACATAATCTGTCAAATAGAAACAGCTGAAATATAGATCCTACACATGTGAAAGAATATAATCACTCACAAATGGAATTACATCAGTCACTTTTATTGAAAGAAATCCTTCTTAGATCTAAATAACAAAGATGCATTTCATGCTGAAGAGAGATGGCCTGCTACTCATAGATACATTGATCATTCAAAGAATCAACAGGCATTTATTAAGGCTCCATTTTGTTCCAGGATCTGGGCTATGTACTGAGGTTAAGATACAAACATGAAACAGTTCCAGAAATCAAGAGATTTAGGAAGAACCTCATTTGTCTTTACATGATACTTAGTGAAATGCTTTTTATTATCATGGATGCAAGCATAATGGAAATGAAGGGGCTGTTGCTAAGCCCTGGGTTTGTTTAGTTTGTTTCTTTTGTGTATTTATGACTAGTTTTGCTTTTCCCAGTATAGGAGTTAGATCATAGAAGCATTGAATCTTAAAGTTTGAAGGACTTCAAGAAGGAAGGAAGCAAAGGAGGGAGGAAAGGAGGGAGGGAGGGAAGGAAGGAGGGAGGGAAGGAGAGAGGGAAGAAGGGAGGAAAGAAATAAGGAAGGAAAGGAGGGAGGGAAGGAGTGAGGGAGGGAGGGAGAAAAGAAAGAAGGAAGGAAGGAAGGAAGGAAAAAAGGAAAAGGAAAGAAGGAAGGAAGGCAAAAAAGGAAGGAAGGAAGAAAGGAAGGAAGGAAGAGAAAAAGGAAGGAAGCAAGAGAGGCAGAAAGGAAGAAGGAAGGTAGAAAGGAAGAAGGAGGAAAGAGGGAAGAAATGAGGAAAGACAGGAAGGAAGAAAGGAAGGAAAACAAAGGAAGGAAAGGAGGAAGGAAGGAAGGTAAGGAGGAAGGAAGGAAGAGAGAAAGAAACAAAGAGGAAGGAAGAAATGAAGGAAGGATGGAAAGAAAAAGGAAGGAAGGAAAGAAGGAAAGAATAGAGGAAGGGAGGGAGGGAGGAACTTAAAATTTAAATAAATTTGAGTAAATTGGAATAGGGTCAATTAAGGGAATATGGATTGTGCCTATGAAAACAGATTAACATAAAGTAATGTAAATAAAACTAACCATAAGAAAAAAGCCCTTAATAAAATGAGGAATGGAACCAAACTATGAAAAAAAAAAAAAAACTACAAGAATGAAAATGGAAAGAACAACGAAATTGATTTATTTGTGGTCTATTATAATGAGAAAATCCTGAAAATTGTTGAATACTAGATTCCATCCTTTCTCCTAAGAGAAGGATTCTGGCTGGCTAATCCTGCAGAGAGAATGTATGGCTAATGGCAAATTTTCTACTCCAAGTGGAAAAATGAAAGATATAAAGGAAGAGAAAGTGATATCTCATATATCTATACCTATCTCTGTGTGTGTGTGTGTGTATGTGTGTGTGTGTGTGTGTGTGTGTGTGTATGTATTAGGCATTGTGAATTATTCTAGTATATTATAAGCTCTTTGAGGGCCAGGACAGTGCCTTGCCTTGGTAGTCTTAGCCTATCACAACACTTAATCTACTGCAGACACTGCCTCAGTCTTGGATCAAATCATATGGCTATGTCTTTATATATGGTCTATGAATTCTCTTTATTCTTCAAGGTGTCAAAGGATTATAGATTTTTTAATTACAAGACTCTTAGAGGCTATCCAGCCCAAGGATTAGGGCAAAGAAAGCATTTTAGCCAAGGTTACACAGGGAAAACATAGGATACCCTGGATTCAGTATCAGACCCCTTGGATTTAATTACTGCACTTTTTTCCCACTTTGATCTGGTACTCTCAGACTATCATGTATTGGACTATACCTCTATTCTTTGATTTTCTCAGGAAGGACTTCTTCCCAATCACTCCCATAATCATGGCAGTTGGGACAAAAATGCCTGCTATTGACCAGGTCATTGTATGACTGCAGATTTAAGACCCAGTTTTAAAAAGTCAAGAAGAAAATGAACCTTTTGGGCAATAGTACTCTCTTGAGCTAAAGAATCTTGGGCGAATCTGAATAGTTTTATTTACATACCTCTAAAATAAATAGATAAAAACTTATTTTTTTTCCCTACAAACAAATTGAAGCTTGTTCTTTATCATCAGTGAAGAATATCATTGAAAACAAATGAACAGTCATTAAATGGTTACTACACACAAGGCACTAAGCTAGGTCCTGAGAATACAAAAACAAATAAGGGAGGTAGCACCTAAGTTGAATTTTCAAGAAAGTAAAGAGATTTATCTGTCAAAAATAAGGAGGGAAAACATTCCAGGACCTTTAAAATTGGAATGGAATGGAATGTCATTATAAATGAAAATCTATCTCTCCAGGTAGATTAATTCTGAAAATGTATAGAAGAGAATATTATGCAATATGATAGGAAAATTATTTAGAAACCAGATTATAGGAAGTTTTAAAATACATTTGGAAGATTTTGCTCTTTATTCCATAGGAGCCTGGAAGATGAGATCCATGGAATAGGAATCCATCAACGATTTTTGAGTTTGTGGATTGTAAAGTATTTGTAAAATATAAATGGGCAGTTATTATTTATACATACATCATCTGAGTGACAGTCTGACTTGGTTTGGAAAGATATTCACCAATTAATAAGCCAAATGGATTTTTTTCTTGACAGCAAGAAATGAACATTATTATGAAAATTTTAAAAGGCAGATAGTTTATTTTGGCAATAATTTTTTTTTAAAAAAAACATTTTCTTTGGACATAGAGGATGTTAATTTGATTTCTAGCTTTGTCAAATGTGTGATCTTGAGTCACATCTTTCATCACTATTCATTTTTTTTTTCATCAGGACATAAGAGGAGCTGAATTATATAATCTCTAATGCCTCCTTTGAGTTATAAACCTCAAATTTCTGGTAATAAAAGCACAGTTCCTTTAAAGATTGGAACATAAGTACTTTTTCATGGGAAATAACCTACCAAAATAAAACAAACTACTGAGAAATCTGGTGTGATCAATGATTACAGTCTTCATTATTTCAGTAAAAGACACTCATTTTCAGAGCTGTAACAGGAAGGAGAAGATACATGATTATTTTATGACAATAGTCACAGGTCAACTCTCAGGTTTTATTTTTAATACATCACATATGGTATTTTAGTTATTTTTGGATCACTCTAGTCTCTCCCATTACTCTTGGAGAACTGTTTCTAGTAAGACAAGAAAAAGAGATTCCTAGAGTGCCTTTCTCCTTATAGAGAATATCAAGAATGATTATGATGATATATCCCATCACTGTAAAGTTTCTATGGGGTTGTTATTTCTATATGAATATGTCCAAATTGGCTAAATAGCTTGCTTCTATGTTTTATACACACATGTGTATTAAGATAGGAGTTGCGAATTATGCCAGAACATGATAGAGCTTGTCTTTTGAAAATATTTCCAGTCCACTTTACTGTACTACCTCTCATCTTTAGTACAATTACACAAATGAATGACAGAATAAGAAACAATTATTCTATGCCATCTAACCAAATCTGATAAAATAGAAGATGACCAAAAATTCTTAATATAATCAAAAGAACTTATCTATAGATAACTCAATGATTTCAAGAGAGAAGTCAAGGTGTTTTAGTTTCAAATATTATTTGACATAATACAAAAAATCTAACAATAAGGGGAAAAAGACTAAAAATAGATGAGGTATTTAAAAGGAGTTGATTTATCAGGAAACATTTAAAATTAGAAAACAAAAACAAACAAACAAACAAACAAACAAACAACAACAACAACAACAACAACAAAAAAAAAATTAACCCAGAAAGCTAATTATCCCCAATAAAATAACAGGTACAAAATAAAACCACAAACGCAATCAGGATTTCTATATAGCATTAACAAAAGATATGAGGAGTAAAAAACAGACAAATAAAATTGATACCTGCAAAATAAATAAAATATATTTATTGAGCTATGAAGAAATAGACAGACTTTATTAATCAACAAAACAATATTTACATAAATAAGGGGAGACCTACATAAGGGAAAAGATTAAAAAATGACAGTATTTCCTAAATTAATCTGCATTTGATACTTTGCAATTTAAATGACTAATGTAGCAATTTATAGAATTTAATCCAAAAGAATCACATAATTTTATATTGAGTAACAAAAGATCAAGAATAGTAAGGAAAATGATGAGAAAACAAGTGAGAATGGAGAAGTCTAACATTATTAGGTAACATATAAAGCACTAATTTACAATATTCTTGTTTTGGGTAAATGCTAGACGTGTAAAACTAGAAGGTAATACATAAAATGGTCTGGTGTTCTTTAAAATTATAGATTCTCTGTGTCTCTGTCTCTGTCTCTGTTTTTGTCTCTCTATCTTTGTCTCTTTTCTCTTCCAATACCAACTGCTAGAGAGCCTGGAAAATTATTTGACTGAAAATTTGTTTGTACCAACATCTTGATTTATATGACATTCTAAATGGATATGTGATCTAAATATAAAAAATGAATTAAATATTATTAAAGAATTTAATCTTATATCCTCCACAGCTGTGAAATAAGGAAGAAAGTAGAACCAGTAACAAAGAAAAAAAAAAAAAAGTAAACAATTTAATAGTGTGTGTGTGTGTGTGTGTGTGTGTGTGCTTACATGTGAGTAAATGAACAAAATAAATTAATTTAGAATACTAAGACAAAGACAGATGGGGAAGTATTGAATCATATTTGATACAATTCTGATTCTCATATGGAATTCATACACAATACACACATACAAAAAGGATAAAAATAATTCCAGATTTGACATTTAGCTACAGATTACAACCAATAGTTTTTGCAACAAAAAAGAAAAAGAAATTCCAACTATCAAAATTATATGAAAAACTTTGACATTAATAATAATTAGAACAAATTGATCCCATATATTTCAAAGTGATAAAACGTAGTTTAAAAAGACTGAAATAGGTAATATTGAAGAGATCTAGGATATAAGCATATTAATTCATTGTTGTTGAAGTTGTGAATTATTTGAAGTATTCTGAGAAACTAATGTGAGATTATGTTTAGTGAAAAATGTTAATATTATTCAATGATCCAACTAGCTATGTATCCTTAGGCAGTTAGGGACAAAATGGTATGTCTCATGAACAAAATATTCATCCCATTACAATTGTTAATAACTGTGTGACCATGAACAAGCCATTTAACCTCTGAACCTGTGATTTTATTTGTAATTGAAAACACTTGAAACATTCTATCAACAATAATTTTTAGAGCAGCTGAAAAGAGTATGCTATGTGAATTAATTAAATAATTGAAATACAAAATGAATATGAACAATTCAAAGAAATATTTTAAAATTTGCATAATAACAAATATTGGGAAGATCTTAATCTAAGGCACATATTCTTCAGAGAGATAGATGGTCTATAATTTTACTTATTTTCCTTACAAACTTATCTTTAAAAAAGAAGAAGAAATGAAGGAGGAAACAATGAAAGAAAAAAAAGGAAATTTAAAAATCAAGAGTAACTAAAGTTGGTATGTAGTTTTCAGTTATTTCACAGCTATAGATTAAAGCCTAGCATATCTTTTGTCATTATAATGAAGAAGAAGCAGGAAGAAGATGATGATGACCATAACAAGAAAATATTTTAAAGGCATAATATTCGGCAATTCTCCACTTCAACCAAAACCAGAAGTAATTTTAAAAAATCATCAAATACTTTTTGTCTTTATATGTATCATTTCAACATTCCTCTCCATATCAAATTCCACTTCACCATAATAAGGGGAAAAATAAAATATTTTTGCTTTTCTTCTATAAAAGGGATCTGGTTTGATCCATGTATCTCAAGTTCTTTTTATAGACCTGAAGACCAAGGAAGAGGTGTTAAAGGCTTTTCAGGACAAATTTCTTGGATTTTGGCCAAGAGACTTTTAGTTCTTCCCCATGACCAACAGTTTCTTGAACAAAGAGTGCTACTATGAATATTTTTGTACATATTGATGTTTAATTTCTGTCTTTGACTTTGTGTGAGTGTGTGTGAGTGCATGTGGGTGTGGGTGCATATGTGTGTATATGGTAAAGCAACTGCTAGGTAAAAGGCTATGGAAAGAGTATGTATACTTTTCTTACACAATTCCTAATTGATATCTTAAATTTATAGACCAATTCATGATACTATCAATGGTATATTAGTATGTTTGTCTTTTCGCAAGATATCTAGCATCAACTACTTCTATTTCGTTTTCTCTTTGCAAAATTTCATGGCACAAAAGTTATTTTAATTTGCATTTATCTGACTCTTAGTGGTTTGGCAAATGTTTCTTTATGATTATTAGTAATTATTCTTCTTTTGAAAAAAATAATTAATTTCTTTTTTGAAATTGAAAAACATCTACAAAGAAAAGCAAAAGATGTTCTATATTTTCAAATAACCTATATTCTAGTGGGAAAGACAAAATGTAAACAACTAGGTTTTTTTTGAAAGATAAATACAGAATACACTATAAATAAACTTAAATGGAGGGCACTGAGATTAAAGAGGAAACAAAAACAAAACAAAACAAAACAACAACAACAACAACAACAAAAAAGCTTTTGCAGAGAGTAAGATGATGGTAGTGCTACTTAGTTATTAGAAGGAAGCCAGGGATGCCAAGAAATGAAGATAAAAATAAAGACTTCATAGACCTGAGGAATACCAAGTAAAAATAGATTGAATCAGAAAACATTGTCTTGTACAAGGATGTAAAAGAAACTAGTGCTATTAGATCATAGAGTATAATGGAAGGGAATAAAGTTTATCCTAAGGGAAATCTTTCTCAGAATTATCTATTTGTGCCAATGTCCGATATATCATGGACATCAGATTTTTATTGATGATAATGTGTATGAATGTTTTTCTATTCTAAAATGTATTTTGTTTTTCATTGATTTTGTTGGTTTAATATTGTAAAAAAAATATCAATTTTATGTTTAAAAGGATTGCACATAGGTATATATATATATATATATATATATATACCTATGTCAGGGAGGGAGGAAGAAAAAGTTTAAAACACAAAAAAATTTACAAAAATTTGAAAACTATCTTTGCATCTATTTGGGAAAAAAATGCTATTTTAAAAAAATAAAAGAACAAAACATCCAAGACACCAAGAAAATAATTATCAATTTTATCTTTTTTTATGATTTTATGCACCATTTGTTTGGTAAAGACATTACTCCTTTAGTTATAGCTGTGATAAATAGCAGATCATCATCATCATCATCATTATTGTCACCATTTTCTTCTTCTTCTACTTCTTTCATTTTCTCTGATCTTTTATGATCATGCATACATTTTTTTGTTTATGGTTGTTAGTATAAGACATTTGTCTACAACTAATTTCTGGCAAATTATGTTTGTTTTTCCTGTGTCTATTATTTAAAAATGAATCTTTACTTCACATATCTTGATATATATGTATTTAAAACATATTTGGCTACTATGTTTTGCTTGTTTCTATTCAAAGTAATAAAGTGACAAAAGAAACAGGAACTCTCCTAAGCTCCCACCCAATTCCCAACAAATCACTTTAAATAATGAATTTAAACAAATTTTAGAAGATCAGTACTCACCAAAAGATGAAATGGGACAATTTTTCAGCAGAAGACAGAAGTTCAGCAATAAATGTCTCTTGCACCAGGATTAAACTGCAGCACAGTCTTGGTGCAGACTGGACCATCACAGTCCCTGGCCCTAACAAACCAGGAACAAACTGTGAGGCCTCTGAATCAATGACAGTAGTAGCAGTTTCCAGACCTTCCAGCCCATGAATGCCAAGCCTAACTTGAAAAGTTTTCAGAAAAGATTTGTTGCAGTAGGCTGTGAGGAGAGATTCAGCAAATCAGGAAAACAAAATCAACAGTGGTACAGATGGCAGCAGTAACAGCAGTAGTAGCAGCAATAGCATTGACTTATGGAGGGCTCAGCCCATAGCTAAAGGGGTTGAAGAGATGATCAGAAGATTACAAGGATCTCTTTCCTAGTACTAGGCAAGACTTTGCCCATATTCAGATCCAGGTTGCAGTGCTGACTCAAAGTATAGATTCCTAGAAAAAACTCTGAAAACAACTGCACAAAATCTCTGAAACATTGCACCCTCCATTCTGGAAACAGATTTTTTAAAATAGCTTTTTATTTACAAGATATATACATGGGTAATTTTTCAGCATTGACATTTGCAAAACCATTTGTTCCAATTTTTCCCCTCCTTCCCCCAGCCCCTCCACCAGATGGCAGGTAAACCAATACATATTAAATATGTTAAAGTGTGTGTTAAATACAATATATGTATACATGTCCGTATAGTTGTTTTGCTGTACAAGAAGAATCGAACTTTGAAATAATATACAATTAACCTGTGAAGGAAATCAAAAATGCAGGTGAACAAAAATAGAGGAACTGGGAATTCTATGTAATGGTTCACACTCATTTCCCAGAGTTTTTTCACTGGATGTAGCTGGTTCAGTTCATTACTGCTCTGTGGGAGCTGATTTGGTTCATCTCATTGTTGAAGAGGGCCATGTCCATCAGAATTGATCATCACATAGTATTGTGTTGAAGAGTATAATCTCCTGGTCCTGCTCATTTCACTCAGCATCAGTTCATGTAAATTTCTCCAGGCCCTTCTGAAATCATCCTGCTGGTCATTTCTTACTGAACAATAATATTCCATAACATTCACATACCACAATTTATTCAGCCATTCTCCAATTGATGGGTATCCACTCAGTTTCCAATTTCTGGCCACTACAAAGAGGGCTACCACAAATATTCTTACACATACAGGTCCCTTTCCCTTCTTTAAAATCTTTTTGGGATATAAGTCCAGTAGTAAGACTGATGGATCAAAGGGTATGCACAGTTTGATAACTTTCTGAGCATAGTTCCAACTCACTGTCCATAATGGCTGGATGTAGTCACAATTCCACCACCAATGTGTCAGTGTCCCAGTTTTCCCACATCCCCTCCAACATGAAAATAGATTCTTACTTTAACAAAGAGTTAAAACCCAAGTAAGAGACCGGGGAAATAAGCAAAGCAAAGAAAAAAAGATTCTGATCAAAACATTGACTGAGAAGAAGATAAGAAAGTCAAAGTTCCTACTTGAAAAGCTTCTAGGAAAATTAAGAATTCGTTTTAAATTGTGGAAAAGCTCAAAGAGAATTTTGGAAATCAAGTAAGAGAGGTAGATGAAAAATTGGGAAGAGTTATGCAAAAGGAATACATGGAAAGAAGAATACTTTAGAAAATAAAACTGGCCAAGTGAGAAAGGGGGTACAAAAGCCTAGTGAAGAAAATAATTCCTTAAAATTTAGAATTGAGTAAATGTAAGCTAATGACTTTTTTACTTTTCAAAACATATGCATAGACAATTCTGAAACATTAGCCCTTTCAAAACCTTCTGTTCCAGTTTCCCTTCCCTAAATGTCAAATAGGCCAATATATGTTAAAAATGGTAGAAATAGATGTTAAATTAAATATATGCATAAAATTTATACAATTATCTTGTACAAGAAAAATCAAATCAAACTAAAAAAGAAAATGATGAAAACAAAATGCAAGCAAACAACAACAAAGAGTGAGAATGCTATGTTGTGAACCATACTCAGTTCCCACAGTCCTCTCTCTGGGTATAGATGGCTCTTTTGATCACAAGACCATTGGAACTGATTTGAATCATCTTATTGTTGAAGAGAGCTACGTACATCAGAACTGATCATCATATAATATTGCTGTTGTTGTGTACAAAGATCTCCTGGTTCTGCTCATATCATTTAGCATCATTTCATGCAAGTCTCTCCAGGCCTCTCTGGAATAATCTTGCTGTGTTGGAATCCTTACAAACTGCTAACTAATTAGAGTTGATCTAATCTTACAAGAAGATGTTTTGGGCAGAACCTGAAACAAGGTACTAAGTAGGACTAATTAATACAAGGCTTGTGTTCACACCTTTACTCATTGGAGTTCACAAGTATGCCAGCTTCACAAAGTAAACTTTGTACCTTTATGAGTTCACACCTCCCTTGAAGCTCTTCGGGCCAGAGAGCACTATGGGAGAAAACCCATAATCCCTCTCTCTCATATCCCACAATTCCTTCCTCTTGGATAAAAGAAACAGACAGAGGCTCTCGGTCAGATTTCAGTGGAGTTATGCCAGAAGCCCTCTCTCCGCGGCAAGGCAAGACAGAATACATTTTCCACTTGGCTGGCTAGTCGCATAGGAGAGTTCAGCTGGACTGGAGAGGAGCGACTCTGGTGGCAGATGAAGAGTTTTCAGAGGATAAAGCTATGAGTGAGAGTTCAGTGGACAACCAGATTCATCTTCATCTCACACCACCGTGGTAGGTGGCTGGGCTCCTGCATGCCCCTCACTGAGACCAAGCTGGTCTGAAAGACTCACCAGAAAGCTAGCCGAGCTCCAAGAGAAGGAAACAAGAGATTCATTCCATCTCTGTGCTGGTTGGAGGCTGAAGAAAGCAGAGGCAGAGGCTAACGGACAGAACCTTTGGATTTGGAGATATTTGGAGAGCCCTAAGCTAAACCGGCTGTGTTTTGAGAAGAACAAGAACTCCAACATTTGAACTCATAACATTGCTGATCATTTCTTATAGAACAATAATGTTTCATAGCATTCATATACCAAAACTTATTCAACCATTCTCCAACTGATGGGCATCCACTCAGTTTACATATTCCTGTCACTACAAAAAGGACATTTTTGCACATGTGGGTCCTTTCCCTCCTTTAAGGTCTCTTTGAGATATAAGCCCAGTAGAAACTGCTGGTTCAAAGGGTATGCATAGTTTGATAACTCTTTGGGCATAGTTCCAAATTGTTTTCCAGAATGGTTGGATCCATTCACAATTCCATCAACAATGTATTAAGTATCCCAGTTTTCCCACATCCCCTCCAATATTAGTCATCTTTTCCTGTCATTTTAGCCAATCTGAGAGGGGTGTAGTGGTATCTCAGAGTTATTTGAATTTGCATTTCTCTGATCAATAATGATTTAGAGTACCTTTTCATATGACTAGAGATTGTTTCAATTTCTTCATCTGAAAATTGTCTGCTTCTATCCTTTGACCATTTATCAACTAGAGAATGGCTTGAATTCTTTTATTAATTTGAGTCAATTCTCTATATATTTTAGAAATGAGGCCTTTATCAGAACTGTTGAATGTAAAAACATTTTCCCTGTTTATTGCTTCCCTTCTAATCTTGTCTGCACTATTTTTGTTTGTACAAGGACTTGTAAACTTAATATAATTACAATGATCTGTTTTGTGATCAGTAATGATCTCCAGTACTTCTTTGGACATAAATTTCTTCCTCCTCCACAAATATGAGAGGTAAACTATATTACATTCTTTTAATTTGTTTATGATATCATTCTTTATGTCCTAGATCATGATCCCATTTCCATCTTATTTTGGTATACAGTGTTAGGTGTAGGTCAATGCCTAGTTTCTGCCATACTAGTTTCTAATTTTCCCACCAGTTTTTGTCAAACAGTGAATTCTTATCCCAAAAGCTGGGGTCTTTGGGTTTGTCAAACACTAGATTACTATAGTCACTAAATATTTTGTCCTATAAACCTAACCTGTTCCACCTCTTGACTACTCTCATTCTTAGTCAGTACCAAATGGTTTTGATGACTGCTGCTTTATAATATAGTTTTAGACCTAATAAAGCTAAGCCACAGATGCTAATGACTTTAAGAGAAATCAAAGAAACAATAAGACAAAAGCAAAAGCATGAAAAAAATAGAAGATAATGTGAAATATCTCAATGGAAAAATAACTAACATGAAAAATAGATCCAAGAGAGATAATTTAAAAATTATTTGTCTAACTGAAAACCATGATAAAAAAAAAAGCCTAGACATCAACTTTCAATAAAGTATCAAAGAAAATTATTCTGATATTCTAGAACCAGAGGGAAAATAGAAATTGCAAGAATCCACTAATCATTTCCTGGAACAGATATCTAAAAACTCCCAGGAATATTATAGACAAATTTAAAAACTCTTAAATCAAAGATAAAACAATCCAAGCATCCAGGAAAAAAAAAATTCAAGTATTGTGTGGCCACAGTTAGGGTAACACAAGATTTAGCAGTTTCTATATTAAAAGATCAGAGTGCTTGGAATATGATATTCTTGATAGCAATGGAGCTAGTATTACAACCAAAAATCACCTGTTTAGCAAAACTGAGTATAGTTCTTAAGGGGAAGGGGGGACTATTCAATGAAATAGAGGGCTTTCAAGTATTCATGATGGAAAAAAAAAACTTTTTTATAGAAGATGTGATTTTCAAATATAGAACTCAGGAGAAGCATAAATCACATTTTATAAAAAATGTGATTTTCAAATATAGAATTCAGAAGCATAAGAGGATGTCAGGAAAGGGAAATCATAAGGGACTTAATAATGTTTTTCTGTTTATTTTTCTACATGGGACAAGGATATTTGTAACTCATAAGAACTTTCTCATTATTATAGCAGTTAGAAGGAGGATATATAGACAAAGGCCACCATTGACAGTTGAAAATGAAGGGAAAAGATCTTTAAAAATAAATTTAAGGGGTGAGAGAAGTATTTAATGGTAGAAAGGGAAAGAAAGAGATGGAATCACATGTATTATTTAACATTAAAGAGACAAAAAGTTTTTACAGCTGAGTGGACGAAGGATAGAGGAATGAAAATGAGTGAACCTTGATCTCATCCAAATTGGCTCAAGAGGAAGTTAACATATATAAATGTATGTCTTTATACTTGTGGGCATAGAAATCTATTTTATCCTGCAGGAAAGTAGAAAAAGAGAATATGAGAAGATGAGAGAGTGATATAAGGGAGTGTATATGGGGAAAAGAATGGTCAGAAGCTAAACATTTTTGAAGCATGACATTATGAAAGCAGAAAGAATACAGAATAAATGGAGGAAGGAGAAATACAGTTAGCTATAATAACTGGTAAAATAATTTTGAAGTAAGTTTCTTTCATGAAGACCTTATTTCTCAAATGTATAGGGAACTGAGTTAAATTTACTTTAAAAAGAAATGAGCCATTCTCAATTGATAAATGATCAAAAAATATGCACTAGGCACAAAGGATTATAAAATCATGTATATCCTTTGACCTAACAATACCATTATTAAGCATGAATCATAAAATAAATTAAGAAGAAAAAAAAAGGAAAAGAACCTATATGTTCAAAAATATTTATAGCATCTCTTTTCTCAGGACAAATAATTTTAAATTGATAAATGGCTGAATAAAATGTGGAATGTGACTATGATAGAATATTATTGTTCTATAAAAAGTGATAATCAGAAAGCTTTCAGAAGAACCTAGAAAGGCCTCCAAGAGCCCAAGCAAAGTCATAAGTACTGTAAACAAATCATTAGCAATGTTCTTTGATGATCAGCTATGAATGACTTTGCTATTCCTAGTAATGTGATGATTCAACACTACTCTGAAAGACATGATGAAAAATGCTATCCATACCCAGAGAAATAACTGATTAAGGGACAGTACCAGTCCTAAAGTCAGGAAGATCTGAGTTTAAATCTGACCACTGCTATTTAAGACTTATTTAAGACCTGGGCAAGTCACTTAGTCCAAAAAAAGCTGATTGTGTCTGAATACTGACTGAAGGATATTCTTCTTTGTGTATTTTACTTTCTTTTTCTTAAAAGATTTTTTTTTTGGGGGGTCTATGTTTTTTTCACATGACTTTCATGGAAATGATTTGCATAATTACATGTGTCTTCTCAGTACAGAGGAGGATTAAGAGAGAGAATCTGGAATTCAAAATTTTAAAAAGATCTGTAAAAATTATCTTACATGAAATGAGGAAAATGAAAATATTAAAACAGAAGAAAAATAAGCCCAAGTAAACATGTTTTTGCTTTTCATCGTATAAAATAGTGTGTATAATTATTTTAACTTACTTGGTTTTTTGTTTTGTTTTTGTTTTTTGCTAAAACAAAACGTCCATATTCCAGTTTTCTAATAGGAAAGGGCATAGAGTGAGGATTTTTTTGTAAATATTGCTCTTTATTTTCATCAGATTGTGAAAATAATTTTTAAAAACTTTTGATTTGTAGGAAAGACATGGAATGATGAAAAAAGAAGAAAAGAGAAAGGTAGGAGAAAGAGAGAAAGAGAGAGAGAGAGAGAGAGAGAGAGTTATAAACAGTATCTGCAATGCACACTATAAACAACTACTATATGAAATGTGTCTTTAAAAATTTTTTTTAGTGATATAAGGTAAAAACAATGCTATTGATGGGGCTATACCAAAGATAGCAAAATTGGGTCTAATGCAGCAGATTATAATTTATTCTATATCATAAAATTTAGTGGAAACAATTCCTTTCTATTAACAAATAGTACTAAATTAACTAACAAAAATGGAAATATATATTCTGTTGATTTCAGTGACAGTGATATACTTGGGTCTAACTTTTTTTTTTTTTTAATAAATGGGAAGTAATGAGTATATTTGAAAATGACTGACATTCAAAGGGAATCCATCAATACTTTTTGGAAGAGAAAACTGAACCATATTTTTTTTTTTATTTCCTGAAAATAAAATAATCAAAATGTTTATTTCTTTTATTTCACATAAAAGCAATAGTGAACCAAATTCCCCTCTACCAGGCATCATGTAAAATGTTAATTATAAAGTGGCCCTATCTTCCCTGAAAAATGTTTCCACTTAAAAATATTCAATCCAAAGCATATTTGAATTTTATTTTTTCTAAATTCTATCATCCTAAACTTGCGGTGATTGGGAACATTCCTCTTCCTAGACAACCCTTTTCACTTTGTTAAGGATTCTTTCTTTCAATCATTGTGTTTACTTCCTGAACAATATGGCTGAGCTGAAAATCTCCTTTGACCCTGTAAAATCAGTATTTATGTAACTTAGAAACAAGGTTCCTGTACCCTAAACTCTTTCCCCCATTACTATTTTACTTGGTGATCTCATCAACCCCCATGGATTCAATTATCATATCTCTGCTGATGATTCTTGCATTTATTTATTTAACCCTTATTTCTTTGCTGACCACTAAACTCACTACTATTGGACTTCCTAAATATAATATGTCCAAAAATGAACTTGTTAGTTTTTTTCCAAAAAACTTTTTCTAACATTTTTTATTTCTATTCCTGGCACTACCATATTTCTCATGACCTAGGTTTCAAACTTACCTGTCATCTTCACTTCTTCTCTCAACTACCTCCCCATGTGATTTTGTAGATTTTAGCTCTTGCTCTCTCATCTCTGTCCTCTAATACTATTCTGGAAAAGCACTTATCATCTCATGCTTTCACTATTTCAAGTTTGGTGTTGCTCTGCTAACCACAACTTTTTTCCTATTAAAGCTGAACTTAGCTTAACATAACACTTAAGTTGTCAAAATGATCTTCCTTCAGTACAGATCTGACACTATGACACAAAATTTCATTTACTCTACTAACTCTATCGGTTCCCAAAAAATATGCTCCCTTCTAATCTTCTAATACAGTATAGTCTCACTCCTTTAAATACTCTGTGATCCAGTGACACAGATCTCATGCATCAAAGAAGATATTCTTATCTCCAGACTCCAGCCATTTTTAATAACTATGTTCCATGCCTGGAATTTTCTCCTTCCTCATTTCTGCCTCCTGATTTCCCTGGTGTCTTTTAAGTTCCAGCTAAAATTTCACTTTCTAGGGGAGGTGGAGCCAAGGTAGTGGAGAGGACACATGCTTCTTTCTGTACTTCTCCAGGACCCTCAACTAATTAGCAAATTCAGCCTCTGAATTAGGTCTAGACTGGCAGAATTCACAAAAATTGGTTGTGCAGCAAGTTATCAGCAGCAGATAATTTTGAAGATCATCAGAAAAGGTCTGTTTGGATGGGGCACAGAGGGAGATGGCCAGATGCAGGATGCCAGTGCACACTGTGCAGACCTGGGCAGGGTGCAGTCTCTGTGGGGTGATACAGACTCCATGTAGTGGAGAATCTATGGGAGGATTCTACCACAGTGTTGGCTACTCTGACTTAGTTGCAAGCCAGTAGATCAGCAGAGAAGTTATAAAACAACACAAACACAAAAGGTAATTAGTGAATCCCCAAAGCACCAGAGTTTCACAGGACCTAGCCACGCCCACTCAGCACTGGGAATGAGTCAGCCAAATCCCAGCACAGCTGCTACTACTTCCAGGTGCTTGGAAAACCTTCCTTGCCCTAAAAGCAAATGCCAACTTTTCTTTTTCTTTTTCTTTTTTTTTTTAACTGAGTAAAAAGGCAAAGAGAATTTTAAGCATAGATAGTTTCTATGGTGAAAGAGAAGAACAGATTTCAAACTCTGAGGAGACTAAAAGCAGATTGTCTCCAGATGAAGTGTCAAAGAATGGTATAGCTGGTCCCCATTACACAAGATTCTCTTAGAAGAAGTTAAAAAGTATCTCAAAAGAGAGTTAGAAGAAAAATGTAGAAAAAAAGAAAATCTTACAAGAGGGTTTGGAAAAGACATAAAAAATTAAAAAAAAAAAGATTTGACAAAATGCAAAAAGAAAACAACTCCCTAAAAAAAAAAAGAATTTGTGAAATGGAAAAGATAAATAACTTCCAGGAAAACAGAATTTGTGAATTGGAAAAGATAAATAACTCCCAGGAAATTTTTTTTTGAAAATTGTGAAAATTAGAGTCTGTGAAGTGGAAAAAGCAAATAACTCCTTAAAAATAGAATTTGTGAAATGGAAAAAATTCCATAGAACAAAACAAAAACTTCTTTTAAACCTCATTTGGACATTGTGGTGATCTTTTTCTTCTTTAAAATATATAATAAATATGATGGTTCTCTCTGGGAGAGAGAGCAGGTTTCTTGGGGGAGGTTTTTCTGGAGGCAGCCTTACGATCAGTTCAGATCAATAATCACCCCAAATGCAGCCAGCTGGTAAAAATATAAATGTTTATTTTCTCCTTCCAAAGTAGCCTGGTTAGTTGAGGCCTAACTCTCTGCTTGATTCCAAGAGCTCTTGAAGATTGTTCTTTGCTTCTGCCTCTGCTTTCTTCAGCCTCCAATCCAGCTCCACTCTTCATGTAATTCGGCTGAAATCTGTCCAAGAGCCTCTGTCTGTTTCTTTTATACAAGAGAGAGGAATTGTAAGATACAAGAGAGAGGGATTGGGGTTTTCTCCCATAGTGCTCTCTGGCCCTAAGAGCTTCAAGGGAGGTGTGAATTCACAAAGTTACAAAGTTTACTTTGTGAATCTCCCATACTTGTGAACTTCAATGAGTAAAAGTGTGAACACAAGCATTGTATCAATTAATTCTATTTAGTACCTTGTTTCAGGTTCTGGCCCAAAACATCTTCTTGTAAGATCAGATCAACAATCTATCAACTCTAATGAGTTAGCAGTTTGTAAAGATTCCAACAGGACATGATTAAACCATGATGGAAAAAAAAAAGAGCCTAGACACTATTTTGCAGGCAATCATCAAAGACAACTATCCCAATATCAAAGGATAAGAAGGTAAAATAGCCATTGAAAGAATTCACCAAACACCTCTGAAAAGAGACCCCAAAATTAAAACTCCAAGGAATATTGTGGATAAATTTCAGAACTATTGAACCAAGGAAAAAATATTGCAAGCAGCCAGAAAAAAAAAACAAAAACAAACAAACAAAAAAAAAAAAAAACAATTCAAATACTAAGGAGCTACAATAAAGATTATCCAGGATCTAGTAGCTTCCACCTTAAAGGGCCAAAGGGCCTGGAATATGATATTCTGAAAGACAAAGGAACTTGGAATGCAGCCAAGAATAAACTACCCCACTAAACTGAGCATTATTTTCCAGGGAAAAAGATGGGCATTCAATGAAACAGGTAAATTCCATTTATTTCTGATGAACAGATCAAAGCTAAAGAAAAAAAAAAAATGACCTCCAAATATAGAACTCAAGAGAAAATAAAAAGGTAAAAAAAATTTTTTTTGAGAAATGTATTTCTGTTATGGGTATACATAGAGAGTGCATGTATAATTTTATTTTACTGTTAAAATATACAAAAAAAAAAAAAAAAAAAAACTAGCGGTGGAAAGGGAATTGTACCAGAAAAAAGGGAAAAGTGCAGTTAAAATCAGGGAAATTACATCTCATGAAGAGGCAAAGGAAATTTATTACATTTGAGGGAAAAAAGAGAGGGGGATGAACATTGTGTGCATCTTACTCTTATCAGATTTGTTTCAAAGAGAAAATAATAGAAATATTGGGTTTACAGAGAAACTTCTCTTATCTTATTGAAAAGTGGGAGAGGAAAGAAAAAAAAGATAGGGGAAAGGCTAACTAGAAGGGAAAACAGAAATAGTAAGAGAAAGGTATAAAAAAGGAGAGGGATTCTAAAGGGGAAGGGATGCTACAAGTGGGAAGGTTGCTTGACGTAAGTGGTGCTCATAAGTTAAATACTGTGGAGAAGAGAAAGATGAAGAGGAAAGAGAAATGTATAATCTGGGGATAATAAGATGGCAGAAAAATACAGATTTAGTAGTTTTAATCATAAATGTGAATGGGGTGAACTCTCCCATAAAGCAGAAGCAGATAGCAGACTGGATTAAAAGCCAGAATTCAGAGTGATACATACAGAGTAAAGGTAAAAGGCTGGAGCAGAATCTGTTATGCTTCATGTGAAGTCAAACAAAAGCAAGAATAGCCATCCTGATCTCAGATCAAGCAAAAGCAAAAATTGATCTAATTAAAAGAGATAAGGAAGAAAACTATATCTTGCTAAAGAGAATCATATATAATGAAACCATATCAGTACTAAATATATGTACACCAAGTAGTATAGCATAGAAATTCCTAACGGAGAAGTTAAGAGAGTGCAAGAAGAAATAGACAACAAAACTATAATAGTGGGAGATCTCAACCTTGCTCTCTCAGAACTAGATAAATAAAACCACAAAATAAATAAGAAAGAAGTTAAAGAGGAAAATAGAATACTAGAAAAGTTAGGTATAATAGATCTTTGGAGAAAATTGAATGGAGACAGAAAGGAGTACACTTTCTTCTCAGCAGTTCATGGAACCTATACAAAACTGATCATATATTAGGACATAAAGACCTCAAAATCAAATGCAGAAAGGCAGAAATAGTAAATGCATTTTTTTTTCAGATCATCATGCAATAAAAATTACATTAAATAAAATGCAAGGGGAAAATAGACCAAAAAGTAATTAGAAACTAAACAAACTCATCCTAAAGAATGAATGGGTGAAACATCAAATCATAGACAAAATTAATAATATCATCCAAGAGAATAATAATGAAACAACATACCATTTTTGTGGGATACCATATTTGTGGTATGCAGCCAAAGCAATAATAAGGGGACATTTTATATGTCTAGAGGCTTACTTGCATAAAATAGAGAAAGAGAAGATCAATGAATTGGGCTTACAACTAAAAAAAGCTAGAAAAAAAAGCAAATTAAAAACCCCCAATCAAATACCAAACTTAAAATTCTAAAAATAAAATTAATTTAATTATTAACATTCATTAATAAATTAATAAAATTGAAACTATTTGAATTAACAAATAAAACTAAGAGTTGGTTTTATGAAAAAAGCAACAAAATAGATAAACCTTTAGTAAATTTGATTAGAAAAAAGAAAGAGGAAAATCAAATTGTTAGTCTTAAAAATGAAAAGGGAGAACTTTCCACCAATGAAGAGGAAATTAGAGCAACAATTAGGAGTTGCTTTGCCCAACTTTATGCCAATAAATTTGATAATCTACGTGTAATGGAAATATACCGACAAAAATAAAGATTGCCCAGATTAAAAGAGGAGGAAGAAAATTGATTAAATAGCCTGTTTCAGAAAAAGAAATAGAATAAGGTATTAATCAACTTCCTAATAAAAAATTCCCATTTAAATAACTATTAACTCCAATATTATATAAACTATTTGGAAAAATAAGGAATGAAGGATTCTATCAAATTCCATTTGTAACACAGACATGGTACTGTTTCCTAAACCAGGTAGAATGAAAACAAAGAAAGAAAATTATAGATCAATTTCCCTAATGAATATAGATGTAAAAATCTTAAATAAAATATTATCAAAGAGATTAGAGAAAATCATCCCCAGGATAATACACCATCACTAAGTAGGATTCAAATCAGGAATGCAGGGCTGGTTTATTAGGATAACTATTAGCATAATTAACTATATCAATAACCAAATTAACAAAAACCATATGATTATTTAAATAGATGCAGAAAAAATATTTGATAAAATCCAACATTTTTCCCTTTACAAACACTAGAGAGTATAGGAATAAATTGACTTTTCCTTAAAATAGTCAGTAGCATCTGTTTAAAACTATCAGTAAGCATCATATATAATGGGGATAAATTGGAACCATTCCCAATAAGATCAGGAGTAAAACAAGGTTGCTCACTATCACTATTACTGCTCAACATTGATTTAGAAGTGCTAGCTTTGGCAATAAGACATGAAAAAGAGATTAAAGGAATTAGAGTAGTTAATGAACCTAATTATCACTCTTTGCAGATAATATGATAGTATACTTAGAGAACCCCAGAGAATTAACTAAAAAGCTATTAGAAATAAACCACAACCTTAGCAAAGTTTCAGGATACAAAATAAATCATCATCATTTTTATACATCACTAACAAAATCCAACAGCAAGAGGTAAAAAGAGAAATTCCATTTAAAATAACCATCAATAGCATAAAATATTTGGGAATCTATCTGCCAAGGGAAAGTCAGGAACTATATGAGCAAAACTATAAAACACTTTCCACATAAATGAAGTCAGATCAAAACAATTGGAAAAATATCAAATGCTCTTGGATAGGTCAAGCGAACATAATAATAAACGAATAATAACAAATAATAACAATACTCCCTAAATTTATTTATTTAGTGCTACACCAAACTCCCAAGAAATTATTTTACTGACCTAGAAAAAAAAAAAAGAAAATTGATGTGAAAGAAGAAAATGTCAAAACTTTCAAGGGAACTAATGAAAAAAAAATTCAAATGAAGATGGCCTAGCTGTACCAGATCTAAAACTATATTATAAAGCAGCAGTCACCAAAACCATTTGGTATTGTCTAAGAAATAGACTAGTTAATCAGTGGAATAGGTTAGGTTCACAGGACAACAGAGTCCATAACTATAGCAATCTAGTGACAAACCTAAAGACTCCAGCTTTGGGGATAAGAATTCACTATCTGACAAAAAGTGCTGGGAAAATTAGAAACTGGTATGACAGAAACTAAGTATTGACCCATATTTTACATTGTATACTAAGATAAGGTCAAAATGGGTTCATTATCTGGGCATAAAGAATGATATAAGTAAATTAGAAGAATACAGGATAATTATCCTCTCAGATTTGTGGAGGAGGAAGTAATTTGTGACCAAAGAAAAACTAGAGATAATTATTGATCACAAAATAGATAATTTTGATTATATTAAGTTAAAAAGGTTTTGTACAAACAAAACTAATGTAGACCTGTAATGGGCCAAAACTTTGGAGAAAGATGTTAACTCAGTGGAATTTATAAAACAATGGTTATCTAGTTTAGCATGGTGATTAACAGTTCTCTAGTTCAGTATGATTGAATTAATCTTACAACAAATAATGTTTCCCTAGTGATATAATTATTGGCTTATACTCAGTATGATGAATGGATTTAATTGTAATAGAATATTTAAAAGGTCATAGTCAGACTTAGAAGAAAACTCAAACAGACTCAGAGACTTCTGTCTTGGGAAGACAGAAGACAGAAGGCTGGAGCACAAGCTCTCGGACTGAGACAGACTTTAAGAGAGAGACCGTCATAGTGATCCTCCTGCTTCTTCCACAAAAACCAAGTCACATTCTGAGGACCTCCAGAAAGCTAGCTGAGCCCTTGTGAAAGAGACAATAAAGACTTTTGGATTTTATCACCTGGCTATTCTTCTGATGATTACTCTGATGAAAAGAAGCCTGATCCCCCAGAAAGCAAACCAGGACATTACACAGACAAGATTAGAAGGGAAGCAATAAACTAGGAAAACATTTTTACATTCAAAGGTTCTGATATAGGCCTCATTTCAAAAATCAAAGAACTTATTCAAATTTATAATAGTTTAAGACATTCTTCAATTGATAAATGGTCAAAGGATATGAAAAGACAATTTTCAGATGAAGAAATTGAAACTATTTCTAGTCAGATGAAAAGGTGCTCCAAAACACTATTAATCAGAGAAATGCAAATTAAGTCAACTCTGAGATGCTGCTACACATCTCTCAGATTAACTAAGATGACAGAAAATGATAATGCTGAATGTTGGAGGGGATGTGGGAAAACTGGGACACTGATACATTGTTGGTGGAACTGTGAATGAATCCAACCATTCTGGAGAGCAATTTGGAACTATGCTCAAAAAGTTATCAAACTGTGCAACACCAGTAGTGTTACTGCTAGGCTTATATCCCAAAGGGATAAAAAAGAATGCTATATATGTATATATAGAAGGGAAAGGGACCCACATGTGTAAAAATGTTTGTGACAACCTTTTTGTAGTGGCAAGAAGCAGGAAACTGAATGGATGCCCATCAATTGGAGAATAGCTGAATAAATGATGGTACATGAATGTTATGGAATATTATTGTTCTATTAAAAATGACCAGCAGGATGATTTCAGAAAGGTCTGGAGAGACATGAACTGATACTAAGTGAAATCAGCAGAACCAGGAGATCATTGTATATGGTAACAAGACTATACGATGATCAATTCTGATGGATGTGGCTCTCTTCAAAAATAAAATGATTCAAATCAGTTCCAATGGTTCAGCAATGAAGAAAGCCATCGAGACCTAGAGAGAGGACTATGGGAACTGAGTATGGAACACAACATAGCATTTTCACTCTTTCTGTTATTGTTTGCTTGCATTTTTGTTTTTCTTCTCAGTTTTTTTTTCTTAGATCCAATTTTTATTGTGCAGCAAGATAACTGTATAAATATGTATACATATATTGGATTTAACTTATATTTTAACATAGTTAACATATTGGACTACCTGCCATCTAAGGAAGGGGATGGGGGAGAAGAATGAGAAACTGGAACAGAAGGTTTTTTAAGCATCAATGTTGAAAAAATTACCCATGCATATGTTTTGTAAATAAAAAGGTATAATAAAAAAATAAAAAATCCCACTTTCTATAAAACACTAGTCCTAATTTAGCCTGTATATAATTTGTTTGTACACAATTACTTGCATGTCTCCACCCCTCGATTTTTGAGGGCATGGACAATATTTTACCTTTATTTGTATCTCCAGTATATAGGCCAGTGGAAAAATTTTAAGTACAGAATAAAAGTTTACTGACTGACTAACTAGTAATGTGACATGATTGGAGTTTGTTTTAAATTACATTTAATAGGGGCAGCTAATTGATATAATGGATAGAGCACTGGCCCTGAAGTCAGGAGGACTTGAATTCAAATCTGGTTTCAGACACTTAACACTTTCTAGCAATGTGACCCTGGTCAAGAAACTTAACCCCAATTGCTTCAGAAAAAAATATACATTTAATCTCAGATATCATGTTCAATATGAGTAACTGACTAATCTTGGGATAAATAGAGCCAAACAAAATGTTTAATAATCTGACAAAATGTTTCTTATTTAAACCATTCTGCCTCAGTTTCTCGTATATCTATTGACCATGCTCAAGATACCAGAATGAAACATCTAGAAATAGGGTGCATGAAACTAAAACAATGGAAATTAGAATGGAGAGAAGAAATCATTATTTATTCTGATCTATTATTTCTTTCAGAACCACTATTTCCTTTCACAGACTGGCATCATCAAAGATTAATGACTGCATTAACAATTGTTGAATGGGACAAAAAACCAGACAGCATAATTTTCAAAAAGCAAATTTATGTTAGTTTCTCTCTGTTTCAAGCCTTTGGAATGCTTAGTTTAAGGATTCATAGGATATAAAACCTGTAACTTCATAATGAAAACATGATTACCATTCATATATTCTTCCCTTAGGGGAAGAAGAACTCTTATTTAAAATGAGGTTGGCCAGCAAACACAACTGCCTAATTTCAGCACAGGGCATACATCCAACTCAGGGCTTCACAGTCCTATTAGCAATCATTAATGGGTGGTATTCCTTTACTCTTTTCCTACTCTGAAATATATTAACTTTTCTTCAGGGAGATAAAAATAGACATTGTCTCCATAGTTTAAATGTTCTGATTCTTGTTCTCCACAGCCAATTCACAAATGAAAAATTTAGTAAGACTTACCAGTAAGTGATATTACAGTGGCCCAATCACAAGTAGAAAAAAAAGATCTTCTTTCAATATAGCTACATCTTTCATGTATAGTATTTTTATAGTTTCCTACAAATGAAATAGAAATTAGAGTGCAATGATATGAGAGGCCCCAAATGTCTGCGACACTGGATCATCACTGCAAAAGTGAGTCATTCTCTACTTTTCTAATTTCCTACAATCCAGAGATGAATTAACTTTCCAAGCTGCCATTATGAAAAAGGGATTCTTACAAGAACAAAAAGCTTGAAATAAAACACTGCAAAAATTACAGGTGTTATATCCTATGAATCCTTAAAAATATAACATAAATATACTACTATCAAGATAAAAACACTCATTTCTTTTGGTTAAAGGTTAGTAAGCTACGTAATTATAAATTAGTGAGTCTGTCAAATGCTGGCACCCAGTTGTTAGATAATAAATGTCCATGGTATCAAAATATTGCCAGTTGAGGAAATAGCAGGGGTAATAAAAGAACATGAATAAAAATATTAAGGGGAAATTTTTAATATGTAATATAAATTGTCCTTTATGATGGAATTCTATTAACAATAAAAACAATAATTTTAAAAAGTGAGTACCGGAAGTATTTATTCTGAAGTCCATCAAAAAGTTGAGACGGATAAGATAACAATATTAGTAATAGAGTCCCCTCAGTAAGGCATCAAAATATGTCAACTATTATATATACTTCATACAAAGTATTCATATCTTATATCCCATGTAAAATTTTTATTCATTTTAAGGCAAATATATTGACTGAAAAAAAAAAAGAAATGTGTTAAAAATTGTTAGAAATATACATTGTAAAAGCTCAAGTTAGTAATTATTGAACTTCTACCAACTTGAACCAAGTCATTGGCACCAGAAACTTCAAAATGTTTTTTTTTTCTTTAAAAACCTGCAATTAATGATCAATGCAAAAAAAAAAAAAAATCCAGTGGAGAAAATGTATATATCAGTGTAGAATGTAAATATTTATTATTTATTAATATGTAAGAAGGCATGATTTAGGGTCCTGAACTATAAATAACAGACTTGCTATCTTTCATGTAAATACAGATAACAAATTCCCTTGTTACAAATGTAGGTACTCAAACCTTCAAGAAAATTCATCTTATAAGCTATGGAGAAACTAGACCTTATTGCAGACCAAATTCCTGCCCCAAACTACCTGTACTTAATATTGATTCATAAAAACTTAAGAACAATATTGTTGTTATTTTAATATATATCACCATTCCAAATATGTAGAATGTTCAAGTTATGTGTAACAAATAGCTTACAAAATATGAAGACTTGCCTGAGAAGAGTAAAATCATAAGGACCACCTTACTATTCATCAAACAAGATCTCTCAGCTTAGACACATTTTTCCTGTTGTCTTTCATGTCTGGAATGATTTCTCTCCTCATCTTTACCTCATTTATTCCTCTGGTCTCCTTCAAGTTCCAGCTACAATTCCACCTTGTACAAAAAGCCACTGCTGATCCTCCTCAGTTCTAATGTCTTCTTCTTCTGTTGATTATTTCCAGTTTATCCTGTATATAACCTGTTTATACGTAGTTATTTTCATGTTGAATCCACCATTAAACTGTGAGATATTTGAGAGCAATAACTGTCTTTTAACTTTATTCATATTCCTAGCATGTAATAGAGTGCCTGGCATTAAGGAGCCTAATAAATGTTTACTGATTAATCAGTATGTGGGAACAAGGTTAGAAGGTGTTACTACTGTTGTCCCTTCTATTAGAATTTTACCAAGGATAAATTCAGTGAGCTTACAGAGAAACAAATATATCTTAATAATTTTATTCAAAACAAAAATCAGCCATTTGACCAATCTGTAAAATACCCTACAGAACAATGAATTTTATGAAAAATGCCAGGAAGAGAATAAGAATTATAGAATTTGGAGTTAGAAGGATCATTCAAGGTGACATAACTCAATCCTATCACTTTTGTAAATAAGGAAACAGAAGCTCAGAAAAAATAATTGATAAACCTTTAGTCATATGTATAGGGGATTCAGAATCAAATATTAGTTCTCAGAACTGCTCAATTCACTAACCTCCAAATACCTTTCCAAGTGCCTGCTGAGGAAAAAAAATATCTTGAGTGGATTCAGGTATACTTCTCCACCCAATCCTTCTATACTTATTGAGTTACAAAAATTATCACTTATATTTTATGTAGGCAGTATATTTTGTTTTCATCTATATGGTTTCCAATATGTTGAGGTTTCTTGTTGGGGTTTTTTTATATTAAGGCACATTAAATTTGCAAGGATTTTATATTTATATGTCAAACACTGACTACCTGGACTCCATTACTTGAAAGTCAGGTATGTTTCTACTTATCCCCTATGCAGACCTGTCTTGTACCTCCAAGAGAATTCAGACTTAATAGACTATATGACAATGTCCCCATCCACACTGATGATATTTTTTTCCAGTGTAGTGAACAGATCCCTGAAACCCAGTTCCTTTTAGCCTTTTAATAGTTAGATTATTTTTCACCAAGAATTATTTAAGTATTATTAATTTTAAAGGTGCTAGATAGATAGATAAAACAAAACTTCAAAATTGATGGACCATAATCTATACACCCATACCACCTCAATTTCTTGGGGAACATATAGGAGATTGAATTCACAATTTAATTTAGTTCCTCTACAGTAGTAAAAATTGTCAAAAGTTATTCCTGACTTCAAGATTAAATTACTGGGCACCAACATAGCAGAATATAGACAGCAACTCAGCTGCAGACATGCAACATTACTGTACAAAGAACTTTAAATGAGACATATTTCCAGGCTAAGATATTTAGAGTGCAGGAACAGCAGTGGGCCTGAAAGGCAGCTGGGATAATCACAGCACCCAAAGATTTGGAAGCTTTAAGTTCAGAAACTGTGTAGGGATAGATCTGGTTTGAAAAAGATAATAGGAGAATCTTCATTGTCACTATTTTATTAGTTTTTTTTTTTCAGTTTATATTAGTATATATATATATATGTACATATATATATATTTTTAATTATATATAATTTTTTTAAATATAATTTTTCAATTAATTATAGTTTATTTTCTTCCCCTTCCATCTCCCATCCACATTGGGGAAAAAAAAAAACCCTTAAAAAAAACCCTTGTAATAAATGTGCATTGTCTAGTCTCCCACATTTTTAGTCTTACACTTTATTCATCTCTATATATTCTATGATTACAACATAGTCTCCTTGCTGTTCCTTGCAAAGAGACTCCTAACTCTGGATATTTTCATTAGCTGATTTGAATTTTTATCAGTGTAGAGATTCCTTCCACCAATTCAGTTTAGTATCTCACCCACAACTTAAGGTCTTAGAGAATTCCCTGGGTCATTCAGAGATGAAATGACTTATAGAAGATCATGCAGTATTAGATGAAACTGTCTTTCTGATTCCAAAATCTTTATACCACACAAACTCTATCAATATAAGGAATGTTGTAAGAAATTTGTGTTCACAGAATATAAGAGGAAAGAGGGAATTTTTCAGTGACAGGAAGAGTAAATTTGGACTAAATAGAATATGTTTTGAATCCCAGCTTAGCTACTGATCACTTGTGAGCAAAGTCCCTATAGTAAATCAGATCCTTTGGCTACACTCTTGATGTCATTACAATGTTATTTCTTAAGTTATCAAACATTTATTAAGACTATTAGCCTTCTGAACACTGGGAAATGAGTGTGAACTGTTAGCATTTTTGTTTTTCTTCCCTGGGTTATTTTTACCTTCTGAATCCAATTCTTCCTGTGCAACAAGAGAACGTTCACTTCTGCACACATATATTGTATCTAGGATATACTGTGACATATTTAACATGTATAGGGCTGCTTGCCGTCTGGGGTAAGGGGTGGAGGAAGGAGGGGAAAAGTCAGAACAGAAGTGAGTGCAAGGGATAATGTTGTAAAAAATTACTCATCATGGGGTCTGTCAATAAAAAGTTATAATTATGAAAAAAAAAATAAAAAAGACTATTAGCCTTCTAAATCACAGGTCAATTGAGAAGAATGTTGGAGGAAAAACATGAACAACCAAGGGATCCCTTGTAGCCACATATGTTTTTCTATAAATGAACTCAGTATCCTGGTCACTGGTAACCCTTTTAGTTTCTCTAATTTTGGTGAGTACCAGAACCTAAGATGTTCTGCAGGAGAATACCATGAAGAGTTCCCTTTAATTCCAACCCTCTCTTAATGAACACAGAATATGTAAATTATATTTATTAATTTTGAGCTGTTGTAAATTATGAATAAGACCATGTAGATAAGAGGAATTTTAGCCACAGATAAAATTACTTTTCATTTTGTTCTATATATTCTTACAACAATCTCACGTAAACTAGGGTTTCAAATTAGCTGAAAGAAGTCTAATATGTTGATTGTAGGCTTTTGTGTCAAACATAATTTTACTTTGCTTTTCCTGCTTCTGACTTTAATTAAAATCATTTGAATTTTCCCTAATAACTATTTTCTCATACAGTTCACTCTTGGAAGGAATGTAATCTAATTTTAAAAGCTACTTCTTTATTAAAACCAGTCTATAAAAAATTCAAGTCATCTGAAATACTAATACTACTATATATCAATTACCTTTTATTAACACTGCCTATTTGAGTTTGGTAACAAAAAGAAATGAGTATCACTGCCCGTCCATGATATGTATTCTGAATTTTTTACCTTTGAAAAAGTGCAGTCATAAAAAACATTTATTTTCTTAACTTCCAAATTTCACAAAAATGAAAAATATCACACTGAGTATATCAAAATACTAAATAGCATCACATTTGATATTCATCCACTTTCTAGCTTTTAAAGGGCTGCAAAGTAATTTCATATAGATTGTCTTATTGCATGTCTCCTGGTAACCATTTCCTAAAGTCTCTCCAAAGATATAAGCCAATTGAGCACAAAACAGGTAGAGAGTTATGACTTTAAAAAGGACAATAGGCTCCTAGTAGCTATTGAGTACGCTCTAGTTATTGGAGCCCCCCTCAGGTTCTTAAATGCTACTACTTTTCTAGTTTTAAAATTCTTTCATTGTCAAGTTGCATCGACTTGGAGGATTACATGGGCCTCTATATCTATCATTCATTTGCAATACATTAACACCAACCTCTTAGTTGGTTTTAAACACACACACATATACATATATATGTATACACACACACACACACCTATATGTGTATATATATGTTAGTCTGACATTTCTATCTCTCATGATTTTAATTCATGTAGACATCAAATCCATTCCTGCTAATTATTGTTTTATATTTTGTCTGCATTTTGTGGCAAAACTCCATGAAAATGTTGCCCATAATAGCTGTTTCCATTTTTCTTCTCTTAATTTCTTTTAAGCTTACATGGCTCTTTATTTCAACATTTCATGAAAATTGAATTCAGGTTTGATATTGGGACAAAATAAGGCATTCAAAAGTCATATGGTATTAAGCAAAAGAGGGTTTTTTTTTTTTTTTTTGCCTTCAAACAGTAAAATATGTAATAAGGATATTTTAGTATCTACCATGATATCTCCTATCACCAAATAGAAATTTGTGGTGAGCTTTTTCTTCTCAAAAAGCATCCAGGTGATAAAAGTTCAGATCTTTTATTATCCCAATATAGCCCGGTTAGCTTAGAGGCCTATCTCTCTGCTTGGTTCCAAGAGCTCTCTCCGAATGTCGCCAAATCCAAAGGTCTGGTCCTTCAGCCTCTGCCTCTGCTTTCTTCAGCCTCCAGCCAGCTCCAACTCTTCATGTCATTCCGCTGAAATCTCGACTTGTAGCGTCTTCCTCTGAAGACCTCTCCGACTGGCCCATTGGCCTATTTATGCTCCTTCCAGAGAGAGGGATTATGGGTAGTTCTACTTAGTACCTTGTTTCAGGTTCTGCCCAAAACATCTTCTTGTAAGATTAGATCAACTCTAATTAGTTAGCAGTCAGTAAGGATTCCAACATCTCCCCCTTTCTTTTGTTTTAAAACATAGGGGGTTTCTGAGGGGGTACACATAAATCCATCAATATGGGCCAGAACTTTGTAACAGATATACATGGTATACATAAATCCATCAATATGGGAGGCATTATACATAATTTACATAAGTACATAGCAATATAACACAGGCTAGTAGTAATGTAACAACATGAATCAACCTAAAAATTTACACATGTCCATAAGTCCTAGAAACAGTCCAATAGGATTCCATTGTCCATTAGTTCATGTGCCAGGAATCCAATAGTTCCTGTAAGCCCTGAAGTACTGCAAAAGTCTCATCAACAATTTTTCATCTCAGGGAACCCAATGATTCATGCTGGTTTTTCAAGAAGTAAAACAGTTTCATCTTGTGTTAGGAAATCCAATGATTCCTGAAGCTTTTAAAAGTCTTTTTAACAGTTTCATAGTCAGCCATCTGATTCTTTCTCCATCCTAATTTCTGGGTTGATGAGTCTTTTCCACTGGATCAGGATCAGAGGCTTTTCCACTTGAATCAGGATAGGAGCTTTTCCACTGAAATCCACTGAGGGGTCTGTCAGTCCCACGTTCAGGGCGCCAAAATGTGGTGAGCTTTTTCTTCTCAAAAAGCATCCAGGTGATAAAAGTTCAGATCTTTTATTATCCCAATATAGCCCGGTTAGCTTAGAGGCCTATCTCTCTGCTTGGTTCCAAGAGCTCTCTCCGAATGTCGCCAAATCCAAAGGTCTGGTCCTTCAGCCTCTGCCTCTGCTTTCTTCAGCCTCCAGCCAGCTCCAACTCTTCATGTCATTCCACTGAAATCTCGACTTGTAGCGTCTTCACTCTCTGAAGAACTTCGACTGGCCCATTGGCCTATTTATGCTCCTTCCAGAGAGAGGGATTATGGGTAGTTCTACTTAGTACCTTGTTTCAGGTTCTGCCCAAAACATCTTCTTGTAAGATTAGATCAACTCTAATTAGTTAGCAGTCAGTAAGGATTCCAACAGAAATTTATTTGGTGTTGGTATTGTGATTCATGTAGTCTCAGATACCCATCAAGTCTGAGAGATTCTGCCTATATACTGCTGGGACTTTTTTTTTTTTGTCGCTTGATAAGGACATTTTATTTTAAAAGGTTGATACAATCAGGATGTATCAAGGGATGAACTGGGGCCATTAGGGAAGTTAGAGCTGAACGAAGTTACATAAGGAAAATACTGGTTTTGTCACACATATTGTGCCATTACCATCATTGAAATGTGAACTCTTGAGGTCACAGAACATGATTTTTTTTCCTTTTTTTGTCTCTTTGTATCTCCAATACTTAGTACATAATAAGAATATAATGAATGCCTGTTCACTGACTGACTGAAGGATCCTATTATTTCTTCCCATACTGTTACCAGAGCTTTATATTCCAATAACTTGGCACAATTTTATCACAGAATGCTGAAACATTCCTATGGAAAGAGTCATCTGGTCTATAAAAAAAAAAAAAAATGAAGTTTTTTTTTTTTAATTGTGGGAATATGATGTTATTATTATGGAAAGTGCAATGACAATGAAAGTTTTAAAAATGAGATCAAATAATAAAATTTTCATAAAATAACATCATTTACATAAAACAATAAGATCATAGATTTGGAATTAGGAGAGACATTAGAAATCATTTAGTTTAACTATTTCATTTTACAGATGAACCTATGTTTCAAAATATGTTTGTGAGTGCCAGAGGTATGATTTATTTTATTTTTAATTTATGAAATAAAAGAAAAATTTCTATAATATACTATAATAAAAAAGATGATTGAACATGTACAATTTGCTATTTCATTTAAATATAAATTAAAGTTATGATATAAATTTTCCCCCTTTTCCCTCTTTCCCTTTCCTTTGTACTCTAGAGATGGCTACTATTACATAAAAATTGATATATATGTAAAATTATTCTATATTTATTTCTAATTGTAAATTCTTTCTTTGGATGCAGATAGTCACACCTCAAATATATAAAAAACTTTGACAAATCTTTAGGAATTCAAGTCATTCCTCCATTGATAAATGGCCAAAGAATATAAATAAGAAGTTTTCCACTGAAGAAATAAAAACAATTTATAATCATAAGGAAAAGATGTTTCAAACAAATATTGATCAGAAGTATGATTTTAGTGGAGTCAGCACACTAGTTGCAACCTCCTCATTTTACAGGAGTAGAAATTCAGGCTTAGCAATGGTATAATGGAAAGAATGTTGACATTGTAGTCAAAGTATCTGAGATTAAAATCTAACTCTTAACTATCCGATAAATCTCTTTACTGGGCCTCAGTTTGTTAATCTATATAGGGTGAACAAAGAATGAACTAAACAATCTATCCAATGGGGAAAAAAAAAAGTTTTTTATAAAAGGCTTATAATGGGCTTGCCAAAGTCTTGTGTTCAAAAGGAAGTATGATTCAGTATATAGAATTCTGGTTTTGATGTCAAAAAGTTGACTTTAGTTATGCATTAAAAATATACCACTTGTGTAACTGTGGGCAAGTAACATCACATCTCTACATCCCAGAGAATGCTTATCAGAATATCTTTATAGACAAATTTCTATTATCCCTTCCTGGAGAGAATTTTCACACTGAAAGATTTTGTGAAGCAAATCACAGGTCTATGAAGAGAAGTTATACTCTCCACACATATTTCCATTCACATTTGGGACATCCAAAATTTTAACTTTTCAGTACTAATTGTGTTCATTGTTTTTTATTATGATAGCGTTTCCAGGAAGAGAGAGCAAAAGACAAGAGAGAACAGGAACAAGAACAGGAATATGAGTGCCACAATCAGGCAACAGAACCAAAGAGAAAGCTTGTCCTGTTTTGGTTCTTTTTTTTTTTAATAGCTTTTTATTTACAAGATATATGCATAGGTAATTTTTCAGCACTGACAGTTCCAAATCCTTTTGTTCCAACTTTTTCCCTCCTTTCCCCCACCCCTTTCCCCAGATAGCAGGTAGACCAATACATGTTAAAGGTATAAGTTAAATACAATATATGTATACATGTCCAAACAGTTATTTTGCTGTATAAAAAGAGTCGGACTTTGAAATAGTGTATAATCCTGTTTTGGTTCTTAAACAAAGAGGTAGGAGTTCAAACAAGAAGTTGTAATAAGCAAAGTGGCACACCCCATTAAACCATTTTGACAGATTGCTACACCAATTTAAGAGTAATCATAGACCTCAAATAAAGGTTTCCTATCTTAAATATATGAAGACATTGCCCAGTAGAATGGGCAGATGAAAAAAAAATTGTTCCAATGGCCATGAATGCAGCTGAAGCAGGTACTATAAATTGCTTACAGCTTGATCAGGCATCAAAGATACTAAGATCATCCACTGGATCTCAGGATATTGTCAGTTGTCTTAATTCTTTTGTCTTGCCAATAGATTGTGATGGCTCTAAACAACTTACTTAAAAACAATTCATATACAAATCAACATCTTGCCTGTGATTTCATTAGTCTTTTTCAAAAGTGAAGAATGAACTATAACAGGAATGAAATCTATTTGTAAAATTCATCTATTTTTCTGCTAGTAGTTAAATAACACTGAGGAATATGACTTCTTGAAGAGATATGTAAGTCTAAATCAGCTACAAAGTATGGATATGAAGGAAATGTAGAGAATCATCCACATAAAAACAAATTTTTATTTTCAATCCAAAATCTCCTCAGGAAAGGCTAATGAGTTAGTACACAGTTTGGTTTGGAATTCATCTTCAGACAAAAATAGGAATTAAATTTTATAAGAACTATATGCTTTGTAGTCTTTAATTTGGAAAGTGTTTTGTGTGTGTGTTTACATATGTAAACTTACATGCACTTCCTGAGAAGTAACTCCATTAATAAGGAAATAAAACAATTGTTTATTTCCCCTTTCAACTTTCAGTTACTTTTATCCTTATATTTTTATTTTCTAGAAAAACATTTTATTGGATCACCCACTAACAAAAATATCTACACTTTTAAATGTGTAATTTTGATATGATAAACCAACAAAGCATTTTTATAAAGTCTATATTCTTTATTTTTGTATTTTAAGAACCATAATGATAATAAATAGCTATAGAAAAGGGTAGCATCATTAGAGAATTTTTTTTCTTCTTTAAATTTCCAAATCTCACCTTCTTCCTACCAGATAATATGTGTTGAATGGTGGATGTTTCTTGTTGACATCATCAAAATTCCAATTTCAGGAATATCATCATGTAATTTCTTATTCTGCCACTGCAGGTCATTTATATTTTATACCTGCTTGTACTGCGCAGTTCTCATCCACTTCTTTCCATAACCTTCTTCAGATTTGCTTTCAGTAATTGTTCATGAGTAGGCCAAATTAATATAACAAAAATAACAATTCCACCTAAATAAATATTCAGTGCCATATCAATGAATCTCCAAAAAATTATTTTGCAGAGCTAGAAAAAATAGTAACAAAATTCATCTGGAAGAAGAAAAAAAAATACAAAGGATGGTGGCCTAGCACTATCAGACATAAAAATCTATCATAAAGTTGCAGTCATCAAAACCATATAGTACTGGTTAAGAAATAGAATGTTGAATCAATGGAATAGGTTAGATGCACATGACACAATAATCAATGACTATAGTAATGTAGTGTCTGGTAAATCCCCAGATTCCAACTTTTAGGATAAGAAGTCATTATTTCACAAAAATTGCTGAAAAAACTGGAAAATAATATTAGAAACTTGACATAAATCTACATCTCATATCCCATAGCAAAATAAGGCCAAAATGGGCACATAATTTAGGCATAAAGGGTAATACTGTAAGCAAATTAGTAGAGCAGGTTTAGTTTACCTATCAGATCTTTGGAGAAGGGAGGTTTTTATAGCAGAAAAAGAAATAGAGAATATTATGAGATGCTAAATGGACAACTTTAATTACATTAAATTAAAAAGGTTTTGCATAAACAAAACCAACACAGACAAGATTAGAAGAGAAACAGAAAGCTGTGGAAAAAATTAGTCAGATTTATCAAAATACAAGTCATTTCTCAATTGATAAATGGTCTAAGAATATGAACAGACAATTTTCAGGTGAAGAAATTGAAGCCATTTATGTCACATGAAAAAATATTCTAACTCACAGGAGGTACCCCCTCCTACCTCTCAGATTGGCTAAGATGACAGGAAAAGATAATGATAAATGTTGGAATGGATGTAGGAAAAATGAGACACTAATGCATTGTTGGTGGAGTTGTGAAATGATCCAATCATTCTAGAGAGCAATTTTGAAGTGTGCTCAAAGATGTATAAATCTGTGCATATACTTTGATCCAGCAATGATAGTACTGTGTCTTGATCCAAAAGAAATCAAAAAAGAGCAAAAGGGACCTACATGTGCAAAAATATATTTGTAGCATGCTCTTTTTGTGGTGGCAAAGAATTGGAAAATGAGTTGTTGCCCATCAATTGGAGAAGGCTAGATAAGTTATAGTATATAAAAGTAAAGTAATGGGATATTACTTTTCTATAAAAATGACCAGCTTGCTGATTTTAGAAAGACTTGGAAAGATTTGCATGAATTAATCTTGAGTGAAGTAAGTAGAACCAGAAAAATATTGTACACACTAATAGCAAGATTGTGTAGTGACCAACTATGATGGACTTGCTTCTTCTCAGATGTTTAGTGATCCTAGGAAAGCCCAATAAACTTTGAATGGAAAACATCATTCAACCACAGAGATATAACTAACAAGACTGATAAATCAACACATGTTATGTTGACATTTTTTTTCCTTTTTCTTCTATTTTTTCTTAGTTTTTCCCTTTGTTCTGATTTTTTCCCAACCTGATTCATAAGAAAAATTTTTTAAAAAATGAATTGATATGTATAACAAAAAGTTGTTTCCACATGTGACTGAGATAAATAAAAATTAAAAAGATTTTCCTTTATAAGTTTTTCTCTCTCTTTTTGCTGATAAAAGTACAATACTCAGTATCATCATTCATTATCTTTTATACATATTTTATGACAAATCTTCTTTTCAGGTTTGGTAAATTATTGATTATGTGCATTTCAAAATGCTGATGTGTATTATTGTTAGTAATATATGATCGTCTATTAACAATCCTTCAACCAATTTCCCTTTTAATAATCTATAAGTTTAATTCTCCTAATATGTATAGTGGTCTATAATTCATAGCCATTTAGCATCACAAGATAATAGATTCAGGAATAAAAGAAACCTCAGAGGGAATGTAATTCTCTTCTATCACATTATAAATGAAGAAATTCTATATAATCCAAGGATGAACTATTTTGTCCAAAGTTATAGTAGTAGTAAGTGGCAAGGGTAGAATTAGAATAGATGTAAACTTGGGACATCTAGTTCAGCCTTCTTTCCATAGTACCATGATAACTCCTTAATAATGATTCATTACAATTAAAAGTTCAAAGTTATATTTCTTTTTGGCAATGAGAATATTGAAGTCACTGAATGTTTTGTCCAGTTTTCCAAGTATGATGCAACTTGTGATCTTCTATTCAATCTAGGTCCATTTCTTGAGAATCCACTTCCAGCAGTTGGAGGCTTGATGCAGTTGATCCAATATGATCTGTGTATAGCAGGTTTGAAAATATTTTATCATTGCTAGTGAATGGTCTACTTACCTTACTCACTGGACATAGTCCATAAAACTGGTAAACATTTTAGATGACTTTAATTCTTTTTGCCTTGTGTCTTGTGAAATTAATAACTAGCCTATTCTGGGACAAAATTCTCAGTGATTGCTTCACTAAAGCAATCAGCAAATATGTATTAATTGTTTATATTGTACCAACAAAAATTCACTGCAGCTTGGTAAGCTTAGTCTTGGGGGAAGGCTTCCCATGTGATTTTATTCATCAGTTTTCTACCTTGTGGATACACACAGTCAAATTTTGTATTCTCAATTCTTCTCATTGATTTATGTGTAATTTTATGAAAGTGTTCACCACTGGGCAATGGAAGTAATAGAAGATTTAATTCACATGCAAAGGATCAAATATTGGACATCGAAAGTCCAAATTTGTACTACACATTTTCCTTCTGGATTTACTTTGTGACTTGGTTCCTAAGCAATATAGGCAATGGTCATGAACTCTAATCAGCTGCAGGGAATCAGAACTAGAATGCAAACTCACAGAATTTTTAAGTTGAAAGAAAACAAAATATCATTAAGTTACACCCATACCTGACAAGAATTCCATCCACAACATTCCTGACAAAATAGATACCTAACTATTGTTTGAAGACTTCCAGGAAGGAGGAATTTCCTGATATCTAAGAAAGCCATTTAATTTTTCAATCATTCCATTTGCTATCTAACAAATTTCCTCTTCCTACTTTGTACATTAAATCTAAATCCATCTTGTGAAAACTGTTGCTCATTGTTCCTAGTTTTATCATCTGTGTATATGCACACATAAATGCATATATGTATATGTACATATGTATGTAATTCCCTCTTTCATGTAATAGAGTTTCATAAAACTGAAGAAAACTGTTATACCAACCCTAATCTGCATTTTCTGTTTCTCTAAGTAAATGCCTTCAACAAAACATATTATTTGGACTCAAGGCCCTTCACCATCTTTTTGTTCTCCTTTTTGTTCATGCTTATAAAAGTACTTCCTTATCTTGTTCTTCAAAACCATCACAAAGTTATCAAACTATGCATACCCTTTGACCCAGCAGTGTTACTACTGGGCTTATATCCCAAAGAGATCTTAAAGGAGGGAAAGGGCTTTCATGTGTAAAACTATTCATGGCAGCCTTTTTGGTAGTGCCTAGAAACTGGAAACTGAATGGATGCCCATCAATTGGAAAATGACTGAATAAATTATGGTAACATGAATGTTGTTTTGTAAAAAATGACCAACAGTATGATTTCAGAGAAGTCTGGAGAGAATTGCATGAATTGATGCTAAGTGAAATGAGCAGAACAAGGAAGATCATTATCACGGCAACAAGAAGACAATATGATGATCAATTCTGATGGACATGGCTCTCTTCAACAATGAATGATTCAAACCTGTTCCAAGTGTTCAGTAATGAAGAGAGTCATCTACACCCAGAGAGAGGACTGTGGGAACTGAGTGTGGATCACAACATAGCATTTTCACTCTTTCTGTTATTGTTTCCTTGCATTTTTGTTTTCCTTCTCAGTTTTTTTTCCCTTTAGATCTGATTTTTCTTGTGCAGCAAGATAACTGTATATATATTATTGTTCTATAAGAAACATTCAGCAGCATGATTTTGGAAAAGCCTGCAGAGACTTACATGAACTGATGCTAAGTGAAGTGAGTAGAACCAAGAAAACATTGTACAAAGCAACAAGAAGATTATATACAATGATCAATTCTGATGGATGTGGCTCTTTGCAACAATGATGTAGTTCAGGCCAATTCCAACAGATTTGTGACAAAATGAGTCATCTGCACCCAGAAAGAGGACTTTGGAGACTGAGTGTAGATCACAATATAGTAGTTTTACCTTTTTTGGTTTTGTTTGCTTGATTTTTGTTTTCTTTTTCATTGTTTTTCCTTTTTGATCTGATATTTCTTGTGCAGCATGATAAATATGGAAATGTATATAGAATGATTGTACATATTTAACATATATTGTATTATTCCTTGTCTAGGGGAGGGAGTGGGGGGAAAGGAAGGGAGAAAAATTTGTAATACAAGATTTTGCAAGAGTGAATGTTGAAAACTATCTTTGCATGTATTTTGAAAATAAAAAGCTATTTTAAAAAAAGAAGAACCCGGTGATCTAATTTGGACCTATGTCCTGAGATCAATTAAACTGTTGCATATCTTTTCATAACATTAGATTTGTATTCCAAAGATATCATTAAAAAGAGGGAAAGGACCTACATATATAAAGATATTTATAGCAATTCTTTTTGAGGTGACAAATTGAAGTGACACCATCAATTAGGGAATGGCTGAACAACAATTGTGACCTATGAAAGTAATGGAATATTATATTGTCTTATAAGAAATGGTGAGTAGGTGGGTTTCAGGAAAACCTAGAAGGAATTATCTGAACTGATGCTGAAAAGAAGTGAAGTGAACAGAATCAGATGAACATTGTACCCAGTAATGACAAAATTGTGCAATGACCCACTATGATAGTTCTTCACAGCAATACAATGATCTAAAACAATTTCAAAAGATTCTTGATGGAAAATGCTATCCATATCCAAAGATAAAATTATGGAGCATGAATGTGCTACTTTCCATTTTTGTTTTAGTATAGTTTTTGTGGCTTTCCCTTTTATTCGGTTTCTTGTTTCACAACTTAACTAACATGGAAGATTTGTTTACATGATTGCACATGTAACTTGTCATCTTGGGAAAAGAAGATGGGAGAGAGGAAGAAAAAATATTTAGAACTCAAAATCTTTAAAAAATGAATATTGAAAACTATCTTTACATATAATTTGAAATATATATATATATATTTACAAAAGAAAAAGAATTAGAAAAAAAAGAAAAGAAGAAAACAAAGAAGAACCCATTTCTTGAAAAGGAATACTTTTTTCAATTGTTATTTTTGTCATGAATCCAGGGGATGAAAGTAGTAGATAGAACTGGAACTTCTCTTCAAAACCTACTAAAATTTTGTTTTATACTTCAGCAATTTATCCCATAAAATATTGAGAGAATTTAATGAGAAGATAAATAATAGTAGGATCCTATAGCAGTGAAGGTATGGATTTCCTTAATTGCACATTCTCCCAATATCAGGGTATTTATGCTTTTGAATTCTCTGTTCCTGCTCTTACTTCTTGTTGTGATCTAGTTCAGATGGATCTGAATCGGTCCCTGTTCGGGTGCCAAAATGTTGTGAGCTTTTTCTTCTCAAAACGCAGCCAGGTGATAAAAGTTCAGATCTTTTATTATCTCCAATATAACCCGGTTAGCTTAGAGGCCTATCTCTCTGCTTGGTTCCAAGAGCTCTCTCCAAATGTCGCCAAATCCAAAGGTCTGGTCCTTCAGCCTCTGCCTCTGCTTTCTTCAGCCTCCAGCCAGCTCTACTCTTCATGTCATTCCGGTGAAATCCTGACTTGTAGCTTCTTCACTCTGAAGAACTTCGTCTGCCACCAGCCAGCCAAGAGGAAAAATGTATTCTCTCTTGCCTTGCCTCAGAGAGAGGGCTTCTGGCATAACTCCACTGAAATCTGACCGAGGGCCTCTGTCTGTTTCTTTTATCCAAGAGGGAGGAATTGTGGGATACGAGAGAGAGAGATTATGGGTTTTCTCCTTTCTCCCATAGTGCTCTCTGGCCCAAAGAGCTTCAAGGGAGGTGTGAACTCATTGAACTCCAATGAGTAAAGGTGTGAACACAAGCCTTGTATTAATTAGTTCTACTTAGTACCTTGTTTCAGGTTCTGCCCAAAACATCTTCTTGTAAGATTAGATCAACTCTAATTAGTTAGCAGTTAGTAAGGATTCCAACAACTTCTGACACTATATCCATTTGTAGGAAGTGCAGTCAAGATTTTTGCAGAAAAATGTAGCTGTGATTCTATCATTTTAGTAATTGCTTTTACTTTGAATTAACAGTCAACTGACTGAGTACTTAAAATGAAAGTGCTGACGGGGTGTGTGAGTCATTGTTTAAAAGTGGAGTTGCTTAGAGAGCTTTGAATATGGTTAAATAGGTACCAGTTGATTGCAAACACTGAGGAGTGATTATAAGAAGAAAAAGAATATATAGAATCAGTGGATTAAAAAGCTCTAAAGAGGCTTTAGAGTAACACTGAAAAATTGTGATAAATTGAATCCCCATCAATTGATAAATGACTGAACAAGTTGTGGAATATGGTTGTGATGATAAACTACTGTTCTATAAGAAATGATGAGTTTAATGTTCTTTGAAAAACATCAAGAAATGCATAAAATGATGAAGAACAAAATGAGCAGAACCAAAAAACAACAACAACAACAACATTGTAACATTGTTATTTTAAGAATAACTTAAGCAACTAAGTCATTTTGACTATTATAAATGCACAAATTTAAAAAATTAAAAAAAAATTATGGAGAGGCTATCCACCACCAGAGAAAGAACTAATATATAGAAGTATATAAACATATATGTCTATGTGTATGTGTGTTTGTGTGTGTGTATACTTGTGCCTAATGGCAGCCTCCTCTAGAGCAGGACAGTAGTGGAGGGAATAAAATAAATGAATTAAAAAAAAAGAAATTTATATAACTATATTTAAAAAAGAATAGCAAATTTTATATAATAGATTTGTAATTTAATATGCAATCATCTTTTTACTATGCTATTTTATGGAAATACTTGTTTTATTCCATAAAGCAAAAATAAAATAAATTTTTAAAAATACTTTTTGAAATTAATTAGTTAAATTAATTTAAATGTGAATAGCCACCTAACACATTTAATTGATTATATTAATTAACAATATTGTTTTTAATAAAATATTAAAATATATATGTATACATGCATATAAATAAGTTAATATATTTTTGTGTTTATATGTGTGTGTGTGTGTGTGTGTGTGTGTGTGTGTATACACATATATACATATATGCCTGTTGCTTCAAAAACCCTTCTGTTGGGCATACAACCTCAGAGAAGTAAATAACAAAAAAGGAACCATTTTTATATTAATATTGAAAACAACATATACGAGCAAAACCTGAAAATAAAGTATATTTTTTATCAATTTGGGAATGGCTGAATAGTTTGTGATACATGCATTTGATGGAATTTTACTATGTTGCAAGAAACAAATTATTTGACTCATATAGTGCAACATAAAAAAAATTTTTTTTAAATAATTCAAAGTGAAGCAAGGAGAAATACAAAAACAAAGAATTTGAGTGATAGAAGATTCTTAATGCACATCCCATTCAACATGAAAATAATCCCAGAATAACATACCTTTCTGATCACTCTATAGCTTCTTCTTGAATGGTTGGGGACAAATGTTTTGCTTTTCCATTTTTCACCAACTCCATTTTTGCACAGTATTTATTATTAAGCAACATGTCCTAAAATTAACATTAAATTTTCTCTGTTACTTGCTTATTTTGTCAGTTCTTTCCTATGGAATTAAATAGAATAAATCTTCTCCTCACTTTTGAATTCAATGCACTCTTAATACAGATGAAGATCACATTAGCTTTTTTGGGTGCTACCACTCAATTCTGACTCATATTGCATGATGGCTCACTAAAATTTGCACCTTTTTTTTTTTAAATCTTAGAACTTATTTCTATCTAATAACACCTCTCCTGTTTTATGCTGGTAAATGTGATGACCATGCTAGCACCCCAGATATGCCAGAATCAGCTGGAGTCAGAATAAGCAAAAGTCCTTAGTCTTTATTCTTGGTCTTTAGATGCAGGATTGAACAGGATGGAAGCAGAATCTCCACAACTGCCTTCTCTCTCATCTACCGCAAAAAGTGACTCTGGCTAGTCTTACTCCACCCCCCTACTCCCTCCTACAATACTCTGTATACACCAATCATTGAGCCAGCACAGAACAGTGGGAAGGACCATTTTCTAAGCATATGCCCATAGAGTATTGTCAATCAGTAATTAGCCCTAAATTCTTGAACCAATCTCAGTGCAGTGACTCAAGAATTTCAGCCCTCTACAAGTAAAGTCAAGGGTTTTATCATCATCTTTATTATTAATTATTCAAGTATAAGAATATATATTTATTACATTTAGATTAATTACAGATTACACTAAGATTAATTAATCTTAGTAAATTCATCCCAGTGCTTTTATGTCTAGCCTGTGAAGATCTATTTGGAGCATGGTTCAATTATCCACGTGGCATACCTCTTGTTATTTTGATTTAAACAAGTATGAATATATAATCTCTACATTATTTATAATGATGTTAAACTCCTCAGGGGCAAACATGGATTGTGGAGTTCCATACTGGACCCTTCCTAATGAGTTGATATTGCGCTATTAAGAAATACTCTTCAAATATGGTCATCTAAGCAGTTTTTACTATAACTGATTGTACTAAAATCTAATCCTATAATCCCAAACTGGAATAAAAACTGATCTGCTGCCCTCATACTGACTTAAAAATCACAAATTAATATTATCTTCTATTATTTTTTTTTTAGTTTGGAGAGCATTCCCCAATTCCATTTTCTTTTCTAAAATATAGTATGATTTTGCTTTCAACAGTTTTTTTTTAAAATCTAGCTAAAAAAAATCTACATCTTTCCTGTAATCTGCTATTTTATAATCCTTCCTCTCAAAAACAGAAAATGAGGTTAGTCTGATATGGTCTGTTATTCATCAAGTCATACTGGTTCTTTGAAATCACAGCTTCCTTCTGCAAAGATTTGTTTCAAAAATTTCCCAGGGGTGGAGCCATCATGATGGTAAAGAGCAGACATGGCTTTCTGTGACTTCCTCCAGGCTTCCCTCAAATTAACAGCAGATTAAACCTCTAAACTGGTTTTGCACCCACCAATATTTGGAGTACAACAAATTCCCAGAAGAAGATACTATGGAAGAACTTCAGAAAGGGTCTGTTTCAATTAGGCAGAGGGAGAGTCTGCTGAGGCCAGACCACAATAAAGGGAGCCCAGGGTAGGGAGCCAAGGTGGGGAGCCAGGGCATAGCTGTGTCCATGCACTGGAAAATCTTATTTTGGTTGTTTAATAAAGAAATTAGAGGAGGGATGGTGAATCTACTGGAAGAAGAGGAAAATGGAGTTGAAATGGGATATATTGCATCTCATAAGGAGGAAAAAAAATCTACTGCAATTGAGGGAAAGAAGGGAGGGGGATGAGCATTGTGCAAATCTTATTCTCATCAGATTTGCCTCAAAGACAGATTATCAGACACATTTAGTTTCACAGAGAAGCTTGTTTCACCCTGTAGGAAAGTAGGAGAAGGGGGAAAGGAAAAGCAGGGGGTAATAGAAGGGAGAAAGAAGTAGAAGGGAAAAGATATAAAAAGGAATGGTTGCAAAAGGGAAATTGAGGGAGGGGGTGATTAGGAACAAAATACTGGGGAAGAGAGAAAAAAGAAAAGGGAAGAGAAAAATATACCTGGGGGTAAACAAGATGACAGGAAATATAGAGAGAGTAATTTTATCTGTGACTGTGAATGAGATGAACTCTCCCATAAAATGGAAGTGGATAGGATACTGAATTAAAAGCCAGAATCCTACAATTTGTTGCTTACAAAAAATTCATTTAAAGTAGAATGATACATTTCAAGTAAAAGTAAAAGGCTGGAGCAAAATATATTATGCATGAGCTGAGGTTTAAAAAAAGCAGAGGTAGCAATCCTTATCTCAAATAAAGCAAAAGCAAAATTAGAACTAGTTAAAAGAGATAAGGAAGGAAATTACATCTTGGTTAAATATACCATAGATAATGAAGCAATATCAATACTAAACATATATGCACCAATATAGCATCTAAATTCTTAGTGGACAAATTAAGAGAACTGCAAGAATAATTAGACAGCAAAAACTGGATTGGGGGTAATCTCAACTTGGCTCTTTCAGAACTAGATAAATCAAAGAATAAAATAAAAAGAAAGAAGTTAAGGAGGTGAATAGAATTTTAGAAAAGTTATGGATAATAAATGTTTGGAGAAAATAAAATGAAGACAGAAAGGAATATACCTTTTTCTCAGCAGTGCATGGAATCTATGTAAAAATTTGCCTTTTATAAATGTGCATAAAAATTGCATAAAAACCTCAAAATCAAATGCAGAAAGGAAGAAATAGTAAATGCATTTTTTCTCAAAAAAACGCCAGGGGAAAGTAGACCCCAAATTAATTGGAAATTAAATGAGTGGGTAAAACAACAAATGTTAGACATAATTTCATCTAAAGAGAATGACAACAATGAGAAAACATATCAAAATTTGTGGGATGATGACAATGCAATTATTAGAAGAAATTTTATATCTCTAGATGCTTACTTGCATAAAATAGAGAAAAAAAGAAGCTTAATGAATTGGTCTTACAACTAAAAAAGCTAGAAAAAGAATGAATTAAAAACCCCAATTAAATACAAATTTGAAATTCTGAAAATAAAAGGGGAGATTAATAAAATTCAAACTAAAAAACTATTGAATTAATAAATAAAATTAAGAGTTGGTTTTATTTTAAAAACCCAACAAAGTAGATAGACCTCTAGCTAATTTAATTAGAAAAAGGAAAGAAGAAAATCAAATCCTAGTTTTAAAAATGAAAAGAGAGATCTTTCCACCAAAGAATAGAAAATTAGAGCAATAACAAGGAGGTATTTTGCCCAACTATATGTCAATAACTATGATAATCTAAGCAAAATGGAGGAATAGTACAAAAATATAGATTACAGATTAATAAAGAAATACATTACTAACATAGTCCCATTAAACAAAAAGAAATAGAACAAACTATTAATCAACCTCCTAGGAAAAAAATTCCAGGGGCAGTTGTAGGTACATCTGTATTCTACTAAACATTTCAAGAATAACTAATTCCAATACTATACAAACTCTTTGCAAAAATAGTGAAAGAAGGAATTCTACCAAATTCCTTTATGACATAGCTATGGGACTGATACCTAAACCAGGTAGGGTGAAAACAGAGAAAGAAAATTATAATTTCCCTAATGAATATTGATGCAAAAATCTTAAATAAAAAATTAGCAAAGAGATTATAGAAATTCATCTCCAAGTAAATACACTATGAACAAGTGGGATTTATACCAGGAATGAAGTGTTGGCTCAATATTAAGTAAACTATTAGCACAATTCACTCTATCAATAACCAAAATACCAAAAATTTCCCAACAATCTAAGTCAAGTTCTGTGGGTAAACATTATAAATTCTTCTTTCTTTCTCCCTTTTTTCTTTCTTCTTTATTTTTTCAAGTCTTTTTTCATTTCTTTCTTTATTTCTTCCTTCCTTCCTTCATGTCTTTCTTTCTTCTTTATTCCTTTCTTCTTTCCCTTCCTTTCTTCCTCTCTTTCTTGACTTTTTCCTCTCTTCCTTGCTTCTTTTCTCCTTGTCTTTCCTTAATCAAGACAAGGTGGTGAAATAGAAAAAGGAATTCATCTGAACTCTTCTAAATTGCTTCCTGAAAAGAAAAAAGATTAAATAAAATCTAATTTTTAAATCTGGAGCAATAAAATGAACAAAAAGTCAAGGTGAAACAATTTTCTATCCCAACAAAACTTAGAACATTATCCGGAAGATGTCTGTCTAATTGGGTTAGTGATTCAGCCCATAGTATAATGTGGGGCCCACTGTGGCAACATGACTAGTAGACTTTGAAAGTGCTTGCAACAGAAGCAGAACTAATTTTCAGAGCTGTTAAACTACAGATGGTAAAAGCTTTAAACATGTATTCAAAAAGATATTATAAGGGACTCTTTACTGATACAGTATTTGAGAACTTGTTGTTTTGTCCAAATACAGTTCTAGGTTGAGGTCCAGGCATGGAGAGAAGCAGCAAAGAAGATCCAAGGTCCTGGTTACACTCTTAGAGTGAAAAAGAATATTTGTGGTTATTTAGATTATGGTATCAGTTTCAAGGGGAAAAAGAGAACTGGTACTAATGACTGCAGGAGGACAGGAGGCTTGTTCAAAGATCTATATCTAAGAGGAACATATAAAGAAAATAACAAAATTCAATTATTTCAATAGAGTCAGAAAAAGCTTTTGTAATGATATGACACTATGCCTATTTAAAAAAAAAAAAAAAACACTAGAAAACATAGAATAAATAAAGCATCCCCCTCACTGTCCAGCATGGCCACCAGGAGATGCCCTATGATACTCTGGATTGCCTCACCCCCTTTTGTCATGGAGATAGAGCAGAGACTCCTAACTGGGAGCCCAGCCTCAATTCCCAGTTTCTTTTTTTTTTTATAATAACTTTTTATTGACAGAACCCATGCCAGGGTAAATTTTTACAACATTATCCCTTGCACTCGCTTTTGTTCCGATTTTTCCCCTCCCTCCCTCCATCCCCTCCCCTAGATGGCAAGCAGTCCTATATATGTTAAATATGTTGTAGTAGATCCTAGATACAATATATATATGCAGAACTGAACAGTTCTCTTGTTGCTCAGGAAGAATTGGATTCAGAAGGTAAAAATAACCCGGGAAGAAAAAGAAAAATGCAAATAGTCTACATTCATTTCCCAGTATTCTTTTTTTGGGTATAGCTGCTTCTGTCCATCATTGATCAACTGAAAATGAGTTAGATCTCTTTGTCAAAGAAATCTACTTCCATCAGAATACATCTTCATATAGTATCGTTGTTGAAATATATAATGATCTCCTGGTTCTGCTCATTTCACTTAGCATCAGTTCATGTAAGTTTCTCCAAGCCTTTCTGTATTCATCCTGCTGGTCATTTCTTACAGAACAATAATATTCCATAACATTCATATACCACAATTTACCCAACCATACTCCCTTTCCCTTCTTTAGTGTTTCTTTGGGATATAAGCCCAGAAGTAACATTGCTGGATCAAAGGGTATGCATAGTTTGATAACTTTTTGGGCATAATTCCAGATTGCTTTCCAGAATGGTTGGATTCGTTCACAACTCCACCAACAATACATCAGTGTCCCAGTTTTCCCACATCCCCTCCAACATTCATCATTATTTTTCCTGTCATCTTAGCCAATCTGACAGGTATGTAATGATATCTCAGAGTTGTCTTAATTTGCATTTCTCTGATCAATAGTGATTTGGAACATTCTTTCATATGAGTGATAATAGTTTCAATTTCATCATCTGAAAATTGTCTGTTCATATCCTTTGACCATTTATCAATTGGACAATGGCTTGATTTCTTATAAATTTGAGTCAGTTCACTATATATTTTGGAAATCAGGCCTTTCTCAGAACCTTTAACTGTGAAGATGTTTTCCCAGTTTGTTGCTTCCCTTCTAATCTTGTTTGCATTAGTTTTGTTTGTACAAAGGCTTTTTAATTTGATGTAATCAAAATTTTCTATTTTGTGATCAGTAATGGTCTGTAGTTCATCTTTGGTCACAAATTTCTTTCTCCTCCACAAGTCTGAGAGATAAACTATCCTATGTTCCTCTAATTTATTTATAATCTCGTTCTTTATGCCTAGGTCATGGACCCATTTTGATCTTAACTTGGTATATGGTGTTAGGTGTGGGTCCATGCCTAATTTCTGCCATACTAATTTCCAGTTATCCCAGCAGTTTTTATCAAATAATGAATTCTTATCCCAAATGTTAGGATCTTTGGGTTTGTCAAACACTAGATTGCTATAGTTGACTATTCTGTCTTGTGAACCTAACCTTTTCCACTGATCTACTAATATATTTCTTAGCCAATACCAAATGGTTTTGGTGACTGTTGCTTTATAATATAATTTTAGATCAGGTACAGCTAGGCCACCTTCATTTGATTTTTTTTTCATTAATTCCCTTGAGATTCTCGACTTTTTATTGTTCCATATGAATTTTGTTGTTATTTTTTCTAGATCATTAAAATATTTTCTTGGAAGTCTGATTGGTATAGCACTAAATAAATAGATTAGTTTAGGGAGTATTGTCATCTTTATTATGTTCGCTCGGCCGATCCAAGAGCACTTAATATTTTTTCCAATTATTTAAGTCTGGCTTTATTTGTGTGGAGACTTTTTTATAATTTTGCTCATATAATTCCTGACTTTCCTTTGGTAGATAGATTCCCAAATATTTTATGGTATCAACAGTTATTCTGAATGGAATTTCTCTTTGTATCTCTTGCTGTTGGGTTTTGTTGGTGATGTATAAAAATGCTGAGGATTTATGGGGATTTATTTTGTATCCAGCTACTTTGCTAAAATTATGAATTATTTCTAATAACTTTTTAGTAGAATCTCTGGGGTTCTCTAGGTATACCATCATATCAACTGCAAAGAGTGATAGTTTGGCTTCCTCATTGCCTACTCTAATTCCTTTAATATCTTTCTCGACTCTTATTGCAGAGGCTAGAGTTTCTAATACGATATTAAATAATAATGGTGATAGTGGGCAACCTTGCTTCATTCCAGATTTTATTGGGAAAGGTTCCAGTTTTTCCCCATTGCATATGATGCTTACTAAAGGTTTATATATATGCTCCTAACTATTTTAAGGAAAAGTCCTTTTATTCCTATGCTTTCAAGTGTTTTTATTAGGAATGGCTGTTGGATTTTATCAAATGCTTTTTCTGCATCTATTGAGATGATCATATGGTTTTTGTTTGGTTGGTTGTTGATATAGTCAATTATGTTAATAGTTTTCCTAATATTGAACCAGCCCTGCATTCCTGGTATAAATCCTACTTGGTCATAGTGTATTATCCTGGGGATGATTTTCTGTAATCTTTTTGCTAATATTTTATTTAAGATTTTAGCATCAATATTCATTAGGGAGATTGGTCTATAATTTTCTTTCTCTGTTTTCAGCCTACCTGGTTTAGGTATCAGTACCATATCTGTGTCATAAAAGGAGTTTGGTAGGACTCCTTCAATCCCTATTTCTTCAAATAGTTTATTTAGCATTGGAGTTAATTGATCTTTAAATGTTTGATAGAATTCAGATGTGAATCCATCTGGTCCTGGGGTTTTTTTCTTAGGGAGTTGATTGATAGTTTGTTCTATTTCTTTTTCTGAGATAGGAGTGTTTAGGATATTTACTTCTTCCTCTGTTAGTTTAGGCAAGCTATATTTTTGGAGGTATTCTTCTATTTCATTTAAGTTGTCGAATTTATTGGCATAAAGTTGGGCAAAGTAACTCCTAATTATTGCTCTAATTTCCTCTTTGTTAGTGGTGAGTTCTCCCTTTTCATTTTTAAGACTAAAAATTTGATTTTCCTCTTTCCTTTTTTAAATCAGATTTACTAAGGGTTTGTCTAGTTTGTTGGTTTTTTCATAGAACCAACTCTTTTATTTGTTAATTCAATAGTTTTTTGTTTTTTTTTTACTTTCAATTTTATTGATCTCTCCTTTTATTTTTAGAATTTCCATTTTAGTGTTTGACTGGGGGGGGTTGATTTGTTTCTTTTCTAGCATTTTTAGTTGCAAGTCTAATTCATTGACCTTCTCTTTCTTTATTTTATGCAAGTAGTCCTCTAGAGATCTGAAATTTGCCCTTATTACCACTTTGCTGCATCCCACACATTTTCGTATGATGTCTCATTATTGTCATTTTCTTGGGTGAAGTTATTAATTATGTCTATGATGTGCTGTTTCACCCGATCATTCTTTAGTATGAGATTATTTAGTTTCCAATTATTTTTTCATCTATTTTCCCCTGGCTTTTTGTTGAATGTAATTTTCATTGCATCGTGGTCTGAAAAGGATGCATTTACTATTTCTGCCTTACTGCATTTGAGTTGGAAGTTTTTATGTCCTAATATATGGTCAGTTTTTGTATAGGTTCCATGAACTGTTGAAAAGAAACTGTACTCCTTTCTGTCTCCATTTAGTTTTCTCCAGAGATCTATCATATCTAACTTTTCTAGTATTCTATTTACCTCTTTGACTTCTTTCTTATTTATTTTGTGGTTTGATTTATCTAATTCTGAGAGTGCATGGTTGAGATCTCCCACTGTTATAGTTTTGCTGTCTATTTCTTCTTGCAGCTCTCTTAATTTGTCTTTTAAGAATTTAGATGCTACACCACTTAATGCATATATGTTTAATATTGATGTTGCTTCATTATCTATGCTACCCTTTAGCAAGATATAGTGCCCTTCCTTATCTCTTTTAATTAGATCAATTTTTTGCTTTTGCTTGATCTGAGATCAGGATGGTTACCCTTGCTTTTTTGACTTCACTTAAAGCATAGTAGATTTTGCTCCAACCTTTTACCTTTACTCTGCATGTATCTCCCTGCTTCAGGTGTGTTTCCTGTAAACAACATATTGTAGGATTCTGGCTTTTAATCTATTCTGCTAACCACTTCCTCTTTATGAGGGAGTTTACCCTATTCACATTTATGGTTAAAATTACCAATTCTGTATAACTTGCCATCTTGTTAACCCCTGTTTATGCTTTTCTCCCTTCTTTCCCTCTTCCCCCCCCTTCCCAGTATTAAACTTGTGAGCACCACTTGCTTCTCACAGCCCTCCCTTTTTAGTATCCTCCCCCCCTCCCGCCTTAGAGTTCCTCCCCCTATTTTACCCCTTTCCCTCACAGTTTCCGTATTCTATGCTCTTGTGATGCTTCCATTTTTTTCAGGATCTTTCAAATATTAGTGATGGTGATATATGTCTCCAAGTTCTTTAAGGACTTGAGGATGCAGTTTATCTGGGTGAGGTGCCTTGAATTCACCAAGGATTAATAATTGTTCTCTTCATCTTTATTCTGCCATTACCAGTAGAAAAATCAGAAGCATAAAAAATAATATATGCCATGACTATCATCAAGTAAAGAGAAAGAATAACAAATCAAAACTGAATAATGTGAGGAAATGCTTTTAATGTGAGGAACAACCTTTGTTCTAAAGAAGAAATATCCAAATATACCCTCCTATTTTCTTTACAAAAATATGTAAGTATGAGCATGAAACATTGTAAATAATGTTACACTTGTTTTTCAATTTGTTGCATTTTATTTGACAGCATTTTAAACATTTTTAAAATTCCTTGTTATAAGGGATGCTAATCTGGGATGGATAGAAAGGTGTGATATATTGGGAAATATTGATGTATAAAAATAAAGAATGCCAATAAAACCCATTTGCAAAATATGTGGACAAAAGAATAAAGATGATTCACATTAATTAATAATGTATTTAATCAATACTTTTGAAAAGGGAAAAATGAATTTTAAAATTCCTTTTTGGTTTAATTAGATAAGGCCAAATATTTTTGATACCAAAGATTCTATTTTTTTTTAATATGCAGGACCCTATAGTTTATTTGAGGAGAAAAGAAAGAAAATGGGTTCATATATTTTCTTTCTGCTCACTCTTCAGCATTGTTTCACTTCTCTTCTGGAAGGAATGGAAAAGCCAAAATCTTTCTTTACTCCTTTCTGAGGTTGAATGCTGGAATTTTCTCCTCTTCATCTATAAAGAAGAGTGATGAATAAAATTATTTCCAAGAGGGGAGGAGGGAAGGAATTCATCCCCTTTCTTCCCAATAACATAAACCAATAGTTGCTTTGATATGCATACTTTTAAAACATACTTTTCTTGGAGTTCATTTTTATTAATAAAATTATAATTAATAATTGACAATTATAATAGTTGATATCTATTATTTCATTTGACTCTCATAACCAAAAGAAATCAAAGTAATTAAAAGTCTTTATAGAATACAAAAAGTAAGAGGAAATGCCTTTAAAATAGTAAGACACATTTAATAAACCTTGTAGACAAGGATATAATCTTTTAACTTAACTCATAGATATAATAAAATTAACGTAAATTATTATAAGATATAGCATGGGAAAGTTGGATATTTAATGACATAGTTGCACGTCCCCCAGCAATCAGTAAAGGCCTCATTATGTTATACAATGTTAAGGTAATTAAATTTAACACTGCCATTTTTCCTCATTTTTTTTAGTCTTTAAAAATAATTATGTGAATTTAATGGAAGCAAGAGAAAGAACAGGAGAGAGCTTCCATAATTAAAACATAAAAGCAACAAACCTAAACCAGATTCTGTTTTCACTCTCCCCAGAAGGTAGTGGATTAGACAGGGTGGATAAGAATTAAATAAACATTTATTAGTTATACACAGAGTACCAGGCATTGAACAAAGCTATGTGCATAGGAACACAAAAAAGCAAAGAACTTTAAATCATAGCTCAAGAGAGCTTACAACCCTTAAAACAGGTAAATTAATTTATTGATGGCTCATTATTCAAATAATTGCACATGGATAAAAAAGTTGTAGCAAATATGGATAGGATCATATAATCATAGGTCTAAAATTGGAAGAAAACTCAGAAACCATATAGTCTAATTCCATTATTTTACAGATGAGGAAACTGAGGTCCATGGAAACCAAGCACCTTCTTCAAAGTTACACAGGTAACAAGAGTCAGAGATAGTATTTGAACCCAGGTCTTCTGCTATAGCTAGTAGCAACACTCTTTCCACTTTACCAGCCTCAGTCTCCTTTATTGGAATTTCACCCAAGTAATTTTCACTAACACATATATATCTCCCAGAGTTCTGTTGTTGGCCCTCTTCTCTTATTTGTAAAATTATTTAACATGGTGATCTCATATTCAATTATCATTTTAATTCTGATAGCTCTTATATCTACTTATCCATTCTTAACGTTTTTCCTAACTTCAAGTCCTATATTTCAACTTCTTCAAATTCTTGTACAAATCTAATTGGATGCCCCTGAGTCATCATAAATTCAATATGTCCAAACCAAACTTGTTATTTTTTCCTTTCTTCCTAACTTTGTTCTTACCACTATCTTCCCAATTACCTAGACTCACAACTTCTTTGCCTTCTCTCTCTCTTTAACCTCATCAATCAACCAATAAGTTGCCAAATCGTCAGTTTTACTTTCATAATATCTCTGAGATATATTTCCTCTAATACCATCATCACACTGGTATAGGCCCTTATCACTTTATGCCTAGATGAAATAGACTACTGGTTAGTCTTTTTGCCTTAAATCCAACCTTCATTTGTTAAACAAGAAAAGCAAGTTTCTCTGATGAAGGCTTTATTTCTCAAAGATAGAGAACTGAGTCAAATTTATAAAAATAAGAACATTTCCCCACTGATGAATTATCAAAACATGAAGAGATTTCAATTGAAGTAATCAAAACTATCTATAGTCATTTGGGGGAAAAAAATGTAAGTTACTATTTATTGAAGAATTGCAAATGAAAACAGTTCTGAGGCATTATCCCAAATAAATTAGGTTGACTAACAGGACAGAAAAGGAAAATGACAAGTTTTGGAGGAGATTGGGAAAAATGAGACAGTAATGTGCTATTGGCAGACTTATGAACTAATTCAATCATTCTTGAGGGTAATTTGGAATTGTACCCAAAAATCTATAAAACTATGCATACCCTTTGACCTAATAATACCACTATTAAGTGTGTATCCCAAAAGAGATTTTTAGAGGGAATAAAACCTACATATGCCAAAATATTTACAGCAATTATTTTCTGGGGACAAGGAATCGGAAATATAGGGGATAATAATTACTTGGGTAATAAATAAACAAATTGTAGTATGTGATAAAATAATATTGTTTTGTAAGAAACTATAAGCAACTTCCTTGTGTCATTTATGGGTTTTTATGTTCTAAGCATGATTAGCCTAATCCTGTGTGTCATCTTCTCTAATGATCAGATCTGTTCATCTGTCTTCAGTCTAGAAATTAAAAATTCCTTCTCCACTGTCCTTTGTTTTAGAGAAGAAGAACCTAAGGTCAAGAGAAATTGAGTTGCCTGAGGTTAACTAAAAGCATGAATATGGGCAAATCACTTCAACTTCCCTGGGCCTTCTTTAGATGTTCTTCTAGGTCTATCCCAGCTCTAAAACTTTATGATTCTTGGATTGTAGTTAGGCTTTAGCTTTTATTTTAAATATAGGGACATAGTTTTCATCCATTGCAATCAGTGTGTGTGTGTGTGTGTGTGTGTGTGTGTGTGTGTGTGTGTGTGTATAAATTTTGAAATAAAAATCAGTTCTATTTAAATAAAAAGAAATTATAATCAGGATACTCTTGGGAAAAGCTGGAAATGTGAGATGTGAAATGAAATGTACTCTGTACAAAGTAACAGAAATTTTGTGTGATGATATAGATGAATTGGCTGTTCTCAGCAGTGCAAATGTGAAGAACTTGTGATGAAATGTGCTATCCATACACAAAGAAAGAACTGACTGTGTCTAAATACAAATTAAACATACTTTAAAAAGGAGAAAGGTTGGAGCTAAAGATTTTAGAAGCAAAATATCTGAATATTTGTGTATGTAACTGGGGAAAAAATGCTACATAGAACAAAAATTAAAATGCATGTTTATTTCATTAAAAAATAAATTGTCTCTTCTAGATCTCTCTTCTCCAGGTAAGTTATTTTTCTAATGAGATATCTAACATTGTCTTCTCCCCCCCAATTCTTTTGGTTTTGTTTCATTGCTTCTTGATGTCTTATGGTATGAGCTTTCATTAGTAAATTCTAATTTTTAGGAAAACATTTTCTTCAGTGAGGTTTGGTAATTCATTTCTTAAATTTGGCCAGTTCTACTTTTTAAGGAGTTTTATACTTCTTTTTTTTTTTTTTTTTTTTTTTAAATTTTTTTTTATTTAATAATTACATTATATTGACACTCATTTCTGTTCCGATTTTTTCCCCTCCCTCCCTCCACCCCCTCCCCTAGATGGCAAGCAGTCCTTTATATGTTGGATATGTTGCAGTATATCCTAGATACAATATATGTTTGCAGAACCGAACAGTTCTCTTGTTGCGTAGGGAGAATTGGATTCAGAAGGTATAAATAACCCGGGAAGAAAAACAAAAATGCAGATAGTTCACATTCGTTTCCCAGTGTTCTTTCTTTGGGTGTAGCTGCTTTTGTCCGTCATTTATCAATTGAAACTCAGGTCTCTTTGTCAAAGAAATCCACTTCCATCAAAATATGTCCTCATACAATATCGTTGTCGAAGTGTATAATGATCTCCTGGTTCTGCTCATTTCACTTAGCATCAGTTCATGTAGGTCTCTCCAAGCCTCTCTGTATTCATCCTGCTGGTCATTTCTTACAGAACAATAATATTCCATAACATTCATATACCACAATTTACCCAGCCATTCTCCAATTGATGGGCATCCATTCATTTTCCAGTTTCTAGCCACTACAAACAGGGCTGCTACAAACATTTTGGCACATACAGGTCCCTTTCCCTTCTTTAGTATTTCTTTGGGATATAAGCCCAATAGAAACACTGCTGGATCAAAGGATATGCACATTTTGATAATTTTTTGGGCATAATTCCAGATTGCTCTCCAGAATGGTTGGATTCATTCACAACTCCACCAACAATGCATTAGTGTCCCAGTTTTCCCGCATCCCCTCCAACATTCATCATTATTTTTTCCTGTCATCTTAGCCAATCTGACAGGTGTGTAGTGGTATCTCAGAGTTGTCTTAATTTGCATTTCTCTGATCAATAATGATTTGGAACACTCTTTCATATGAGTGGTAATAGTTTCAATCTCATCCTCTGAAAATTGTCTGTTCATATCCTTTGACCATTTATCAATTGGAGAATGGCTTGATTTCTTATAAATTTGAGTCAGTTCTCCATATATTTTGGAAATGAGGCCTTTATCAGAACCTTTAACTGTGAAAATGTTTTCCCAGTTTATTGCTTCCCTTCTAATCTTGTTTGCATTAGTTTTATTTGTACAAAGGCTTTTTAATTTGATGTAATCGAAATTTTCTATTCTGTGATCAGTAATGGTCTCTAGTTCATCTTTGGTCACAAATTTCTTTCTCCTCCACAAGTCTGAGAGATAAACTATTCTATGTTCCTCTAATTTATTTATAATCTCGTTCTTTATGCCTAGGTCATAGACCCATTTTGATCTTATCTTGGTATATGGTGTTAAGTGTGGGTCCATGCCTAATTTCTGCCATACTAATTTCCAATTATCCCAGCAGTTTTTATCAAATAATGAATTCTTTTCCCAGAAGTTAGGGGCTTTGGGTTTGTCAAACACTAGATTGCTATAATTGACTATTCTGTCTTGTGAGCCTAGCCTTTTCCACTGATCCACTAATCTATTTCTTAGCCAATACCAAATGGTTTTGGTGACTGCTGCTTTATAATATAATTTTAGATCAGGTACAGCTAGGCCACCTTCATTTGATTTTTTTTTCATTAATTCCCTTGAGATTCTCGACTTTTTATTGTTCCATATGAATTTTGTTGTTATTTTTTCTAGATCAATAAAATATTTTCTTGGAAGTCTGATTGGTATAGCACTAAATAAATAGATTAGTTTAGGGAGTATTGTCATCTTTATTATGTTCGCTCGGCCGATCCAAGAGCACTTAATATTTTTCCAATTATTTAAGTCTGACTTTATTTGTGTGGAGACTTTTTTATAATTTTGCTCATATAATTCCTGACTTTCCTTTGGTAGATAGATTCCCAAATATTTTATGGTATCAACAGTTATTCTGAATGGAATTTCTCTTTGTATCTCTTGCTGTTGGGTTTTGTTGGTGATGTATAAAAATGCTGAGGATTTATGGGGATTTATTTTGTAGCCAGCTACTTTGCTAAAATTATGAATTATTTCCAATAGCTTTTTGGTAGAATCTCTGGGGTTCTCTAGGTATACCATCATATCATCTGCAAAGAGTGATAGTTTGGTTTCCTCATTGCCTACTCTAATTCCTTTTATATCTTTCTCGACTCTTATTGCCGAGGCTAGTGTTTCTAATACGATATTAAATAATAATGGTGATAGTGGGCAACCTTGCTTCACTCCAGATCTCACTGGGAAAGGTTCCAGTTTTTCCCCATTGCATATGATGCTTACTGATGGTTTTAAATATATGCTCCTGACTATTTTAAGGAAAAGTCCATTTATTCCTATGCTCTCAAGTGTTTTTATTAGGAATGGATGTTGGATTTTATCAAATGCTTTTTCTGCATCTATTGAGATGATCATGTGGTTTTTGTTTCTTTGGTTATTGATATAGTCAATTATGCTAATAGTTTTCCTAATATTGAACCAGCCCTGCATTCCTGGTATAAATCCTACTTGGTCATAGTGTATTATCCTGGTGACAATTTTCTGTAGTCTTTTTGCTAATATTTTATTTAAGATTTTAGCATCAATATTCATTAGGGAGATTGGTCTATAATTTTCTTTCTCTGTTTTCAGCCTACCTGGTTTAGGTATCAGTACCATATCTGTGTCATAAAAGGAGTTTGGTAGGACTCCTTCAATCCCTATTTTTTCAAATAGTTTATATAACATTGGAGTTAATTGTTCTTTAAATGTTTGGTAGAATTCACATGTAAATCCATCTGGTCCTGGGGATTTTTTCTTAGGGAGTTGATTGATAGTTTGTTCTATTTCTTTTTCTGAGATGGGACTGTTTAGGATATTTACTTCTTCCTCTGTTAGTTTGGGCAAGCTGTATTTTTGGAGGTATTTTTCTATTTCATTTAAGTTGTCGAATTTATTGGCATAAAGTTGGGCAAAGTAACTCCTAATTATTGCTCTAATTTCCTCTTCGTTAGTGGTGAGTTCTCCCTTTTCATTTTTAAGACTAACAATTTGATTTTCCTCTTTCCTTTTTTTAATCAGATTTACTAAGGGTTTGTCTATTTTGTTGGTTTTTTCATAGAACCAACTCTTAGTTTTATTAATCAATTCAATAGTTTTTTTACTTTCAATTTTATTGATCTCACCTTTTACTTTTAGAATTTCAAGTTTAGTGTTTGACTGGGGGTTTTTAATTTGTTCCTTTTCTAGCATTTTTAATTGCAAACCCAATTCATTGACCTTCTCTTTCTCTATTTTATACAAATAGGCCTCTAGAGATATGAAATTTCCCCTTATTACCGCTTTGGCTGCATCCCATACATTTTGGTATGATGTCTCATTATTATCGTTTTCTTGGGTGAAGTTATTAATTATGTCTATGATTTGCTGTTTTACCCAATCATTCTTTAGTATGAGATTATTTAGTTTCCAATTATTTTTTGGTCTACTTCCCCTGCTTTTTTGTTGAATGTAATTTTCATTGCATCGTGGTCTGAAAAGGATGCATTTACTATTTCTGCCTTACTACATTTGAGTTTGAGGTTTTTATGTCCTAATATATGGTCAATTTTTGTATAGGTTCCATGAACTGCTGAAAAGAAAGTGTATTCCTTTCTGTCTCCATTACATTTTCTCCAGAGATCTATCATATCTAGCTTTTCTAGTATTCTGTTTACCTCTTTGACTTCTTTCTTATTTATTTTCTGGTTTGATTTATCTAATTCTGAGAGTGCAAGGTTAAGATCTCCCACTATTATAGTTTTACTGTCTATTTCTTCTTGCAGCTCTCTTAGTTTCTCTTTTAAGAATTTAGATGCTACCCCACTTGGTGCATATATGTTTAATATAGATAGTGCTTCATTATCCATGCTACCCTTTAGCAAGATATAGTGTCCTTCCTTATCTCTTTTAATTAGGTCAATTTTTGCTTTAGCTTGATCTGAGATCAGGATGGCTACCCCTGCTTTTTTGACTTCACCTGAAGCATAGTAGATTTTGCTCCAACCTTTTACCTTTAACCTGCATGTATCTCCCCGCTTCAGGTGTGTTTCCTGTAAACAACATATTGTAGGATTCTGGCTTTTAATCCATTCTGCTAACCGCTTCCTCTTTATGGGGGAGTTTACCCCGTTCACATTTATGGTTAGAATGACCAATTCTGTATTACTTGCCATCTTGTTAACCCCGGTTTATGCTTTCCTCCCTTCTTTCCCCTTTCCCCCCCTTCCAAGTATTAAGCTTGTGAGCACCCCTTGCTTCTCACAGCCCTCCCTTTTTAGTGTCCCTCCCCCCGCCTTAGAGTTCCTCCCCCTATCTTACCCCTTTCCCTCCCAGTTCCCGTATTCCCTTCCGCTTAGCTTATTCCTTCCCTTTCCACTTTTCCCTTCTCACTTTTCAATGAGATGGGAGAAGTTTCACCATAGATTGAATATGTCTTAAGATTTTTCACTTAAAGCCAATTCTGAAGGCAGTAAGATACCCACTATATTCATCCCCCTCCATTCTTTCTCTCAGATATAATAGGTTTCCTATGCCTCTTCATGAGATGTACTACCCCCACTTTACCCTTTTTCTGGTACAATGTCCTTTCCACATCAATTTCTAGAACAAGGTATACATGTATTCTTTATACATCTATATAGTCAAAATATAGTTCCCAAGATTAATCTTTACCTTTTTAGATTTCTCTTGAGTTCTATATTTGTAGATCAAACTTTTTGTTAAGTTCTGGTTTTTTCATCAGAAATAGATGAAATTCGCTTACTTCGTTGAATGTCCATCTTCTTCCCTGGAAAAAGATGCTCATTCTCGCTGGGTAAGTTATTTTTGGTTGCATACCAAGTTCCTTAGCCTTTCGGAATATCATATTCCAGGCCCTTCGATCTTTTAATGTGGATGCTGCCAGATCCTGGGTGATCCTTATTGTGGCTCCTTGATACTTGAATTGGGTTTTTCTAGCCGCTTGCAATATTTTTTCTTTCATCTGAGGGTTCTGGCATTTGGCCACTATATTCCTTGGTGTTTTGATTTTAGGATCCCTTTCAGTGGGTGATCGATGAATCCTTTCAATGTTTATTTTTTCCTCTGTTCCTATGACTTCTGGGCAGTTCTCTTTGATAATTTCCTGGAAGACAGTGTCCAGGCTCTTTTTTTCATCATGTTTTTCTGGGAGTCCAATGATTCTCAGATTGTCTCTCCTGGATCTGTTTTCCAGGTCTGTTGTCTTCCCCAGAAGGTATTTCACATTTTTCTCCATTGTTTGATTTTTTTGGATTTGCTTGACTGATTCTTCTTGTCTCCTCGAGTCATTCAATTCCACTTGTTCAATTCTGATTTTCAGTGAAGTATTCTCTTCACTCACTTTTTTAAAATCTTTCTCTAATTGTCCAATTGAGTTCTTTTGTTCTGTGGAATTTTTTTTCCATTTCGCCAATTTTGTTTTTTAGAGAGCTGTTTTCTGTTTCCAGTTCACTAATCCTATTTTTCAAGGATTTTACTTCTTTATCCACTCTCTCTTTAACTGACTTCTCCAGGCTCTTTTGCCAAGCCTCCCTCTCCTTTTCCCAAGCCTCCCTCTCCTTTTGCCAAGCCTCACTCTGCTTTCCCCATTTTTCTTCTAGCTCCCTTGTGAGAGCCTTTTTAATCACTTCTATGAGGTTCATCTGTGCTGAGGAACAGACAATCTCCTCCTTTGGGGAATCACCTGGGGACTGCCTGTTTTTAGTCTCCTCAGGATTTAGAGTCTGCTCTCTATCTGTGTAGAAGCTGTCAAGGGTTAAAGTCCTCTTCAGCTTCTTGCTCATTCTGTCTATTAATCAGAGACAAACTACCAAAGAAAAACAGAAAAAACTGGAGTCTTTCTTTGGGGGAGGGGCTGTGTGTGTTATCGAGCTTCCTCTACAGACTGCAGGGGGTAGCAGTGAGTCACTAGCAGGACTGTGCTGCGCCTGCGCTCTGAGATCCCAGAGCGTGCTGAGTCACTGAGGGGGGGGGAGGGGGGGGCGGCCAGGTCCTGAGAGACTCCAGCTGTTTGGGGTTGTATTCTTCAGCCCTGGTGTTTTTAGCTTCTCTGCTGGGCTGTTGACTTGCTGCAGGTTCCAAACCTGTAGCGAAGCTCTCCCCGCAGAGACGGCTACGATCACTCCCCACCCCCTCTCAGCTCTGCTCCCGTGCTCTCACTGCCGCTGCCCTCAGCCTGCGCCCAATCTAAAACCGCCCCAGCCCTCCAGTAAAGACAGACCTTTCTTGGCGGATCTCAAGGATGGCTTCTCTTGGTAACTATTTGTGGGTTTTTTTTCAGTCAAGCATTGATTCAGAGGCTTGTAATGAAGTGGATAGTGAGAGAAAGCGCGGAGCTTATGCAACTGTGAGCCTCCTCTCCGCCATCTTAACCGGAAGTCCGAGTTTTATACTTCAATGAATTTTTGTGCCTCTTTTTTTCCATTTGGCCTATTCTGCTTTTTCCGGCATTTTTCTCCTAATTAGCTTTTTGTACTTCCTTTACAACTTATTCTCTTTTTTTTCTTAAAGGTGTTATTATCTTCAGTGTTTTTTGTGTCTACTTTATTAAACTGTTTTTTTCCATTATTTTCTAGCATCACTCTTATTTTTCTTTTCATTTTTTCCTCTTCCTCTCCTACTTGATTTTCAAATTTTTGTTGTGTTCTTCCATGATCTGAGATCCATTTACTTTTTTTTTTTTGGAGGTTTTGGATATAGGAACTTTGACTTTGTTATCTTCTTCTGAGTTTATGTTTTGAGCTTGCTTATCACTATAATAATTTTCTGTAGTCAGGATTTTTTATTTCTGTATTTGTTCATTAACTCAGCTTACTTCTTGACTTATAGATCATTGTCTAAGTAAGACACATTCCACACTTCAGAATGGAGGGAACACTCTTCAAAATTTCAGAGATTTGTGTTTTCAGAAATACTTCTAGAGACCAATTTATAGTCCTTTGCATGTGGTATAAGTTAAGGAGAGGTATGTTTACTATTTTCTCCATCTGTGCTCTGGTGTGTGAATGACCACAAGCATTCTTTTCTGCCCAGGAATTGTGAGGTGGAACTTGCTTAATTGTGGCTGCAAGCTGTGTGTAATGGTATTCCTCCTCATCCTGAGACTGCTACCCAGGACTGTGACTAGGATTCAAGTATGGATAAAGAACAGAGTCCTGCTTCAGTGTTTGCAAAGAGACTCCTGTAATTACCACTTGTTCAACTCCTTTACAAATTTTGGGCTGAGAGATCTGGAAACAAAGGGTTAGTAAGTGTTTGTGGCTGTATTTGAACTCAGATCTTCCTGACTCTATTCCAGAGTTCTTCTCCATCATTCCACCTAGGTACATGGGATAGAAAGAACTTACATAAATTAAAAATCTTTCTGAATTTCAGTAAGTTACATTCAAAATGAGCCAATGTGATCTAGGTGTGGTGCTAACAATCATTCCATATTAAAGCTGCAGAAAATTTATACATAATGAACTTCAATCCCCTTCCATTTTACTTGTAATCCTATCTCAGAGAAATAATCTGTGGCCCAGAGAGTCATTTAATACAGGCTGCACTAGTCAGCAGCTCAATAGGAACTGGAATCTATGTGTCCTGTTGTAAAGCAAGTCCCCAAACCCACTTGCACTCCATTTTTGTTTCTGGTAATTCACTTTATTTTAGGGAATTTTTTTTGGCCACAGACTGCTTCTACCTCTCCCTTAATACCATTATTTGTTTGGTTTTTAGTTTTGCTATCAATAAACATCACAAAAATGAGGGAGGGGGAGATCTTTCCATATGTATAGCAAAATAGAAAAAAATAAGATTTTATGTGGATCTTCAAAATTGATTCTCTTGAATATTCAACAATGTTGTTCCTTCACTTTTCCTCTTTTCCCATGATAACTAATTGTCTTCCTCTTTCCAATTCTATATTTTAGAAATGACACTATGTTAAAAAGTTATCTCTGGACACCTGTGAAATGATTTTTTGTTTTGTTTTTTTCTCGGTTTAGGATTAAATTTAAAATATTTGCCTGCTTCTTAGTGCTGCCAGATCCTTCAACAAATATAATCCAGAGATGGAAGATGTGCTCTCTATTGTCCCCATTTGCAAGAATCCCAAATGCCTTTATTGCCTTCCCTCCCTGGAAGTAAAAAGTCTAATAATATCTATCTAAATAAATATCATTCACTGACCCAGGGAATGAGATGTGTGGTTACAGAGGAATTGTGTGGGCAGGGTGAGCATGAAGGTGGTGCTATAAACTTCATATGTCAGAAATTTGTTTAAAGTAGTTTTGTTTTCTTAACCTTAATCCATGGTGTGTTTTTGAATTTGTAGATTTTCCTACTTCATTCAACACTGCTAGAATTACTATTGAGGTGTGTGGCTTATAGAAAATGGCCTTTGACCTTTGGCCACCAAGGAAAACATCAGCTACTCTATAAAGAGAATCCCTCTAATAATGATAATTGTATTAGAAAAAGGAATTAATATACAGTAGTTCTGTACCTCCTTCCAAAAGGAAAAAGAAATATCTATTTTCAGGGGCATAAATTGCATGAACTCATGCAAAGTGAAATAAGCAGAACCAGAAGTACATTGTACACAGTAACAGAAATATTGTGGCATGATCAATTGTAAATGAATTAATTGTTCTCACCAATACCATGCATAAGAAAATTCCAAAGGTCTTATAATGAAAAATGCTACTCACTTACAGAAAAAGATTGCTAGAGTATGAATATACATCAAAGCATTTTTTAAAATTTATTAGTACTGTTTTGTTCATTTGTATTTAAGCATGGATAATATAGAAATGTTTTGCATGATTACACATGTATAATCCATATGAAACTACTTCCCTTCTCAAAAGAGAGGAGAGGAGAGAGGAAAACAATTTGGAACTGAAGCTTTTTTTTTTAATTACTTAAGTTTTTTTGTTTATATGTAATTGAGGAGGAAAATTAAATGCAAAAATAGTAGTAAAATATATTTATAGGACAAGCCCTGCTGTTAGCTGATTTTTAAAAAAATCTATTTCTGAGTATTTTTTACTTTCTGAAAGACATCATATAGCTGCTAACTAATAAAACTGTGTACAGCACCTTGCAATCTTTAAAATATTATATAGATGTCAGTTATCATTATTGTTATGAGTAATGTTCTATAATCTATCTCTATTCTTAATGAAATAACTGGAATAATGCTTCCTAGGTAGTACTTATAAGAATAGAATATGTTCCATTCACCCTCACCATCATTAACCTGGGGCAGTGGACGCAGTTTCTATGTAACAGTTTCCCAGAGGGAAAAGCATACATTTATAATGTTTACTGTAGTGAGGCACAGGAAAAGAAGAAGAAGAAGGAGGAGGAGGAAGAAAAGGAGGAGAAAAAGGAGGAGAAGGAGGACAAGAAGGAGGAGGAGGAGGAGGAGGAGAAAGAGGAGGAGGAAGAGGAGGACGAGAAGGAGGAGGAGGAGAAAAAAGACGAATCGATGTTGCTATATGGACCTTTGATTTGGAGTCAAAAAACAGGTTCAAATTCTGGCTGTGGTATTTACTAGCTGTGTGCTTTGTGTCCTTGTGTAGCTAATTCCCCAGCCCCATCACTTCCCCATACATTTTCTTTCTTTCTTTTTTTTATTTAATAATAACTTTGTATTGACAGAATCCATGCCAGGGTAATTTTTTTTTACAACATTATCCCTTGCACTCACTTATGTTTCGATTTTTTTCCCCTCCCTCCCTCTGAGTATTTTTTACTCCCCCCCAAAGATGGCAAGCAGTCCTATAAATGTTAAATATGTTGCAGTGTATCCCAGATACAATATTCCCCATACATTTTCAAGAACACTGGAAGTTAGGTAGAACAGACAAGGAAATTGAGAGACATAAAGTGTTTTGTCAAAGATTAGCCAGTCAATAAGTAAGAAATCTAGGCTTTGAAACAGAATCTTTTAACTCCTACCCATAGGCTGAGTGGGCAGGGTAATTAGTACTATCTCTACTCACATTTAAATAACAAGAACTTAGAAATGACATATATTCCATAGGATTATATGAGATACAAACATACAGACAAAATACATATACATACATGCTTACATAACATCCATATGTATACAAACATATATAGACTCATAGATGCATATATATTATGAGAGAGCATGTATAAAATATAATTCGCTGAAGCAAAAAGCAACATGAATGATTTGGTTTCTAAATATCAACATGATGCCACAAACTGAAGAAAAGGAGGGTGAAGACAAAATGTCATAAAGCCATGTATCAGTTACTTTATAAATTTTATTGAAAGGTATGTAACCTCTTTTTATTTACCCACAAACTTGTTTTTTCTGACATTTATGACTTACCACAGTCTGCACTTATTGTTTCTTGTTCTTCTACATCAAATGCTGTACAGAAAACATTGTTAAAGCATTTCTAATTATTTTTTTAAAGGTAATTGTTGTCATTGTTGCTTAGTTGCTTCAGTTGTTTTTCTGGCAGAAGTAGGTACTTCTTTCTCTGGGATACACACACACAATACAACATAAAACATGTGTGTACATACATATATGCATCTGTATGTGTGCACTGCACATATGTTGCCTATGAACTAAATGTATACATGTATGTGCATATATGAATGCATGACTACATTTATGTATAACTATTTTATGTTTACATGTATGTATAAGTGTATATGCATATACATGTATTTAAATATGCATGCAGATGTATTTGTAATGCCATGTGTGCATATGTGTATGATGCATGTACACACATATACATATATAGAGAGATATGCATATATTATGTGGAATACACACACGTTTATTAGACTTATTCTGTCTATACATGTATACATATATGTACATATTGATAATATGACAGGCAATATATTTAACTACTTTTTACATAATTTTTATGTGTTTTATTTGTTTGCCCTCTACTCTCCCCGAGAACAACCTTCATCTTAGTTCAGTCCTTTAGCACCTCTCACCTAAAATATTGGGATATTCTCTGATTAGTTTTCCTGTCTCCATTCAGCATATAGCAAAAACAATTCTCAGTCATTGCTCTGTTCAATAAACTAATGGGTATTTCACCTAGCATCAATGAGAAACTCCTTTGTTTAACAGTTAAACTCTTTCAGAATTTGACTCAAACTCATCTTTCCAGTCTTATTCTATATTAGATTCCTTTTGTATTTTAAAGATCAGCAAAATTAATATTTTTGATTTTTATATGGGGAATCATATTTCACTTCTCCCTGCTTTTATCCAGTCTGTTTCCTACAGGAGACTTTTCTTGTTTCCAAGTGTTTTTTTTTTAATCTATTTCTGAGTATTTTTTACTTTCTGAAAGACATGATATAGCTGCTAACTAACAATTAATATACAGCAAAAAGTGAGAGGGCGGGGCAGGATCTTTCCATATATATATATAGCCAAACAGGGGGAAATTATTTCATCCGAATCTTCAAATTGCAATTACATGTAGCTTAGCATTTTTAAGGTTATATGATAAATTCACTACTTAATTTTCAAAAAATCCTGTTTCCTTTTGAAATTTTTTCTATTCCATGCTTTTTAAATATTTCAATTATTTTTCTTTTTTTATTGATATTTGGCAACATTATCAGAATTACACCTTCACATCATATACTGCTACTAACCAATTTAAAAAAAGAAACCCAATCCTTGAGATAAATATGCCTACTCACTCAAAACCAATCTATATATTGGCCATGCCTGAAAATATATCCTATTATGCATTTCAGACTATTGTCTCTCTGTTATGATTATGGATAGCTTCCTTCATCATGGGTACTTGAGTTGTGGGTGGTCATTGAACTGAACAGAATGTTTGAGGTTTTCACAATTGCTTTTCTTTACAATGTTGTTGTATTAAAATAAATGGTTCTCCTGATTCTCCTCACTTCATTCTGCACCAGTTCAAACGAGTCTTCTCAGATTTCTCAAAAATTGCCCCATTCATCATTTCTTATGGTTTCATGTCTTATAATATGTCATCACCTCTCCGTAACACAATCTGTTCAGCAACTCCCCAATTTATGCTTACCCCCTTTTGTAATAAATCTTTGCTACAACATCAACAAAACTGCTACAATACATATCTTTTTGTACATTTGAATTCCTTTTCTTTTACTTGTAACTGCTTTGGAACATAAGGCTAATAATATCACTATATTGGTAAATATGTATAATTCAGAATCTGGGAGTATAGTTCCAAATTTTTTTCCACAATAACTAGAACAATTCACAACTCTACCGATGCATTAGTCCATATCTTCTCATCAGCTCAACAACTACCATTTTGTTTCTCTTTCATTTTTGATAATCTGATATAAAACTTAAGGTTAGCTATAGTTTGAATTTCTCTATTTGTTAATGATTGGAGTATTTTATATGGTTATTTAGAGTTATTGTTTCTCTATTTGAGAAATGTCTCTTCATATTTTTTGATGACATACCTTTTGAGAGAAATGATTCTTGTTATGTATTTAAATCAATTTTTAAGAAATTTTGAATAACAAAACTTGTTTAGAGATATATATTGCAAGGATTTTTCCCAATTAATAATTTCCTTTCTAAATGTAACTGTAAAAAATCAGGTTTAATTTTTAAAGTTCATTTTATCTTCTATGGTCATCACTATTCCTTTTTGGTCAACAATTCTTCCCCCTATTCCTTGTTGCAAAAGAAATTTTCTTCCTTTCTTGTCTAATCTATTTATGCTATAACTTTTTATCTCTCCTCCAGTGTAACTATTTTAGTAGTTGGCATAAGTTAGCACAAGCCTAATTTTTACTAAACATTTTTCAGATTTTCCCAACAGTTTTTGTTGACAAGTGAATCCTTACCCCATTCATTGCTACCTTTAGTTTATCTAACCCTATCCTACTAAAATATTTTCTTTTGTATGCTTTTTATATGTATATTGAATTATTTCATTTATTGAAATTTCCATTTTTCAAGTAATATTAAATACTTTTAATTACACTTTTATGAAATAGTTTAAGATCTGGTACTGTGGAACCACTTCTCTTTCTGTTTTGTTTTTCTTTTCCTTTTTTTTTTCCGTTTGAGATTCTTCATCATTTCTTTGCCTCCAGATAAATTTTATTTTGATTTCCAGGTCTTTACAGTCATGATTGATAGACTTATTGTTATAACATATAATGTGTGTTTTAATTTATATAGCACTACATCATTTAACACAAGTTAGATCAAATGATGAGCAATTATTCATGAGCTGTAGTATGACATAGTTGATCAAACACTGTTCATAAGCTTTGAAAATCTACATGCAGGTTTTGCCTCTGATACATACTCATTATCAAGCCACTCTTAACTGAGGTAAATCTCTAAGAACATAAATTTCAGAAAACATGTCAATCCTGCATTGTAAAAATGGTGCTGTTCATTTCCAGATTTCTTATACCAATGAAATCACAGGTGCAAGCTCTATCTTTTATCTCCTAAACAATGTTGTAGTTCATTCATACAGATTCTATATATAATTTGTAGATTGACTTTGAAATATTTTATACATTGTATGATTAATTAGAATTTATCTATCTGTTGTTGTTGTGCTTTGTTGATAAAATGAAGAAATGTTTATAAATTTTGTGACTATATTCAATACCCAACTTTGCTAAAATTACTGTATCCAATTAGTTTTTTTAATTTATTCTTTAGTTTCTTGAGTAGACATATTATATAGCTTAGAGCATCAGGTAAGTAGGGAGATATATGTATGTCTATGTGTATATATGTATGTGTGTGTGTGTGTGTGTGTGTGTGTGTGTATCCTTTCTTAACTAAAGCCAGATTGGGTGTGGTGGTAGGTAATATTTGGGGGGGGGGGGAGAAGAATAAAGTGAATAAGGTTAACAGCAGAGAACAAAAGAATAATTTACAAGGAAATAAAAAAGACAGACACTCATAAATATAATTTCTTCTACTTATATATCTATATTTCTATATAGTAATACTTTCTTAAGTTAGTATTTGTGGTTATATATTTTGAATCCTTCCTGATGTTCTGCTGGTCACATGAAAATGTCCTAATTTTGTTTTGTTTCATTTTGTTTTTCTTTTTGCTTATTCTGTTTCTTCAAATAAAATAAATTTGGAAAAACATATTTCTATAATGGTTTAAAATACTAATGCAGAGGCTAGAAAGTCATGCTTTGCATATGATATTATGATATTAACAAAGAGACCTCTAGCAATGCTTCATTACATATAATGCTGGTTTATTACCTTCTAATATCAAGAAATCATAGTGGATATCTGTGCAATTTTTATGGTAACTCTCCATCTACTACTGTTCAATTTTGTTGGTAAATGACAGAAAGGGTGATGATTTCTCTTTAATTATATACTATCCTACTTTGTTCAAATTATTAATGAGTTAAATTGTGTTCATTCAATTGAGTCTCTAGAGCTTCTTCACTGGGACATTAAAATATCTGAAAAAAAAATTTCCTTTTTTCCTGTGATTATTCCCCATAGTTCATTTTTTCTTACCTCACTGCTATGGAAAGTATTTATAGAATGATATCAGAGAATGCTATTAATAATATTAAAATATTTATCCTGATCTTATCAGAAAAAATGTCTAGCATTGCTGCATTACATATAATGTTGTTTTGCCTATTCATTTTTTAAAAAATAAATTATATTTTATTGTTGTTTTAATTGACATCATAACTGTAATACTTGCTTTTTCAGGGTACAAAAATATAATTGTTTTCTTTTTGCTCCAACACTTTAGTTTTGTTCAGTTTGAATCTTCGTCTTAAGTGAATTTCTTACAAGTCGTATAGAGTTGGATTCTACTTTCTATTTTATTAACTTCCTCTATTTTATGGATAAGTTAATTCTATTCATATTTAAATTATGATTTTTATTAACCATTTATTTTCTTTCATCCTATCCTTTAGTTTTATTTCTCTTTTTTCCCCCATCTCTTTACAAAAAACAAGTTGGTGACACAGGATTGTGCTCAGTATGAGTGATTTTTAATTAAATCATACAACTTTCATTCTACTGCCCTTTTCTTCTACTCCTCAAGTATTCACACATTATAGGTTTTTAATTCTTCTTTCTTTCATTTTAATATTATTTTCAGACTTTTCTCCCCAAATTTGGAATTAGTTTTGTCTATGACATCTCCCCAGTGTACACTCCCTCATTTTTAGACATTTTTTAAAATTCTGAACTTATAAACATTTTGTTGTAAATAACAGAACTGAGAAGATTATATTTGAAAGCATATTTTTTCATGCAAATCTATGTATGTAACTATATATATGGTATATGTATATACATATATATGTAAACAAACATATATGCATATTTTCCTATGAAGTTCTCAAAATCATTATACTTGTCTATGCTTCATTCTGAACTTTTCTCTCTCTTTTTTTTTTTTTTGGCATCTTAAAAAAAATGTGTAAATGGTCTTAATTTAGAGCAATCACTTGATGATCCCACTGCTACAATCACCAAATTAAAAGGCAAGAAAAATGTAACAAACTATAAAAGTGAAATGATCAATGGCACTTTCAAAGCATAATGACATATTCTTATTTAGAGTTCATCTAGTGCAAGTTCAGTCTGTTCATTAATGACTCAATTTGGATTTTTCATATTCCTTACTCCCAAGCAAGTTTAGGTAAAGTGACACCAATGTAAACTTTTTGTGCCCCTAGCTCACCTCTGGTCCATGTTCTCCCTGGGATAGGGCCACAGATTGCAGTTTTCTCTAGATTTCTCCTAGTTCACATGTTGAGAGTCCTCATTTTTCTGTGATCCCAGGTTCAGTTTGAATCCACCTCAAAAAACAAAGTTTTCATCTTCAAGTTTTTTTGACCTAGTAGTTAGAGTTTTATCTTGCTTATATTTGGATCCAGAGATGAAACATTTCTCCTTCCCTCAAGGGGAACTTGCTCTACAGTGTGCCAGAACATACACTCATCCCACATTCTATGTTTTCCAATCAATAATCACAAAGCTAAGAAATAGTCAAGTTTGTCACTGAGTCCAGTTCTTCTCTCTCCAATGAAACAATTTGATGAAACCCAAAACTTCACTCCTCTATCATTTTATCATGATACTAATAGTTAGCCTATTGTAAAGTTTTGGTAGAAAGGTAAAACTGTCCTTTTAATTATCTTTCTCTTACCCCAAAATTCCTCAGGATCTTATCTTTCAAAGATGTATGGGTAAAGTTTTAGTCTTTATATTAACTCACATTGCTAAATGTTTTACCTATTATCTCATTTAAAAATATGTGATTCTTACAATGTTCTCTGTAAGGTAGGCACTATTATTACTCAGTTCAAGAGAAAAGGAAACTGGACAAAAGTCAAAGCTAGAGTTACAATACAGAATGTAGTAAACAGACTATGAACTTAGTTCATCTTGAGTCAAAATCCAGAATTTTAATTTACTGTGCCACATTGTTGCATTATAATAATGAAGTGTTGGAATTCTGTTTTAGAGTTCTGTTTGGAGGCAGTTGATGGTAACATTATACTAGGTTAATAGCTCATAACAGATATCCCTCAGTTAAAGAAAGTTTCCTTAACAATGGGACAAGGATTGTGCTTCTTAACCTACAACTGGGAAGAAAGTCTTAGTCAATTTTTTTCTGTGTGTCTAGAAATATGGGAATTGTCCCATTGACCCCTCAAATAGACACAATGAAATACTCCTATTTGAATCAGCCACAGATGTTTATGAGAAGTAAAACTAGGTCAGAAAAAAGCCCTTCACTTATAGCAGAATAATGAAAGAAACACGGAAAGGGATGTCAGCAAGAACCAGCCAAAGCAGAGGAAAGATACAAGAATAAAGAGAAGCTCAGTTCCTCCACATTCTCCACAAGCTATCTGCTTTTAATGGAACTCTAACCCAGAGGTGAATCTTAAAGAACTGCTTTATCAATTTCTATGCTCTCCCCATTAGTTTTCTATCTTCTTTCCTTGAGACCAGAAAGGGAAATTCTATCTCTATCCTGACTCTTGGTATGGCTGTTGTTAAAAACTAGTTCCAGCTGCTTTTTTTCTTTGGCCTTTCTGCTGTTGTTACAAGTCTAGCATTGGAGAAAAGAGGCTATACCTCCCTCTACTTCATATTATTCAAACTCTTTTCCATGAGTGACTGTAAGTCTCAGTCTTTGGCACCCAAACCACATACCATTTACTTGGCCAAGGAATAAAAAATCCATTATCTCACACATTTATAAGAGTTCTAGCCACTCTTTCTACCTGTGGAAGCACAGAAACTATCCTTCAGCCCCTCCCACTTTCACCAACTCCTTCACTCCACTCACCAAACTGCACTTTGAAAAGGCTAATACAATATATTCTTGGCTTCAAAATAAAATGTACAATTGTCAGTGTATGGTACTAATGGGGAAAAAAGTTAGAACTGAAAGTAACTGAAAACTGTGAGGGTGGCCATCATTAGGTTACAAAGTCATGGTATTTGAATATGATGGAATGTAACTAAATAAATGAGAAAAATGATGCTTGTAGATAAATTTGGGAAGATATGCATCAATTGATGTAGTTGAGTTGATCAGAACCAACAAAGTAATTTTATAAACTATAATACTATGAAAAAAGACTTAAGAGCTATAATAAAGTTGATAACAATTCCATTTGTCTTTAATTCCCTACTACTATGTTTGATTCTTTTAACACCTTTTATTTCCTAATTTCCTAATAGAGGTAACAAGTTTTCCCTATGTAACTACTCAACTGCCCTCCTGGAAAGATAGAATGCAGCCTCTCCTTTTGAGAGTAGAGGTTCTGGGAGTGGCTGATGAATCAGAAGAAATTGAAGTAGTTGATTGATTTTCCAGGATGGGAATTCTGTCAGGTCATGGTGGAGGAAAATAAAATTTCTAGAGTAAGAAATTGAGTCCTTATATAAAAGATTAGACTTAAGAGTCAGGAAAACATGAATTCAAATATAACTCTAACATATTAATATTGTAACTCTGGGAACATTCATTAAAAGATATGAGCCTTTGGCACCTTTAATACTTATCTATAATTATAGATGGATCCCCTTTAGTGAAGAAGTTTACATAACACACCTTCCACTCCTAAAATCAAAAATCCTTTGTGTAGTCACTAAAGGGAATTCATAAAAACAAGTGGTTGATTTCATTAGCATGTATTTAATTTTTAACCCAATCATAGTATGTAATATGATTCATCTCTATCATGTAGAAATCAATCAGAGATGGAAGTCAGTTGGTATGCAAAATATTTATTAAGCATATATTATAAGACAAAGCTTTGTGTTAAGCATTGGTGATGCAGATAACCACCAAGATACTGCTGACTTTAGTAAAGAAATATTCCAATGGGGGAAGATAATATGTAATGGGAAATAATGACTAAGAAAGGGAGTTTTAGTTTAGGAAGTCACAAAAGTATTGTGTGGAAAATAGAACAATTCACTTAAACACCCTTTCTTTTATCTATTCCAAAGGCAAAAGTCATGTTGATGTAATTTCAATTTTCAGAAAAAAATGAAAGTAAATGGGGGAAGCAATAAAGTCTTATACATAGTTTTAAGATGGAAGTAGCCAGAGCCAAGATGAAAATTCAAAATCCTAGGACTATGAATATAATAACTATGAATAACTTAGTTCCTCCCAGTCATGGTTTCTGGTTTATTACAATTTTTCAAATTTTATCCTCCATATTTATGTCATTTGTAAATCTGAAAACCATAGGTAGTGATTTTTTTTTTCTAATGTGAAATGAAACACTCCAAAAAGGGTCATACTACTCCTTGTTCTTGTTATTCACTTTTGGGGTCTGATCATTCAACCAGATACAACTTCATTAAACTCTACTAGTATCTTCCCTGTAGCTCTACAGATTTTCCTCAAGTGAGGACTAAGAAATCTAAGTATATATTGTATGTAACTTTTTTCATAATTGAGTCTGTATGCTCATCTGTCTGGCTCCATGATCAGTACTGCTAATTCTAAAGGAAATGGAAATTGTTTTTAATGGCTCTTTACTAGGATAAGCATTCTCTTTAGAGGGATTGTATTCTGAATAAGGTCAATTAATGAAATCAGTGACTCAAGAACATATATTTGAGTGTGTGTGTGTGTTTGTAGGGAGAGGTTAATTCTGGTAGAAAAATAGCTCATCCAAGGCACCTGTACTAATATATAATAGAGGTTTATATGATATTTTCATGAGGCTTAGAGTGGTTGAGCATTCTTCTTTCTGCTTATTCATCCTCCTTCCAATTACTAAGGTAATCAAGAGGTACACACAACCACATCCATACCTATACAAATACATACTCGCATATATGCATTTATAATGTATGTTCTGTTTCTACATTAATTATTAAGATGGCAATGGTTTTCTAAATAATTAACCAATTAACTCTGAGCTCTCATTAAAAGTTCCAGGGTAATCAAAGAGAAGATTATTTTATTTCCATATTAATTAGTAAAATTATGACATCTTTCTCATCAATTAAATTGTCACAAACTTCTATTCAATTCTTAAAAATATTTCTTTATTATATTGGGTCTTTTCTCATGAGTTTTGGTTCATCTCTCACAGTATATTAAATCCCCTAATCTCTGAGTTATAAATAAATATCAGGATTGTTGGGCATGGTATTTGTTAACAGTATTATTTGAAATAACAAAGGAACAATTATTTATACTATGTCAGCTATTATAAAGAAAACAGCTAGTCAACTTTAACATATCAGTAAAGCTGTAGAATTTTTCCTTTTCTATCTATCATATCTAACTGTTCTAGTATTCTATTTACCTCTTTGACTTCTTTCTTATTTATTTTGTGGTTTGATTTATCTAATTCTGAAAGTGCAAGGTTGAGATCTCCCACTATTATAGTTTTGCTGTCTATTTCTTCTTGCAGTTCTCTTAATTTCTCTTTTAAGAATTTAAATACTACACCATTTGGTGCATATGTGTTTAATATTGATATTGTTTCATTATCTATGCTATGAATTAGGAAAATATAGTGCCCTTCCTTATCTCTTTTAATTAGATCAAATTTTGCTTTTGCTTGATCTGAGATGAGGATGGCTACCCCTGCTTTTTTTTACTTCACCTGAAGCATAGTAGATTATGCACCAACCTTTTACCTTTACTCTATATATATCTCCCTGCTTTAAATGTGTTTCCTGTAAACAACATATTGTAGGGTTCTGAGTTTTGATTCAGTCTGCCATCCACCTCCACTTTATGGGAGAGTTCATCCCATTCACATTTATGGTTAAAATGACCAATTCTGCATTTCCTGCCATCTTATTATCCCCAGATTATGCTTTTCTTTTTTTTTATCCCCACTTACCCCCTTTCCCAGTATTAAACTTATGGGCACCACTTGTGTCATGCAGCTCTCCCTCCTTAGGATCATTCCCACCCCCTTTGAATCTCTTCCTTTTTCTTGTACCCCTCCCTTATTACTCTTTTCCTTTTCCCTTTTCTTCTCTCACTTTTTAATGAGGTGAGAGAAGTTTCTCTGTAAATCAAATATGTCAATTATTTTCTCCTTGAGCCAACTCTGATGAGAGTAAGATTCACACAATGTTCCTTCCCCTCTCTAAATACCCTCAAATATGATAGGTTTCCTTTGCTTCTTCATGGGATGTAGTTTCTCTCTTTTTATCTCCCCTTTTCCCTTTTTCTGATTATCCCCTTTCCATTTCTACTTCCTTTTTTATGTTATATCAATAAAAGCAAATTGTACATGTACTCTTTATGTGTATCCACAACAGAAATACAGTTCTTAAGAGTTCTTTTTACCTTTTTCTGCTTCTCTTGAGTCCTATGGTTGGAGATCAATTTTTTATTTAGTTCTATTTTTTTCCTTAGAAACAAATGGAATTCATCCATTTCATTAAATGTCCATCTTCTTCCTTTGAAGAAAATGCTCAGCTTAGCTTGGTGGTTTATTCTTGGCTGCATTCCAAGTTCTTTTGCCTTTTGAAATATCAGATTCCAGGCCCTTCAATCTTTTAATGTGGAAGCAGCTAGATCTTGAGTGATCCTTATTGTGGCACCTTGGTATTTGAATTTTTTTTTTCTGGCTGTTTGTAATATTTTTTCCTTAGTCTGATAATTTTGAAATTTAGCCACAACATTCCTTGGAATTTTTATTTTAGAGTCTTTTCCAGAAGGTATTCGATGAATTCTTTCAATGCCTATTTTACCTTCTGATTCTATTACATCTGGGCAGTTCTCTTTGATGATTTCCTGTAAAATAATATCTTGGCTCTTTTTTTCATCACAATTTTCAGGAAGTCCAACAATCCTCAGATTATCTCTCCTAGATATATTTTCCAGGTCTGTTTGTTTGTTTGTTTGTTTTTTTTTTTTTTCCAAGCAGATATTAAACATTTTTTCTAATTTTGGGGTTTTTTTTTTGTTTTTTTGTTTTTTTTTATTTTTAATTTTGCTTGACTGATTCTTGATGTCTCCTTGAATCATTCATTTCTATTTGTCTGATTTTTAATGAGTTATTTTCTTCATTGGCTTTTTTAATTCTTTTTGTATATGTCCAATTGAGTTTTTAAATGAGTTGTTTTGCTCTATGGGATTTTTCTTCCATTTCATTAATTTTTTTAAACTGAGTTATTTTCTTTTTCCAATTCACAAATCCTACTTTCTTGGAAGTTTTTTATCTTTTCTAATTCACAAATCCTACTTTCCTGGGAATTCTTTACTATTCCCATTAATAAATTCTGTTTCCCTGCACTTCCTGGGAGTTCTTTACCTTTTCTAATTTACATTTCAGGAAGTTGTTATTTTCTTGCATAGCTTTTCTTTTCTTTCCCTATTTTTCTTCTAGCTCTCTTAAGATTTTTTTTAATAGTTTCTTCTAGAAGAACCTTGTTTCATGGGGATCAGGTTACATCCCCCTTTGCAGTTTTCTTTGGAGACTGTCTGCTATTAATCTCCTCAGGGTTGCAAACCTGCTCTCTTTTTGTATAGAAGCTATTGATTGTCCTTTTGATTTTTTTTTACTCATTTTTAAAAAAACCTTTAGGGTCTACCTTCAGGGCAAGGAGATTACCAGCTTCCTCTGCAGAGCAAGGATAGGTATATGGACAGTAGCTATCCTGCCAATGGGCTGCAAAGAGTAGCCGAGCTGCAGGAGTGGTCTGGGAAAATCTCCACACTGGAAGTGACTCAGGCCTGGGTAGCGAGCTGTGGAAGTGTCCTGCTAAGAGCCCTGCTGTTCAGATTAGCAACTGCCCTGGGGCTAGAGACTGAGCAGGGAAAGTGTCACTACTTTAGACAAAAGCCTGCTGTGTGTATTAGCAGTTGCCCTGCCCCACATAGCATCAGAAGTGTCTCTGCCCAGGAGAGCACAGTCATGCTGCAGAAGTTCTATTGCCCCAGGCCAAGCCCCCCACTGTGCAGATTAGAAAGCTGCCCTGGGCTGTGCCCCACTGCCATGCAGATTTGTGACTGCCCCGAGGGAAAGTCCCCCGTGCTGCAGAATGCAGCTACACAGCTATGCTATGGCCTATGCTGATTCACTCACTTCTGGTTTGGGGTCAGTATAGCCAGATCCTGTTAGGTTCTGGTATTTTTTAAGAGTACTCTCTACCTTTGTCTTTAATTTCTCTGCTGGTCTACTGCTTTGCAACCATAGCAGAGTAGTTAACCTATGGTAGAGTCCTCTCTGTAAATTTTCCAACCACAGAGACCACCCCTTCCCAGTTTGTTCAATATGCTAGCCTCTGGTTCTATCCCTGCTTGTGTCAGCTCCCACAACTCAGTACAAACCTTTTCTGGCTATCTTCCAGATTATCTTTGGCTGGTAAGTTGCTGCACTTCCAATCTTTGTGAATTTTACCAGTCAAGTGCTGTTTTTGAGGATGAATTTAATAATTAGTAGTGAGGGTATGAGAGAAGCTCAGAAAGTTGAGCATGCCTTCTCTGCCATCTTGGCTCCACCTCTCCATAATTTTTTTTTTTTTAATAAAGTGGACAGTATATTCGTTACTGTGGGAAAGTCAGTAAAAGCTGATGTCAACCTTTAATACATCAAAATAAACACCCATCAACATTTTATCTGTAAGGAACAGTTTAATTTATTTTTTTAAAGAAAGGATGTATTACCCAATGATGGTAACATATTAATAGAAAATTTTCTTGCATCATTGTTACTTATTGAAATCTATTAGAAAAATTGAGTTATAGATAATGAACAATGAAATAAACCAATATTCCATGTAGAGATCAACAAAAAAATAAGTCTGTCAACCTGTAACATTTTTAAAAAGTAATTATAATGGCTAGTGTTTACAAAAGATAAGAAACAGAGAAGGAAAAGAGTTTATAATGGCCTCTCCTAGGTTGTCCTTCTCCTTCCTATTCTTTAAATTTCTTTGTCTTGATGTACTAGATACTGACAAACTACCACTTTCTGCCACTACTAGTTTGAAGTAATCATTAACAATATTGTTTCAATCTTCTTGCTTATTACCACCAAGAATTTCAGTGTCAAACAGTATCAATGCCAAAAAAAAACAAACAAACAAAAAAAAAAAAAAAACAAAAAACTATTTTTAAGCCTATTTCTAAGGCTAGTGGCCATAGGAAGCCTTTTTTAAACCTAATTGATACAAGAATTCAGAGTTCCATGGCACATATAGCCAGGAATTATGTAGTTAAGCCATTTTTTATTTGCTTAATCCATAACATGAGAGACATCTTTGTTACCAAGCTTATGTGATTGTGACAAAACTCCAAGCTTCACTTAGCTGAACTTTAAAAAAAATTCCCACCTTGATATATATCTAGATCTTTCAAAAGTCTGGGGATATTTTTACTTGGCCTTAGAGTTATGAGCTAATTTGGACCCATGAAATAGCTATGAGGTCTCTTCATAGAGATATATTTAGAGGAAATCATCAAATATAAGTGAGAGAAGAACTTATTGCTTACTAAAAATTATAGCATAGTATAATGAGAATTAGGCCTTGAGAGAACATGAGTTCATAACATGGCTTCACTATTTGCTGTTTAGATGACCCTGACAAGATTATTTCAACTCTTTAGGCTTCATTTTCTATAAAATGAAAAAGCTGGTCTAAATGACCCCTGAGAGTATTCTAGCTCTAAATGCAAGATATTATTTCAACTGAATACAAGGTGAACCGCCAAATATATGTCTTTTTTTCAGCCAGCAGAGAGCTTTTTAGCTCAGTAACAGACAAATATATTTATAAAGATGTTGACACAATATAAACACATTTCTTAACAATAAATATAATATACAAAATATAATTGTTCTATGAAGGGCATGATGTTGGATGAGTGTAATGGGCTGAGGCTTGAGTTGATGCACTGAAGTCCCAAGCACATGAGGCTAAATAGTAATTGGACCATACTCTATTAATATATATGTTTGGAGAAAGAATGGCCCCCGCCCACTCTTTGTGCAAGTCCTGATGTGTTGTATAGGAAATGGCGTTTTTGGTGGGTGGAGGCAGGGGGTGGAAAGGGAAGCGGAAAGAGAGACTGCTGGCTGGCATCTTGACACAGCTGATTGCAGTGCTATTTCAACTGCCCTTCATCTCTGTTCTCCCTCTGCTAGCTAGCTTCCTGTTGCAGCTGCCCATATTGCTATCGCAATCCTTCTTCACCTCTATTGAGAATAAAGATTGAAGATTTTTCCCTTAACCTGAATTCCTGACTCCTGCTGATTTTAAATACACGGTCATCACAGATGAGATTTTCTTTATTCACTGGGAGCAAACCAATATTGAAGAAAGATGAAAAAAAAAAAAAACTCATAGTTTACATGAGAGAAAGAGTCAAGTCAAGTCAGCAAGCATTTCTTAAACATTTACTATGAGTTAGCCACTGTGCTGAGTGCTGGGAATACAAATACAAGGAAATAAAAAGATCATCCTCACAATCAAGAATATTATATTCTAATAGGGGAAGATAACATTAAAAGGAAGCTGAAAAGCAGGGATGGAAGAAGGTAATTGAATGCACAAGAGATGTAGAAAGAAGTCAGGAGAGTCAGGAGCTAGACCAATTCCTAATTAAGGAATGGGTATGCTATCATAGGCACTTTACTCAAAATGATTTAGGTATGGCTGACCAATCAGAGAAAGGGATTGAAGTGGGGGAATGATCTTCCAGGATGAGTAGACATTTGGGTCATGGTGGAGAAAGAAATCCAGAGAGTGAGTAATAAAAAAGGCAAGTTTTGAGACTTTACTTAAAATTAAAAAAAAAAAAAAAAAGTAAAACAAGAGGAAAATAAATTCAAGATTCTTATACTTCACTCAGCTTTAGTTTACATAAGCCCAAGTCAGAAAGTAAGGTTAGGAGAAAAAAGAGAGAAGAAAATTAGGAAAATAGTGACTAGCAAGCAAGCAAGACAGCAAAGATTGGATCATAACGTCTAGTTTGTTCATCCTTCTACAATTGGTTCCTGAAAATACCATGTTTTATGCAACTGCCATATTACTTAAGAAAAAAGATATATGAACAGAATCACTTCTTCAGAAGGACATCAAAAGTCTACTGCAACAAAAGAAATCAAGGGTGCAAACTTCAGAAGTATAAACTTCAGAAATACTGCCTACTTCTAGGTCTTATGCTCAGTATGTGTTTCCTGTCTTTCACCTTATTAGAAATGATGAACCATATATTTAATCTGAAACTAGGAGATAATTCAATCCCTCACTACTCTTGTGTAATGGAAAGAGCACCTGAGAACTTAATTCATAACCACATTTTGACACTTAATAACTCTATGACCCTGGACAAAACACATTGACAAAACTTCTGTTTCTTAATTTGCTAAGTAAACCTTTAAAACCTCTCCTATCATTTTTAGAGCACTTCCAGTTCTAAATGACATAAGGTACTTTCACATTGCATTCTAGGTATTACCATCAGCTTTTCTTCTTTTTTTGTTAGTGTTATTTATTTTAAGTTTATTTTCTTTTTAATTTTCAATTCCAGATTCACTTACTCATTCCCACCCTTTTCCCACCCATTGAGATGACAAACATTATGATATCAATATACATGTGGAATCATACAAAATATATTTCCAATTAGTCATATCACAAAATAAAGCAAAAAAAAATTGAGAAAATTATGTTTGAATTTGAATTTAGAGTTCATCAGCTGTCTTTCAGGAGGTGAGTTGCATTTTTTCATAATGTTGTTCAGTCATTCTTTGTACCCAATTTGGAGTTTTCTTAGCATAGATACTATAATTGTTTGCCATTCCTTTCTCCAGCTCATTTTCCAGATGAAAAAATTGAGGTAACAGAATTAAATGACATTCTCATGATCACACAGCTAATACGTATATGAAGCCAGGGGACTCTAGAGATGAGTTAGGGATGCTAACTTTTCCAAATTCCAGATCAAGAGCTCTATCTACTGCTCTTGGAATTGTCTTGGATCATTATGCCTATCAAAATCCCTAAGTCTTCCATAACTGATCATTATAATATCATTGTTATACTATTACTGGGAACTGCTCACTCAGTTCCTCTCACTCTTTCTTAGCTTTTAAAAAGAAATAATTGTGCCAACTTATGTATGCTTTATCACCATAATCAAATACATTTAGATCTGTAAGATATTCTAAAAATCAAGTGGATTAAAGGACCATATATATATAAAAATGCAAAGATAGAGTACATGACACTTGTAATTCACACTAGTTTTACAATGACAAAACTGCAATTAAAACCCATGTCCTCTGATTATAAACCTAACCTCTTTCCATAGCAACTCAAAACCTTCTTTTACCCCAATGGTAGGTTCAGGCTGCAGAACCCCTGGGAAGCATAGTTTTGAGAAAATTTTTTTGCACTCTCCTCCTTATATACGATACAACACAACCTGATACTTTCTGAAATAAGATACTACCATTTCAAAAGACTTCAGAAATTCTGGGGTTGGAAGGGAATCTCTTCATGGGAAATTACTTGGATAACTTTTTATAAAAAGATATGTTTTTCTAAGGTTAGAGAAACTTGGAAGTATATATATTAAAAAGAGAATATAAAAGCCAACTGTGTTCACAGATGTGTCTGTTATTCTACTGTCTTGCAAGTTAATAAACTTAAAATGAGTTACTTTAAAAACAGGCCTGTTATTAGCACATAGTAGAAATGAATATGCTACAGGGAATCTCTAGCATTAAGAAAAAGTGCCCCAAAGCATTTAAAGTCATTTGAAACACCCAGAATAGGTGCTTTCTGCCACCCAAGGTGTTATCCCTACCAGACCATTGCCACATGATGCTATTTTCCCCAAGCAAATGTAGTTTTCCAAATGTTATAAAAAGATTTACCTAGTTGTTTCAGTAAGAAGTCAGTTTCTGTTCCAATCCAAGAATGGAAAGAATAGTAATTAACACACAAGATTCCTGTAAAATGGAATGAAATTAAAGTTCTTAAAGAAAGAGCCTTGGATTTTATATCTGAAGACCCCAGTTCAAATCTAACTCCTCTACTTGTCACACTTCCTCTGTGAGGTTGATTGAGTCCAATCACTCTCTTGTGATTTAGTTTTCTGAGACTAGAATATTTCCAAGGATTTTAGATGTCACATAGTTTGTACTGTCAACTTACAAGTGAGAAAATGGTGGCTCATGATTCTCTCAGAAGCCATATCCTCACTGTTGTCCACAGGGAATGATGCCATCTGAGCAAGCTGATAAGATTTGGCACCCTAGTTACAAAGAATTCCAAAAGATCTTTGCTTGTAATCAATGAATTGAAATCAGCCTTAAGTATAAGAAAAAAAAAACAGGGTGAATTTTAATAAGAAAAATGTAGAATATTTTCAATGATTGTTTCTATATACCTGTTGCAAATATATTTACATATATACACAATCATAATTTTAAAAGACTTTGAAAATGTTAATATTGAATATTACATATATATGTATATATATACATATATATAGTCCACTATATATATATTGATCTACGTATATATTCCCTCCCCCCTGTCACTTCACAGCCACAAAGGGAGGACATAACTGATAAGGCTATGGGTGGTATGTGGGAATTGGGCATTGATTTTTTTCAATTGGCTCCATACCCAGAACTCAACATCTTCAAAAACACTTCAATTACATTGTTGTCTCTTTTCTTCATTTGTATAAACTGGAATTCATGGTGGCTGGATTATGAGACTATGTAGTATAAGTGATGGTTTTAGGATCTTTTTTTTCCCTCTATGGTGGTACGACATCCACTTAAGTAAGAAATAGACTTCAGTCATTAATCTTTTTTAATTTTTTTTTTCTCCGAACTGCAGGAAGCAAAATCTTCAACTTAGTCAAGAATACTAGTTAAAAGAAGTCAGGAAAAGGAATCAACACTGTATGTTGTCGCCAACCCAGCATTAATATCTCAGGTAGTAGGGAGTGGTCTTTGGGAATGATCTTCAAAATTCACATATGCAGAAAGAAACATTTTATCATTTATTAAGTACCTACTATGTGACAAGTACTATGCACTGGAGATCCAAAGAAAAGACTACTTTCAAGGAACTCACAGTTTTGGAGGAAATGAGAAAATATTTATGTAAAAATGGAATTATTAACAACAAATTATAAGTAAATCAGAAGAAAGGCATTTTACCTGAGACTTGGAAGTAACCAGGAGACAGAGGTGAAGAAAGAAAACTCCAGGTATAGGAATCAGTTAGTGAAAATGAAGGGAGTCAAAAGATGGAGTATCCTGTTTGAAGAATAGAAAAGGGATCAATATACCGTGTCACAGATTATATATAGAAAAGTAATTGTTAGAAGACTGGAAGGATTGTATGAGGCTAGCTTGTGAAGAAGTTTAAATGCCAAAGAAAGGACTTAGTATTAGTTCTGGACTATAGGGAATTATTGGATTTGACTGAATAGGAAGATAATATAATCAAGGCTGTGAGATGAAAAGATCAATTTGACAGCAGACTGATGGACTGAAGTATGAAGAGGGATTTGAATCAAGGAGATCAATCATGAAGCTATTATAATTCAAGTGTAAAGTGATGAGAACTTACAATAGGGTAGTATCAGTGTCATAGGAGAGAAGAGAGTGCATGTATGAAAGATGTTGTGAAGACAAAATGGGTATGTTTTGCTGTGAATGTTGTAAATGAGAATAAGGGAAGGGCCAGTTATCTGGTACAACAACATGCTTTATTCTTGAAGCCTTTCGAATTCTTTAGAACTTTCTAGCCCCCACATTGTTCTGTTATATTTTTTGAGAATTCAGCCACCTCCAATCAACAATGAGAAACTAAAAAGGTTCATTCATTGCATTTCTAATCTCATTGTCCTTATAATATATAATTCTATTATATGGGTGAATCCAGTCAAGGTGAAGGTTCATTGAATCTTGTAAAATAGATTTAAGATGTTTGGGGTTGATATAATGCAAATGTTATTTGCCCAACCCTAAACAAATTTCTTTGACTTATAAAATGATGAAGTAAGAAAAATTCAATTTTCATGTTTCTGAATAATTTACACTTAAATAATTGAAATGTTGAGTCATAGGATCAGGAAAGCTAAATACAGAGAACACTTCTGGATTTGAACAGTATTTAATGTCAAAATTTTATTTTGATAATAGCTTTTTATTTTCAAAATACCTGCAAAGATAGTTTTCAACATTCACCCTTGTAAAACCTTGTGTTATAAAATTTTCTTCTTCCCTTGTCCACACTCCCTTCCCTGGACAGGAAGTATTCAATTTAGGTTAAACGTGTGCAATTCTTCTAAAACTATTTCCCCATTTATCACACTGAACAGGAAAAATCAGATCAAAAAGAAAAAAAAAATGAGAAAGAAAAAAAAAGCAAGCAAACAACAAAAAAATGAAAACACTAAATTTTGATCCATATTAAGTTCCCATAGTACTCACTCTGGATACTGATGGCTCTCTCCATCATAATTCCATTGCAATTGGTCTGAATCACTTCACTGTTGAGAAGAGCTAAGTTCATCACATTGATGGTTGCATAACCACCGCTGTTGCTGTGTACTATGATCTCTTGATTCTACTTACTTTACTTAGCACTAGTTCCCGTAAATCTTTCCAGGCTTTTCTGAAATCATCCTGCTGATCATTTCTTATAGAACAATAATATTCTGTTACTTATATACCATAATTTATTCAGCCATTCCTCAACTGATGGACATCCATTTAGTTTCCAGTTGTTTGACACAACAAAAAGGGCTGCTACAAACATTTTTGCATGTATGGATCTTTTTTCCATTTATTATACTCTTTGGGATACAGACCCAAGAGAGACAGTGCTTAATCAAAGCATATGCACAGTTTGATAACTTTTTTCATACCTCTAAATTGCTTTCCAGAATGGTGGAATCAGTTCACAAAACTACCAACAATGTATTAGTGTCCAGTATTCCCACTTTCTCTCCAACATTTATCATTATATTTTCCTGTTATTTTTACCAATCTGAGAAATGTGAAGTAGTATGTCAGTTGTCTGAATTTGCATTTCTCTAATCAACAGTGATTTAGAGCATTCTTAATCTGAAAATTGTCTGTTTATAACTTTTGACCATTTATCAATTGGGGAATGGAATTTATTCTTATAAATTTGAGTGTCTATATATTTTGGAAGTGAAAATGCTTGGATTCAAAAATCCTCCTCCCCAGTTCTCTGCTTCCCTTCCAATTTTGGCTGCATTAGTTTTATTTGTACAAAACCTTTTTCACTTTAATATAATAAAAATTATTCATATTGCATTTCATAATATTTCTACTTTTTATTTGGCCAAAAATTTCTTCCTTCTCCACAGATTTGGGATGTAAATTATCCCTTTTTCTCCTAATTTGTTCATAATATCACCATTTATGTCTAAATCATGAACCCATTTCTACCTTATCTTGCTATAGGGTATTAAATGTTGGTCAGTATCTAGTTTCTGCTATACTATTTTCCAATTTCCCCAGCAATTTTTGTCAAATAATGAGTTCTTATCCCAAAAGCTGAGTCTTTAAGTTTATCAAATACTAGATTACTTTAATCATTGATTACTGTGTGTTGTTAACATAACCCATTCCACTGACTATCTACTCTATTAGTTTTGATACCATTATTTTATAACATAGTTTTAGATCTGGTACAACTAGGTCACTTTTATTTGCATTTTTTCACTGTTTCTTGAAATTCTTGACTTTTTGTTCTTCCAGATGAACTTTGTTATCTTTTCCAGCTCTGTAAAATAATTTCTTGGGAATCTGATTGGTATAGAACTGAATAAGTAGATTAATGAAAGAAGAATTGTCATTTTTATTATATTAGCTTGGCCTACTCATGAGCATTTGATATTCTTCCAATTGTTTGAATCTAATTTTGTTTCATGTGGAAAATGGTTTATATTTGTGTTTATATAGTTTTTGACTATGACTTGGCAGGTAGACTTCCAAAGATTTTAAATGATGAACAGTTATTTTAAATGGAATTTCCCTTTGTATTTGTTACTGTTGGACTTTGTTGGTAACATATGGAAATGATGATGAGTTATGTGGATTTATTTTGTATCCTGCAACATTGCTAAAGTTTTTGATTGTTTCTAGTAGTTTTTTAGTTGTTTCTCTAGGATTTTCTAATTATACTCTCCTATCATCTGCAAAGAATGATAATTGTTTCCTCATCACCTACTCAAATTACTTCAATTTATTTTTCTTCTCTTATTTCTAAAGCTAACATTTCTAATACAGTATAATGATGATGGGCAACCTTGTTTCACCTCTCATCTTACTGGGAAGGCTATTAGTTTATCCCCATTACATATGATATTTATCACTTTAAAGAAAACATTTATTCTTATTCTCTCTAGTGTTTTTAATAGTAATGTTATATTTTGTCATTTTTTCTGCATCTATTGATATAATCATATTATATCTGTTACTTTGGTTATTGATATAGTCAATTTTGCTAATAGTTTCTTAATATTGAACCAGTCCTGAATTCCTGGTATAAATCCTACTTGATCATAGTGTATTATCCTGCTGACAAAATGTAATCTCTTTGCTAATATTTTATTTAAGATTTTTGCATCAATATTCATTAGGGAAATTATTCTATAATTTTCTTTTTTGTTGATTTTGAGCCCCCTGGTTTAGGTATCAGCACCCTATCTGTGTGACAAAAGGAATTTGGTAGGACTCCTTCTTCCCTTGTTTTTCTCAATTTTGTATAGTATTAGAAGTAATTGTTCTTTAAATGTTTGGTAGAGTTTATTTGTAAATCCATCTGACCCTGGAGATTTTTTTTTCCTTAGGGGGTTCATTAATATCTAGTTCAATTTCTTTTTTCCAAAATGGCACAAAGTAATTTATTTCCTCTTCTATTAATCTTTGCAATTTATATTTTTGTAAATATTCATCCATTTCACTTAGGTTATCAGATTTATTGGCCTATAGATAGTCAAAATTACTTCTAATTATTGCTTTAATTTCCTCTTTATTGGTGGAAATTTACTCTTTTACTTTTTGATACTGGCAATTTAATTTTCTTTTTTTCTAATCAAATTAATTAAAGGTCTGTCTATTGTTGTTGTTGTTTTTATAAAACCAACTCAGTTTTGTTTATTCATTCAATAGTTTTCATTCTTTCAATTTATTAATTTTTTGAATTTCAGATTTGGTATTTATTTGGTATTTTTAATTTTTTTCTTTTCCTAGCTTTTTTAGTTGCATGCCTAATTCATTGATTTTTTTCTTTTTTTTACTTTATTCAAATAAGTATCTAGAGATATGAAAATTTCCCTAAGAACTGTTTTGGCTACATCTCACAAATGATGGTCTGTTGAATCATAAGAGTCATTCTCTTAGAAGAAATTATTGATTGTATCTATTGTTTGTTGTTAATATGCAAATTTTGAAACAGAAGAAGTTTGACATATTAGGAAGAAAGTTGGATTTTGAAACAAGAAAGGTTACAGTTAAATCCTTTCTTGTCCCTTTGCTAGTTTGTTTCTGTAAGCCATGTGAACAGGCATCATTGCTTTACACTAGAACTGATGCTATAGTGTAAGGGTATTTGCCTTACGAATGATCTTCCTTGTCAAATTTCTCTCCTCATGCCAGCTAATTTTCCATTCAGCTGACAAACTGATTTTCCAGTTAAAAAGGAACACGAATTTTAAAGTGAAGATTTGGTAGCATATTTAGTACTAATATGTGTTGCCAATTTAAAAAAAAATCTAATTTCTTCCTTGAGTTTTTGAATCTGTATTTGAGATTTTCTATCTTTTTATACTTTGACCAAGATAATATTCCATAATCTCTTACCACTTTGCTCTTTTTTTCCTTCTTTCTTCTTTCCTTCCCTCCCTCCATTACGTCTTTGATCCTCTAATGTTATTATTATTTCTGTTGTCAATGCTACTACAGAGGCATGATATGGAGCAAATATATGGCACAGCTGATATGTTCCAGGCCTGGAATTATATCCAGCCTCAGACACGTATTAGCCACATAACCATGGGCAATTCAATTAATGTTTGCCTCAGTTTCATCATCTGTAAAATGAGCTGGAGAAGGAAGGAAATGACAAACCTTTAGTAGTATCTTTGAAAGAAAACATAAAATGGGGTCAAGAAAGTAAGAACATGTGAATAATAACATAATGGTCTCATTTATATCATCTATCTATGTAGAGAGAGAAAAACTGCCTCCTTTTAGAAAAAAAAATTGGTTTTTTTTAAATTTTTATTTAATAATTACTTTATATTGACACTCGTTTCTGTTCCGATTTTTTTTCCCTCCCTCCCTCCACCCCCTCCCCTAGATGGCAAGCAGTCCTTTATATGTTGGATATGTTGCAGTATATCCTAGATACAATATATGTTTGCAGAACTGAACAGTTCTCTTGTTGCATAGGGAGAATTGGATTCAGAAAGTATAAATAACCCGGGAAGAAAAACAAAAATGCAGATAGTTCACATTCGTTTCCCAGTGTTCTTTCTTTGGGTGTAGCTGCTTTTGTCCGTCATTTATCAATTGAAACTCAGGTCTCTTTGTCAAAGAAATCCACTTCCATCAAAATATGTCCTCATACAATATCGTTGTCGAAGTGTATAATGATCTCCTGGTTCTGCTCATTTCACTTAGCATCAGTTCATGTAAGTCTCGCCAGTCCTCTCTGTATTCATCCTGCTGGTCATTTCTTACAGAACAATAATATTCCATAACATTCATATACCACAATTTACCCAGCCATTCTCCAATTGATGGGCATCCATTCATTTTCCAGTTTCTAGCCACTACAAACAGGGCTGCTACAAACATTTTGGCACATACAGGTCCCTTTCCCTTCTTTAATATTTCTTTGGGATATAAGCCCAATAGAAACACTGCTGGATCAAAGGGTATGCACAATTTGATAATTTTGGGGCATAATTCCAGATTGCTCTCCAGAATGGTTGGATTCGTTCACAACTCCACCAACAATGCATTATTGTCCCAGTTTTCCCGCATCCCCTCCAACATTCATCATTATTTTTTCCTGTCATCTTAGCCAATCTGACAGGTGTGTAGTGGTATCTCAGAGTTGTCTTAATTTGCATTTCTCTGATCAATAATGATTTGGAACACTCTTTCATATGAGTGGTAATAGTTTCAATTTCATCCTCTGAAAATTGTCTGTTCATATCCTTTGACCATTTATCAATTGGACAATGGCTTGATTTCTTATAAATTTGAGTCAGTTCTCTATATATTTTGGAAATGAGGCCTTTATCAGAACCTTTAACTGTGAAAATGTTTTCTCAGTTTGTTGCTTCCCTTCTAATCTTGTTTGCATTAGTTTTATTTGTACAAAGGCCTTTTAATTTTTTTCTTTTCCTAGCTTTTTTAGTTGCATGCCTAATTCATTGATTTTTTTCTTTTTTTTACTTTATTCAAATAAGTATCTAGAGATATGAAAATTTCCCTAAGAACTGTTTTGGCTACATCTCACAAATGATGGTCTGTTGAATCATAAGAGTCATTCTCTTAGAAGAAATTATTGATTGTATCTATTGTTTGTTGTTAATATGCAAATTTTGAAACAGAAGAAGTTTGACATATTAGGAAGAAAGTTGGATTTTGAAACAAGAAAGGTTACAGTTAAATCCTTTCTTGTCCCTTTGCTAGTTTGTTTCTGTAAGCCATGTGAACAGGCATCATTGCTTTACACTAGAACTGATGCTATAGTGTAAGGGTATTTGCCTTACGAATGATCTTCCTTGTCAAATTTCTCTCCTCATGCCAGCTAATTTTCCATTCAGCTGACAAACTGATTTTCCAGTTAAAAAGGAACACGAATTTTAAAGTGAAGATTTGGTAGCATATTTAGTACTAATATGTGTTGCCAATTTAAAAAAAAATCTAATTTCTTCCTTGAGTTTTTGAATCTGTATTTGAGATTTTCTATCTTTTTATACTTTGACCAAGATAATATTCCATAATCTCTTACCACTTTGCTCTTTTTTTCCTTCTTTCTTCTTTCCTTCCCTCCCTCCATTACGTCTTTGATCCTCTAATGTTATTATTATTTCTGTTGTCAATGCTACTACAGAGGCATGATATGGAGCAAATATATGGCACAGCTGATATGTTCCAGGCCTGGAATTATATCCAGCCTCAGACACGTATTAGCCACATAACCATGGGCAATTCAATTAATGTTTGCCTCAGTTTCATCATCTGTAAAATGAGCTGGAGAAGGAAGGAAATGACAAACCTTTAGTAGTATCTTTGAAAAAAAACATAAAATGGGGTCAAGAAAGTAAGAACATGTGAATAATAACATAATGGTCTCATTTATATCATCTATCTATGTAGAGAGAGAAAAACTGCCTCCTTTTAGAAAAAAAATTGTTTTTTTTTTAATTTTTATTTAATAATTACTTTATATTGACACTCATTTCTGTTCCGATTTTTTTTCCCTCCCTCCCTCCACCCCCTCCCCTAGATGGCAAGCAGTCCTTTATATGTTGGATATGTTGCAGTATATCCTAGATACAATATATGTTTGCAGAACTGAACAGTTCTCTTGTTGCATAGGGAGAATTGGATTCAGAAGGTATAAATAACCCGGGAAGAAAAACAAAAATGCAGATAGTTCACATTCGTTTCCCAGTGTTCTTTCTTTGGGTGTAGCTGCTTTTGTCCGTCATTTATCAATTGAAACTCAGGTCTCTTTGTCAAAGAAATCCACTTCCATCAAAATATGTCCTCATACAATATCGTTGTCGAAGTGTATAATGATCTCCTGGTTCTGCTCATTTCACTTAGCATCAGTTCATGTAAGTCTCGCCAGTCCTCTCTGTATTCATCCTGCTGGTCATTTCTTACAGAACAATAATATTCCATAACATTCATATACCACAATTTACCCAGCCATTCTCCAATTGATGGGCATCCATTCATTTTCCAGTTTCTAGCCACTACAAACAGGGCTGCTACAAACATTTTGGCACATACAGGTCCCTTTCCCTTCTTTAATATTTCTTTGGGATATAAGCCCAATAGAAACACTGCTGGATCAAAGGGTATGCACAATTTGATAATTTTGGGGCATAATTCCAGATTGCTCTCCAGAATGGTTGGATTCGTTCACAACTCCACCAACAATGCATTATTGTCCCAGTTTTCCCGCATCCCCTCCAACATTCATCATTATTTTTTCCTGTCATCTTAGCCAATCTGACAGGTGTGTAGTGGTATCTCAGAGTTGTCTTAATTTGCATTTCTCTGATCAATAATGATTTGGAACACTCTTTCATATGAGTGGTAATAGTTTCAATTTCATCCTCTGAAAATTGTCTGTTCATATCCTTTGACCATTTATCAATTGGACAATGGCTTGATTTCTTATAAATTTGAGTCAGTTCTCTATATATTTTGGAAATGAGGCCTTTATCAGAACCTTTAACTGTGAAAATGTTTTCTCAGTTTGTTGCTTCCCTTCTAATCTTGTTTGCATTAGTTTTATTTGTACAAAGGCCTTTTAATTTGATGTAATCAAAATTTTCTATTTTGTGATCAGTAATGGTCTCTAGTTCATCTTTGGTCACAAATTTCTTTCTCCTCCACAAGTCTGAGAGATAAACTATTCTATGTTCCTCTAATTTATTTATAATCTCGTTCTTTATGCCTAGGTCATAGACCCATTTTGATCTTATCTTGGTATATGGTGTTAAGTGTGGGTCCATGCCTAATTTCTGCCATACTAATTTCCAATTATCCCAGCAGTTTTTATCAAATAATGAATTCTTTTCCCAGAGGTTAGGGGCTTTGGGTTTGTCAAACACTAGATTGCTATAGTTGACTATTCTGTCTTGTGAACTTAGCCTTTTCCACTGATCCACTAATCTATTTCTTAGCCAATACCAAATGGTTTTGGTGACTGCTGCTTTATAATATAATTTTAGATCAGGTACAGCTAGGCCACCTTCATTTGATTTTTTTTTCATTAATTCCCTTGAGATTCTCGACTTTTTATTGTTCTATATGAATTTTGTTGTTATTTTTTCTAGATCAATAAAATATTTTCTTGGAAGTCTGATTGGTATAGCACTAAATAAATAGATTAGTTTAGGGAGTATTGTCATCTTTATTATGTTCGCTCGACCTATCCAAGAGCACTTAATATTTTTCCAATTATTTAAGTCTGACTTTATTTGTGTGGAGACTTTTTTATAATTTTGCTCATATAATTCCTGACTTTCCTTTGGTAGATAGATTCCAAAATATTTTATGGTATCAACAGTTATTCTGAATGGAATTTCTCTTTGTATCTCTTGCTGTTGGGTTTTGTTGGTGATGTATAAAAATGCTGAGGATTTATGGGGATTTATTTTGTAGCCAGCTACTTTGCTAAAATTATGAATTATTTCCAATAGCTTTTTAGTAGAATCTCTGGGGTTCTCTAGGTATACCATCATATCAACTGCAAAGAGTGAATAATAACATAATGGTCTCATTTATATCATCTATCTATGTAGAGAGAGAAAAACTGCCTCCTTTTAGAAAAAAAAATTGTTAAAGTATTTTGGGATATTTAGCCTCTCTACTATTAATGTTCCTTCTTAACTGAAAATCTTATACATGGTTTCCTTTTTTCCAATGGATTTTTAAACTATATATATAGTTTATTAAGGTGATATTGGATTTGATATATATGCACATATATAATTTATACTATTTCATAATCTGGAAAATTTAAGCTTAATGTAGTTTTCCTTTACACATACATATCACTATATGAATATACATGTGCATTTCTATTTATCAATCTAGAAAACAGACATGTTTCTCTATAGTAGGAGGAAAAATATTGCAGAATTCATCAGTTCCTATCCTTGCTTAAAATATGTTTTGTTAATATCCTTCTTGGTTTTATCTAATTAAATTCAATGAACACTTATTATGTGCCAGATACTGTGTTAAGTACTTGGGATCTAATTAAGAAAGAAAAAAACCATAGTCTTTCTGCCCTCAAGAAGCTTATAATCTAATAGGTGAATATAACACTCAACTGGAAACTGAAAAGGGGGAAGGGTGTCATCAACAAGTACCTGGTAAAGGGGCATGATGCTTCATAGAATCAAAACTAAGCAGAGCTGCTGATGCAAAGTGGAGAGTTCCTCCCTGAATTTTAGTGAAATTGTTCTCTTTTGTTTCTCTTATACAACTGCTCCTTCTTAGTATTTATATGCATTCATTCATACACACATGTATTTGTTGGAATCCTTACTAACTGCTAACTAATTAGAGTTGATCTAATCTTACAAGAAGATGTTTTGGGCAGAACCTGAAACAAGGTACTAAGTAGAACTAATTAATACAAGGCTTGTGTTCACACCTTTACTCATTGGAGTTCAATGAGTTCACACCTCCCTTGAAGCTTTTTGGGCCAGAGAGCACTATGGGAGAAAACCCACAATCCCCGCCCTTGTTGTCTTTATTGTGAAGAGAAGCCCATGCTTTGATAGCATTATCAGCAATTTGCTGATATGCTGCTACAGAATAACCAATTTGTGCTGCGACATTTGCATAAGGACCTGTACCTGTTAGTAGGTCACAGGTGATTGCCGTATGAACTCCCTATCAATCAAAGGACAGGTGGGGCATGATAGCAGCTGAGATTACACCCAGAGAACCTTTAGAAATTCAGGACTCTGATGTCATCAACCAACAGAAAAGCAATCAGGATTACAGTTGGGAAGAATACAGGCCTTTTAAGACAACAAGGCAATATCCAGTGCAAACAGCTCCAATGCAATTACCAGATGATGAGGAGAAATCCCAAATTTGGTAAATAGAAGGGAATTAGGTTAACTGCTTGGGGAAGAGGATCTGCTTATTTTTCCACAGATGGAGAAAGAATCAGATAGCTGACAATGAGACTGTTAAAAAGAACTTTTTAAAATCCCAGGAATCATTGGATTTCCTAAGACAAGATGAGACTGTTTCAGTTCTTGAAAAACTAGCAAGAATCATTGGATTCCTTAAGATGAAAAATTGTTGATGAGACTTTTTGCAGTACTTCAGAGCTTACAGGAACTATTGGATTCCTGGCACATGAACTAATGGACAATGGATTGCTTATGGACTATTTCTAGGACTTATGGACATGTGTAAATCTTCAGGTTGATTCATGTTGTTACATTACTACTAGCCTGTGTTATATTGCTATGTGCTTATGTAAATTATGTATAATGCCTCCCATATTGATGGATTTATGTATACCATGTATATTGGTTACAAAGTTCTGGCCCATATTGATGGATTTATGTGTACCCCTTCAGAAACCCACTAATCTGATTAGATTTCCTATTTCCTTTGGTGTTTTCATCTAACAAAAGAAAGGGGGAGATGTTGGAATCCTTACTAACTGCTAACTAATTAGAGTTGATCTAATCTTACAAGAAGATGTTTTGGGCAGAACCTGAAACAAGGTACTAAGTAGAACTAATTAATACAAGGCTTGTATTCACACCTTTACTCATTGGAGTTCAACGAGTTCACACCTCCCTTGAAGCTTTTTGGGCCAGAGAGCACTATGGGAGAAAACCCACATGTATTAATAAAATATGCATATACATATATTTGTGATATATATGTCTACTCAATCAAGTTGCGCATTCATTTATTCACAAATGTTGGCTTATGACTAGATGCCCTTTTATTCAAGAAACTCCTAGGGAAAGTACAAATGAAGACTGGTGGGTTCTCAACTGCTTTTCATTTGAGAAAGTCGCCAGGTAGACTGAGTCATCAAATGATTTGTCTAAGGTTATCCAGGGTACTAGAGTCCATACATGTCAGAGGCAAGACTTACACATCTAGAACCCTGGTTTTTCTGACTCTGAGATCAGTGGGATCAAATGATATGAAATTCTCTCAGTTGCAGCAGCATAGGATGAATAGGAGTATTCAACTTGATATCAAGAAGACTTACATTCAAATTTCAGTTTATATACTAATGAGTGATCCTGGTCTGACTACTTATCAAGATCTCAGTTTCTGAAACAAATAAACAAGAAAAATGAAGGAGCAGATTACAGAATATGATTTCTTTTTGCTCTCTTTTTTTTGTTGTTCAAATCTTGTACAAAATTACTAATATGGAACTGCTTTACATGATTGCCCTTGTGTAATTTATATCAGATTACTTGCTGTCTCAGGGAGAAGGAAAGAATATAATTTGGAATTCATTTTTTAAAAAAATGTTAAAATAGTTCATGTAATTGGAGAAAGCACGATTTTTTAAAAATGGGATAACTAGACTGAATGGTCTCCAGAGTACCAATCAGCTTTTAAATCAAAGATCCTAATTTGTCTCAGGGAAGATAGGAAACTCTCATGCTTAAGATTTTAAAGCCCTAACAGATATGACTGATGAAAAGGGAAAACTTAAAACTGTCTAGATCCATAGAATTCCAATTTAGAAAATCTATTAACGATCATTTTTTTTTTAAATAATGAAGAGTGAAATGAACAACACCATGAGAACACTGAATACAGTAACAGCAACATTGTTCAAAAAACAACTATGAACAGCTAAATTATTCTAAGCATTGTAAACATGCAAACCAATTACAAATGACCTATGAAAGAAAATACTATTCACCTCCAAGGAAAGAACTGAAAGATAGAAGTAAGTATACATAGTAAGGTTTTTACACACACACACACACACACACACACACACACACACACACACATACACACACACACGATATATATTATATGTGTGTATTATATGACATATTGATATACACATCAAATATATCATATGCATATGATACAATACATGATATATAATCATACATATGTGCATATGATATGATACAACAATATAATATCTGATATGATATAAATTGACAGCATAAACATAACATGACAATATATAATTAATGTAATGCAAATTATTTCTATTGTATTACATAAAATTTGTCTAGAATCAACATATAATTAAAAATGATATATATTTACAATACATATATTTTATATAAAATCATATTGTTTATCTGTATATTAAATTTATATTAAATTGTCTTATATTTTATTATGTTAGTGAAATAGTCCAATGTAGGTTATAAGAAAAAAAAGAAAAGAGTTCAGAACTTAAAATGCAAAAAAATAATAATTTTAAATTAAAATATGAATTAAAACAATGGCATGCAAATAGGATGTATTTGCTAGACAAGGCTATTATAGTTCTGAAAGAATAAAGTCTGAAACTAAAAGAGAATAAGTTATATAAGCTAACTATGTGTCCAACTTCAATACTAAACAATGTTCCTGATCATTCTGTTGCGCCACAATCATCATCATTTCATTATGGATCCTTATGTATCAGACGAATGAGATCTGAATTCTACTAAAGTGACCTGTGGTTTATTTCAGTCAGACATAAAGCAGACATCAGATAGCATTTCCTGCCAACTGATAATGCAGAACAGAACACTCAAGTCTGGTTTATGCCATTTTAAGGATAAACATTAGGAAGCAAATTACAATTTAATTCAATTCAACAAACATTACTAAGGGCCTCTGGGGGAAATTAAAAATATAAAAAGATATAATTTCTGCTCTTATCAACTTATAGAATCATAAGAATATAGTTTTAGATCATCTAAAAATCTCATTTTACAGATAAAAAACCTAACTCAGGTAAAGTTGTTCAGAGAATAATTGTGCCTAATATTCCATTTCACTATGGTCTGTAATGCAGATATGAGACATACACAAACAACAAAATAACATGTAATCTGGGCTTCTCTAAGCATTCCAGGTTTCATATGGATTGTCACATACATAGTCTTTTTGAGCATGCTCAGTTTATTTAACTTGAAGTCTATTTTATCCTTTACTTTGAGTGATGATAACCTTTTTTGATTAGCATTCTGAAGATTTAACTCTGACATAGGCTTTTCTTTGCTTTGTCTGGTATATTTTTTGTCCCCAGCTGTATCATTTCTTGTAGAACGTACACTTAGCTTTTTTTGGTCACATCTGTCTCCTGTAAGTCCAACTGGTGAGAGGGAAAGCACTTAACTTGCCCTATTTTTGCTCTTTTACCTGATTTTGAGAAATGTGACTCAGTATATTTGTTTCTGTTTTATGGTGCTTGTTCTCTTCAGTTTCAGGTGGGAGAGCTGATTCTTATATCTGAGGAGTTTGAGCCATGGGAACCTTGGACCTATAGTCAGAATGGTGCATCCAACTAGTCAGGTAGAGAAGCTCTGAGAAGTCAGGTTTCCTGGGACTACTTGAGAATCAAAGCTAACCTAAACTTTGAATCTAACCTCCTTGTTGTTCTTAGAGACTGAAGTGATATAGAGAGAGAAAGGGGAATTATGCCCTGTATGTAATGGGGTATTAAATTTGTATATTTAGGATTATAATTTATAAAATAAATATTTCGGTATAAAAAGGTAATCTAATTCTTAGATTTCAGGTGCAGAGAATAACTCCCCATCTTTAATGGGATATATCTGTATATATTCAGATTTTAATGAATGGAAAAAGAAGGTCTGTTCCCAGAAATAGTATGGCTAAAGGCCACGGTGTCAAAGCACAGATTTTGTTCAGGGAATAATTCTTAATCCAAATTGGTCACAGGAGAGGGTCTATTGAGGGGAAGACTTTCAGAAAAAGTAATGATAGAGATTACATCTATGATATCACTGGGATAAGGATTTTTACATGCAAAAGTCTCTCTATAATGTAGATCAGGACCTGTACAGTGATATATCATGTCAGAGCATTTCCTGGGGAAATGAAAAGTTAAATGACTTATTCTTAATCACATAATCAGTATTTTTAGAGGAGGGACTTGAACTCAGGTTTCCTGGTTCTGAAGTCATCTTTTATTACATTACATCACACTTTCAAAGTCTGAGGTGTACAATTTCAGTCCATTCCATCATTCATATGAATACTCTATCCATCCACATCTCTCATCAGCTGCTCTTGTTCATGGCCTTCCTAGAAGTTCCATGGAAAAATCTGCCCTAATTCACTGGCGATCAGCCTCCAGGCAATTTAATAAACATAATAACATCAATCTGGACTACCTGCCTTTTGTACTTTCCTCCACCTGCATAAAGTTGCAGATTTAAAGTTCCAGTTACCATGATAATGATCTGATCCCCTCAACTGACAGATGAAGAAATTGATGCCTCACAGACTGAAAATGACTCATTTAACGCTACTTAAGTAGTAAAGTCAGGATTTAAACTGAGGTGCTCTGATTCTAAATCCAAGCTCCTTTTATTTCATTAGCTCACTATGATAATGAACTCACTTCCTTTTGTGGTTATACATTCTTGACAATGATTCTTCTTTCTACAAGATCACATCAAGAAATCATATGTCATCAGTAGCCTCTTCCCTTTGTGTCAATCTGATTGGAAGGTAAAATAGGGAACTCTTTCTAGAACCTCCATTTAAAGAAGGAATCCAGACCATGTATCCCTTCATTTTCTATTCAACTATATTATTGAACTTTTATTTATCAGCTAGATATTGATTTATTCTATCCACACCTTTCTGAAGATTTTCAATGAATCTCTTAAAAGTTCTGCCATAGTGGTATTAGGTTCCTTTTCTTAGGCATATTCCAAAATAGCCCCACCTTTTTTCTTATGACACTTACTGGGAAAACAAGCACTACATATACTAGGAACTGAAAAATGTCTTTTGATTTCTGTAAATACTGTTGGAGAATGTTTCTAGCACTAGGCACCTTTTTTAAAAAAAATGATCTGCTTTGATATGATTGTTTCTTGGTTTCATGTAGTCAAACCCAAGTAAACTTTTTTAGAATTCCAGTCTAAATATATCCATCTTCTTTTCAAAATTATCTGAGTCTTTAATTTCTGTGTACTTGTGTTTATATGTTTATGTGTGAATATTTGTCACTTATTTTTGTCATTAGGTATCATTTCTGGACTTTGGATTAAATGAAGAGTGTTAATTTTTTAATAATCTTCAACTTCTCCCTTAAGATTTTAGTAGCTGATCCATACCCTGAGAAAGAAATGATTGTATCTGAAAACAGATTAAAGTATTTTTAATTTTCTTTTTCTCTTTTTTGGGGAGAGGGAGATTTATTTTTCTTTTAAAACACGATTTTTATGGAAATGTTTTGTATAACTTCACATATGCCTTCTCAATGACAAGGGTGGTGATGGGGAGAGAGGAAGAAAGAGAATCTAGAACTCAGTTTCAAAAGCAAATATAAACAATGTTTTACATGTAACTGAAAAAATAAAATCTATTTTCAAAATTTAGTAGCTTGCCAATTTATTATGATTTAAATATAGATATAATATTGTTTATTGTTATTATTCTTGTTACTATTATTACCCTACCTTGTCAGTAATAGATTATTATATGATACAAAGATAATGGTACCTTTGACAAATAAAAAAAAATGGTACCTTAATATTGGTGAGATATTTCTAATATCTCATTTCTAATGTTGTTATGACATGTCATTATCATACAGTGAATGGAATTATTACTACCTTCAGTTCATTTCATGTATACATATGGTTTTCTTCATTTAGTGGTCAATGCCATATATATGGAAGAATTTCTAAGATTGAATTTTTCTGTTGCCAGTATATCTTGCCTTTTTGAGGTTCACAAAGGAGCACTGATTGTTCTATTATCTTTGTGTTAAGCTAATCATCAAAATATCAATTTTGGCACCTCTTATATTTGTCTCTTTGATTCTTAAGAACATTTCCTTTATATTGAATCTTGTGTTGATCCAATTAGTACTACCACCAAAGACCATTTGATCACAATTTCATCATCCCTGCCAGGACTTCATAGCTGGTATAGAGATCTCAGGATACACAAAAATTTTAATATAATTGGGTTTATTGGCATTTTATTTCTTTTGTCATTGTCCATTCTATCACATGGTATAGATAAAGGGTTGAATATAAAAAAGGGTTTTTGTTATTATTTTTCTCATTTTATATGTATATATTTTAATATATTGAAAAAACATGGATGAAATCTTAGAGGTCAACCTATCAAAACTCTTTTTCTTTGGATGCCTTCAATAGGATTCCAAAAAGAAGTCATCTATACCTTTCTTAAATACCTCTAGTGAAAATCACTATTTCTCAAGGAAGTCCATTTTTAATATGATCTTATTTATTGTCGGTATATATGTATACAAACTACACATATATGTACATGAAATATATATATGTATATATATATATATATATATATATATACACACATAGATATGCATATATGTGTGTGTACACATATACATATACAATGTAATTTTATTTCTCCCTTTTAAAAATAGACAATGAATTAAGTATTAATAGAAATTGAACTAAGTATGGAAGTGAATTTTGAAATAATTTAGAGCACCTTTACATTTAATAAGACTGAGGCTTAGAGAATTTGTAACTTACTTAGAGTATCACATCTGACTAGTGGTAGAAGTGGAACCAAATACTTTTTTCTAATACTCTGTGCAAGAGATTAGGTAACAATAGGTCGGCTAATCATTTTGGAAAACTAATAAAAAATGTGTGACATGCTATTAAACAATTTCCCTTCTTGGCTTGTCAAGAATTAGACCTGTTGCATGTAATGACATAAAAAGCCATTCTATATTTGACTGTATTGCCTGCAGACACAGAGGCCTACTGGGACACCAATCCTTGTTTATGGCAAAGGGTGCATTTGGGAAGTTCAGCCAAGCCCTGCAGCCTAACGTTTGGCTGCAGCACTTGGAGCACACTCCTACCTCTCAATTTTTTCAAAGCTTCACTGAAGGTCATAAATATCCCATATATACAATGAAGGCTGAGCAGTGCAAGACAAGTCAATTGTGTTAGATTTTAACAATAAAGATGCTGTTACCTTCTGCTTTATCCAGATTTCCTGTGTGACAAGCATCAGAATTAAACTATTGCAACATTCAGCACTTTTTTAAAAATCCAGATGAATATTGAAAACATATTAAAGGCAATATTGAAAGGATTAGAGCATTCCGAAGAGGGAAAGTCTAGCTAAGGCCACAGCTGCACAGCGTTCCTGGGAATCCGAGCTCTTGCCAGCACTGATTAGCCCGTCAAACTCTGGACAATAAACAACCTACTCATCAGAATCACATACTCCAACACTTACAACGTTGCTGGGTCTTGTTTATAGAACTGCATTAACACTGTTTTGCATTATGTATAAAGTATATTGTTAGCTATTAAATTTTCTAGAAATCTTTTCATCAGTCCTTAATATACTTTTTGTTTCACTCTGAGAAATGTTCATTGTTGTCCAGAAAAAGGCCCTCCAGCTCATTAGGTGGAGGATGGGAATGGGGGGATATGGGCTAGAATCCTTTAAAATAAGAAGACATTGGATGGGTTTCACCAAATAACATTACTGGGCCTACCCACACTGATAGGATCACAGAGCCATTGAAGGGTGAAATCAAAGGAAGAATCTTTCTCCTAACAAGTCTAAATAATAGCAAAAAAAAAAAAAAAAAAAACCTTTACTGAATGCATGCCATGTTCTCATAATATCCTTACTTAAAATTTTGGACATCATTTGAAATAATCACTCTATAATAGATGTATAAGTAGTCTTTAGATAGATGGACTCTATATTTAATCAGCCTGCTGTAGCACTTATTCTGAAAACATGAATTTATTATTAGATGATTGCCATATAAAAGAATATTTTGAGTATAACATGACTTTTGCATTTTCTTCTGCTCAATCACTTCCACAGCAAATAGTGAGCCTGAAAAAGAATTGCACCATTTCAGAATAACTCACAATGTTCAACCTGTCTGACACTTCTACAAGCAAATTTCAAGTCTTCATCAAGGCAACATGCTGTATTTATTGCAAATCTTCTGGTACAGCAGAAGAGGCTGGTCCTCACTATTCCAATCATTACCTCACCAACTTTTGTCATAAAGTCCATCCAGAGGCTAGAGTTGGGGATGTGTACAATTTGCTTGAGTAATCGTGTCCAGGAGAAACAGTGACCATAGGCCACTAATTATTATAGTATTTATGTATTATTTTAAATTTAATTGATAATTTTTGTTTTAACCTCACAAACATTTCATATAAGGCAATATTACCAATTTCTTCCTTCCTCATATAAGCTTTCTCCTTCTTTAAAAATGAAGTATTTATTTATTTTTGACATTGCTTTTTTTTTTCAAATGTTGTTCCAATTCCCTCCCTTTCTCATACCTCATCTTATCCTCACTGAGAAGACAAGCAATATGACACCAGTTATACATTTGAAATCATGGTAAAACATTTTCATATGAGCCATAATTCAAAAAAGAAAAAAATGAGAAAATTACATTTCAATTTGCACTCAGAGTTTATCAATTTTTCTCTGGAAGTGAATAGGATTTTTTTCATAATGTTCTTTGGAATTACCTTAGATCTTTGTATTGATCAGAATAGCCAAATCTTTGGCTGATCATAGTTATAATATTGCTGTTACTATGTACAATGATTTCCTGGTTCTTCTCACTTCCATTTGCATCAGTTCATAGGTCTTTCCATGTTTTTTCTGAACTCCTGATCATTTCTTACAGAACAGTAGTACCCCTTTGAAATCATATCCTATAACTTCTCCAAGCCATTCCCCAATTAATGAGCATTGCTTTGATTTTCAGTTCTTTGTCACCACAAAAAGAACTAACATAAATATTTTTATACATATTGATTCTTTTCCTTTTCTTCTTATCTCTTTGGGATACAGACCTAGTAGTACTAATGAGGAATCAAAAAGTATGCATGGTTTTATATTGTTTTCTGTCTAGTTCCAAAATTTTATCTATAATGGCTGGACCAATTCATAATTCTACCAACCAATTTATGTATCTATTTTTCCAACATTCCCCCCAGATTTTGTCCTTTCTGATATGTTTAAGGTGTTACTTCAGAGTCATTTTAATTTGTAGTTTTCTATTAATAGTTATTTATAGTATTTTGTCAAAAAATATAGTATTTTTAAAATTTATTTTCTAAAACTATCTGTTTATATCCTTTGGCCAGTTATCAATTGGGGAATGGTTCTTATTTTTATAAATTTGACTCAGTTCTATACTAAGTATGTATTTGGAACATGAGGCTTTTTTCAGAGAAATTCATTGTAAATTTGTATTGATATGACTTCATTATTTATTGTAGCTTTTAGCAAAATGTTGTTTCTCTACTTTATCACTCTTAATTAGATTTATTTTTGCTTTTGTTTTTCTCTGAGGTAATGAGTGCTACTATTGCTTTTTATACTTCAGCTGAAACATGAGAGTCTACTCCACCCCCTTAACTTTATTCTGCATGTTTGTTTCTTTGCTTTAAGCATGTTTCTTGCAAGCAAGAAATATTTAGTAGGATTCTGGTTTGTAATTTACTTTACTATATGCTTCCATTTAATGGGTTAGTTCATCCAATTCTTTTTTTTTACAGTTATAATTACTAGGGCTGTATCTCCTTCCATTCTACCTTTTACCTTTATCTATTATCCGTCTCCTTTTATTCTCTCTCTCCTCAAAAGTCTTTTGTTTCTGACCACTTCCTTCCTTAATCCACTTTCCCTTCTGTTACTTACTTCCCTCCTGCTTCTCTTCAAGGTAAGATAGATTTCTTCATTTAACTGATATAGTCTCTCTTAGAGCCAATTCTGTTGAGAGCAAGGTTCAAGCATTGCCTGACACTGCTCTGTCCCTTTACGTCTACTGTAAAAGTTGTTTTGAATCTCTTTTACATGAAATAATTTATCAAATTCTACTTCTTCCTTCCCCCTTATTCCAGTGCATTACACTTTCTTACTCTTTACTTTTTTAAAATAATATCCATTATTTTCAGTTCATACTTGTATCCCCAGTTATTTATTGAGGAAAATTAATATTGTGCTGTAACATTTAATAATTAACATTGATTTATAATTAATCCCTTTCACCATTTAATCAAAAGCCCATTTTTCAGGTTAATTTACAAGGCATGTTGCAGTAATGTGATCACTCCTAGCTCCCAGAACTCTAAATAGCTAATCTACTTAAGTGAGGCCCTTGTTTCTATTTACAGATAAACAGAGAACTAGCTTGAATTAAGACCTCCATAGGTTGTTGCTCTCTTGTTCTGCTTCCTTCCAAAAATTAAGGGTGTTTCAATCTCCAAGAATGACTTCAACAGGGGAAGACTGACTGAAATGGTTGTAGCCCATAAAGCAACTAGCATATCTTAATTGTCAGATGACACAGCAAATAGAGTGCTTAGCCTGAAGACAGGAAAACCTCCACTCACAGTTTTTTAAAATAGTATTTTATTTTTCCAAATACATACAAAAATAGCTCTCAACATTCACTTTTGCAAAATCTTGTGTTCCAAATTTTTCCCTGTCCTCCCCACTTCCCAAGATAGCAAGCACTTCAATACAGGATATAGGTTAATCATGAGCAAATCTTCTAAACATATTTCCATATTCATCATGCTGAGCAAAAAATCAGATTTAAAAAAAAACAAGAAAGAAAGAAAAAACAAATAAACAACAACAAAAAGGTGAAAATACTATGTTCTAATCTACATTCAGTCTCCATAGTCCTCTCTCTGGAGGTAGATGACACTCCATCCCAAGGCTACTGGAACTGCCTTGAACCTCATTGTTAAGAAGAACCAAGTTTATCACACTTGAATATCATATAATCTTGTTGTTGCTGTATACAGTGTTCTATTGGTTCTGTTCACCTCACTTAGCATCAGTTCATGTAAGTCTTTCCAGGCCTTTATAACATCAGCCTGCTCATCATTTCTCATAGAACAATAATATTCCATTACATTCATGTACCATAACTTATTCAGCCATTCCTCAACTGATGGGCATCCACTTAATTTCCAATTCTTTGCCACTACAAAAAGGATTCCTAAAACCATTTTTGCACTTGTGGCTCTATTTCCTTCTTGTATGATCTTTTTGGGATAAAGGCCCAGTAGAGATACTGTTAGAGCAAAGGGTATGCACAGTTTAATAGCCCTTTGGTCATATCTACAATTTATTCTCTAGAATGGTTGGATCATTTCACAGTTGCACTAACAATGTGTTAGTTTTCTCACATCTCCTCCAACATTCATCATTACCTTTTTCTCTGATCTTAGTCAATCTGAAAGATGTGAGATGGTACCTCAAAGTTGTCTTAATTTACATTTCCCTAATAAATAGTAATTTAGAGCATTTTTCATATATTAGAAATTGCTTGGGTGAGGAAATTTAATTCACCTCATTGAAAGATCTACCAATTGTGTTTTTCTTATCTTTGACATGAAATTCCTAATGAAATATTATCAGGCAAATCAGAAGGAAGACACACCCAAACTTATAAGACCCTTTCCACCCTCACTGGGGGTATTTGGTCATTGAGAGAGGCCACTCAGCCAATTTATTGGTTTTCGTTAGCCTAACTAATAAATTTATGACACTATAGCTCCTTACTTTATGGCTGAGATGGCCAGTATGACCCACTTTACCTACCATTAATGAACTGTTATTTTGTCCTGAAGAAAACTGTCTCAACATAATTTTGTTTCAGTTTTACTTGCCACAGTATTCTCAGCTTCTAACTGCTCTAATATGATAGAGTTCTTAGAAGTTACAAGTACCATCTCCCATATAGAAATACAAACAATTTATATTTATTGAATCCATTATGGTTTCTCTTTTCTGTTTATATAAAGTTCTGGTTAGCTTTCTGGAGGTCTTTGGATCAGCTTTCATTTCAGCCGTGTAATCACCACAAGAATAGCCAGAGATAAAGTCCAAATGTCTTTATCAAGTCCTTGCCTGGGGCTAATTTTCTGGAGGTCCTTCAGATAGGCCTTGGTCTCAATGGAGAAATGAAGGAGGACAGGCCAGCCACCATGGTGGTGGAAGATGGAGTTTCTTGTCCAGTTCTTGTTGGCTCATATATACACTATTATAATTACATGATTGTAGGTGTGAATCTCTTAGAATAGGTGTCAATCTTGTAAAGCTATATTAACTACTAAATACATGTACTGAACTAGAGAACTATTGATTATTAATCATCATGCTAAACTAGATAACCATTGTCTTATCAATTTCACTGAGTTAACACTTTGTTGTAAGAATTTCTCCAGAATTCTGGCCCATTACATGTTTACCATTGTATGTTTCATTTTTATTTTTATTTGATAATCAATTTTTCAATTCAGTCCTGGTCTTTTCAACAGAAATGCTTGGAAGTCCTCTATTTAATTTAAATGTTCATTTCTCCTCTGCCCTAAAAGATTATGCTGTTTTTCTGAAAAGGTAAAGATTCTTAGTCATAACCCTATTTTCTTTGCCCTCCAGAATATCATATTCTAAATATTTGAATGATATGATAGGCTATCTATTGCTTCACAATATTTGAATTGTTTCTTTCTGTTCTTAGAATATCTTTTTTTTTCTTTCTTCATTGGTGAGCTCAAGAATTTAGCTATAATATCTTTAGAAATTTCCTTTTTTTTTGAGAATCTCTTGCAGGAAGTCATTCACGAATTCTTTCAAATTCTCTGTTAGTCTCTAGTATTAGGCTTTCAGGATAGTTTCCCTTGATAATTACATGAATTATGATATAAAAACTCCTTTAAAAAAACTGTAGCTTTCATGCAGTCCAATACTTCTTATCACTATTGTATCTATTTTCAAAGTCAATGTTTTTATTTTCCTAATGAAACATTTAACATTTGCTTACATCTAAAAAAATGATTGTTTCTTAATATCTACTGGAGTCATTAGTTTTCATTTGCCCAAATCTAATTTATAAGTAATTATTTTATTCAGTGAGCTTTGGTACCTCCTTTTCTTTTGGCTTATTCTGATTTTTAAAGAAGAGTGGACTATTTTTTAAATTGTTATTTTCTTCATTATTTTTTATGTTCCCTTTACCAACCTGTTTATGTTTTTTTCATGATGTTTTTGTATCATTTTCAATTATTTCTCCAATTTTTTCTACTTTTATTCAATTTTTAAAATCCCCTTTTTAATTTCTTTCAGTAATTTTTGTGGGGCCAGAAAATGATTCAATTTATTTTTTTTTCCTATGATGCTTTGGATATAGCTGTGTTGAAATTGTTGTCTTTTAAATTTGTGTTTTGATTTCCCCTGTCATCATAATTACTTTCTATGATCAGATTCTTTTTGTTTTTTGATCTCAGGAAAAGCTCAGCATAGAGATTTGGAAGATTTTGGTGCTTCCCAAATGGGCTGGTATAGAACAAAACAAAGCTTTATTATGTCCTCCCAACCACCCTCACCTTGAGTGAGCTCTGCAAATTTTTGACTGTTGTTGGGTCTGAGCAAGAATAGAAAGTTCATAGATTCAGGTCCTATCAGCCATCTGGGAAATTCTGCTGATTTATTTACAGAATTGCTTTCTTCCTTTAGATCTGGAATTACTTGCCAATGTTATTCTTTTGCAGGTCTGAGACTAGGATAGAAGTTTGAATTGAGACTCCAGTGTGCTACTAGGGTCATAACCATACAACAGCTGCTAGCTTTTTAACTTGATCCTCTTTTGTTACACATCAAAGAACTCAAAACTGTTTTTTAGCTCACGATGCTACCCCCAGATGTAGTTACCTTCATCAGTCAGCTTTTGACTTGTGACCTGGAACTGTGTAGTGAATAACAAAAACAGTTGGCCTTGTTCCAAACCCTGCAAATTATAACCCTGTATGAGTCTTGAACTTTCTCTTGAGTCCTCCAAGCAGACAGCTCTAGAGTATTCCATGGTTCCCTATGCCAATCCGAGTTGGAAAAATTATTCATTTTGACATTTTTTTTATCTTTGCATATTAGGATTCAATATAGTACATTTTTTTTAGATCACATAAAAGAGCTTGAAGAGGAAGCTTGCAAAACATTTTCTCCCTTGATATTCCACCATCTTTACTCTGCCTCCATCTTTTGTATTTTCTATTCCATGCTTACTATTCTTTTATAGTGACATTTGTTTTACTTTTTTTAATCTTTGGGCAGGAGGCAGAGCGGGGCCAAAGCTAATGCAGTCAAAATTAGAAGGGAAAGGTTTGATTGAGATATTAATATAACTGTCTGCAGCAAATTTCCCTAACAAAGTTTTTTTTTTCCCCAAGCCAAATAAAAAAAAAAAAACATTCAATAGTGAAATCTTCAATTGATAAGTAACCAAATGCTATAAATATAGAATTATTAAAAGAATAAATCCAAGACATATTTTTGGGGAAAAGTTATAAAAATTAATTATTAGAGAATTGAAAATTAAAACAACTGTAAATTTCCTTCTTATATTCCACAGATTAGCAAAGTTGACCCAAAAACAAGAAAAAAAAAAAAGGAAAAGAAAAAATGTACTGTTGGTGGATCTCTGTGAATTGGTTTTGTCATTCTGGAAAGCAATTTGGAATTATGTCCCAAAAGTTACTGAACTCTGAATGTCACTTCACCTACTACATTGGTCTGTAACACTGTATTTTTATAAGAAATCAAATAAAATGAAAATGATTTAAGTACAATAATATAAGCGAGATGTAATGATGGTCTGAACTCAGGCTATGGCTATATGGAGGTTGGTGCAATGTTGATCAAATAAATCATGAAATATTGTCATTGTAGAAAGATTTGATGATGGCTTGGATGTGGGAATGAGTAAGATCAAAGAATCAGGAATGACACCAAGTTCATAAGACTTGCTACTGTGAAGATGATAAGAGTCTCAACAATGATAGGAAATATGAAAAGAGATCATCCTTGTATTTATATTCTTAGAGCCAATATGGTGCTTTGAACACAATAGGTTTAATAAATGCTTGTTGACTTGACTAGACCATCATTATGAGGTCTGGGTCACTAAGGGAATGGTGATGCCTTTGAAAAATAATAGAGAAATTAGGAAGAAGGGAGGATTGAGTGGTTTGGATATAATGAATTCAGTTTGGGACATGTGGAATTTCAGAAATCTATGAGACATGAAATTCAAATTGTATAATATTCAAGTGAGACTGGAATTCAAGAGGGAGATAAGCACTAGGCAAGGAAATCTTTGAATCATATGCAAAGAGATTATAATTGAACCTATAGGAATTGGTGAACTCACCAAGTAAAATAAGATGTGTGTATGTATATGTGTGTGTGTGTGTATACATATATGTATATATAAAGAGAGAGAGAGACAGATTCAGAGACAGAGACAGAAACATAGAGTAAGACAGAGACAGAGACAGAGAGTAAGACAGAGAGACAAAGAGAGGGAGGGAAAGAGAGAGAGAAGAAAAGATCCCAAGACAGAGTCTTCAAGGAACCTCATGATATGTAGATCTGTTGTGAAAGAAGGTCCAGGAAAAATGAGACAGAGTTGAAGTGGTTAGGTAGGAGAACAAGGAGACAGTAAGTTTCTAGGCAGCCCGGAAGTGTCTAAAATAGGAGAAATTGAGAATTAAAGATAAAATAAGGATGATTGAAGGCAAAGATGGTATGGAGTGGGATCACTTGTGCATGCAGGAGGTTATTTTTGAGGAGTAGGACTGTTTCTTCATGTAAGACAGAGATGCTGGAAGAGATTGTGGCACAAGGCATCTGAGTAATGCAGTGAGAAAGAGAAGATAAAAGAGAATTCAGCACAAATGGACTCAGTTCTTGGATCAGAACATCCTGAGTATTTGTGCTCTGTTCTGCAAGCATTGATCTTAGATAAATTCCAATTTTTTTTTTAATAAGATGATATAATTTATCATATTACTCTTGGTCATATACTACATGCCAATTAATCCCCCATGCTCCTATACATGTATATTCCTATACCTGATATGCACCCTCTCATTACCTCCTCTTTCGGAACTCTAGCTTTTTCAAGAAGTCCTTTAGGTGCCATCTTCTTCCTCAGGCCTTACACACACACACACACACACACACACACACACACACCCATACACACTGTGTAAAATTTCTATATTTGCTTATTTACATATATGTTATATACTCTCAATAAAATGTGAGCTCTTTAAACTTCAAGTAATATTTCATTTTTTTTCCCTTTTTATCACCAGAGCCAACCAAACATCTCTGTGTCACACATAGCAATTGCTTATAAGGTTATGTTGCAATTAATTGAATTTTTCCTCCTATTATATGCCTCATGACCTTAGGAAAACAGAAACTATTTTTTTAAAAAAACATAATTTCATTACTATTTACATTTTCTTGACTTTTTTTTCTTTTGTCTTTGTTTTTGGAAGTTAAGATATCAGAGATGTTTGTGTTTCATTTTCTGAGTTTCTAAATTTCCACTGTGGTTCTTCCCCATTCAGAAGACATTTATTATAAATTACCTTTTAAGTGGGAAAAGTTTACTTTTGGAATCTCTGAAGAGCTTAAAAACAGCTGAACAAATTATTCTTACCATTCTTTGGGATAAAATATTTTAAGTTAAGCTCAGGAATGGAAAATAGCACAAAAAAGGTATTATTTTCAAAAAACAAACCAAAAACAAGAAAGGATGAACATCTGAAAACCATATTATAATAGAAATCTAAGTTTTGTTTTAATGATAACACTAGGATTCCAACAATGATTAGAAATTAATTCTGCTACACTTGGGAAACGACTTTAAGGAAATGAGACCCTCATACCACACTGACTTAGATATTGTTTGTCACCTCCTCAACGTAATGTTCCCCAAGTAAAAATTGCCAATTGAAAAAAGGGAGGGGATAATATTAGACCAGAATATCCTCTAATATTTCAGTCTTTTTTCAAGCCTTTGGCCAAATAGACCAATTTTAGGTAGTCCTTAACAGAGAAAATTTCCCTGGTATTGGATAGCTTTTTAATCCCTACTTCAGGTTAAAAACATTTACCATGATTAAACTCTATATTAATTGCTTGCTCACAAAGATACTTAGGGAAATATTTCCTAAATACATTGTTGTTGTTTTTTTCACAATTGAAAGATTTTTACCAATTAGATTCAGTAGTCTATATTATATTCGATTAATAAATATTTTGCTTCACAAATGTGAGGCTTTGTCACACAATTAATAAGCAACTTCTATGGGTTAGGTGTTGGGCTAGATGATGGAGATACAAAGAATAAAGCTGTCCTTGTCCTAGAGGAGTTTACATCCTACTGAAGGGATATAAGACATAATAATGGCCAATAATAACTGACATGTGAGATTTATAGTATAACAGCTAAATGTATAGTGCATACAGCATTGAAGTTAGGAAATCTCTTCTTTATAATGAAAGTCCCAGACTGAGAAACTTAGTAGAGTGATCCTGGGCAAACCATTGATTACATTTGGGGAACAGCTAGTTGGCAAAATATATATAGTGGTAGGACCTGGAATTAGGAAGACTCTTCATCCAGAGTCCAAATCCTCAGATATTTGCTAGCTATTTGATGCTGAACAAGTCACTTAACTTGTCTTTGCTTTAGCTTATTCATAGTAAAATGGGAAAAATAATAACACCTGCTTCCCAGGGTTGTTCTGAGGACCAGATGAAACAATAATTATAAAACATAGCATTTGCTTTGTTAAATGTTCATTATTATTTTTGTTGATGTTGTCCTATATAGACATAAAAATATGGAGGAAAGATGATTTGAGAGAGAAAAACTGGTTTTATTTTGAGCATGTGGAGTTTGACAGTGTAATGACTGTCCTTGAAGTTGTCCTTGAAGGCAGTTTATAATATGGCATTGGAGTTCAGGGGAAAAACTGGGCAGGATGTACAGATTAAGGAATCTTCTACAAAGAGGAAGCATGGAGTAGTGGAAAGAGAGGTGGCCTGAAAGTCAGGAAAACGTGAGTTTAGAGTTCACTTCTGACCCATAATACCCATATGACTCTTGCCAAGTCACTTAGCCTCTGAATACAGTAGGCAATTCTTGAAGTCTATAAGTTTTAGAGAAAATATTGACCTAAAATATTAGAGTTTCACTATCTTAGATTTTATTGTACCAAAGAAAACATAGACTTAGTCCCTATCTTTATCCTTCATTGATATCATTATTGAAGCTGGTGAGACCACCCACAAAGAGAATGTAGAGAGAAAAAAAATAAAAAGAGGACTCAGGGTAGAGACTGGTAAACAAACTCATTTAATAGGTTACAGATGGACAATGATCTAGTAAAAGAGACCAAAAAATATCACTTAGAAAGAAAGGATAGCAAACAAGCAAGAGAAACTTTTCTCATGTCAAGTGAGAGTTGGACTAGATGGCTTCTGAAGTCCCTTTCAGGTTTAGATCCTATGCTTTTATCCTATGTTCCTATAAATGCAATTACATGAAAGAATGGTTGAAAAAGTCAAAAGAGATAGAGATTTTTTTTAAGCATAAGAATTGAGGAAATGTCATTGGATTTAGCTAAATGGCCACTGGTAATCTTAGAGAAAGCAGTTGCATTCAAGTTATAAGTTTGGATGCCAATTTGTAAGATAGATGAACATATGGAAAAAATAAGGATGGGTTACCCTCTGTAGTGTACTGGCATTTCTTTGCATGAGTAATTCCAGTTCTGAATTGCCATTTTAAGGGAAATAGAAATTCACATCTAACCCTTATGTTTTCCCTTCCCTTATTTCAGTTCTTGGGCAAGAACAATGAAATTTAGTCTTGAACTCCCAAGTCCCTTGATCTATTCTAATTTTCAGAGAGCTTTTTTCCCTTGCATAATATTTTATACCTCTTGTGCCATTGCTAATCCTCTTTCTGATTCCTTCTACAAAAATTCTCATTTTTGAGCAATTGGAAACTATGTTCAAAAAGTTATCAAACTGTGCACACACTTTGACCCACCAGTGTTACTACTGGGCTTAGATCCCAAAGAGATCTTAAAGGAGGGAAAGGGACCCACATATGCAAAAATGTTTGTGGCAGCCTTTTTCGTAGTGGCTAGAAACTGGAAACTGAATGTATGACCATTAATTGGAGAATGGCTGAATAAATTATGGAATATGAATGTTATAGAATATTATTGTTCTGTAAAAAATGACCAATGGGATGATTTCAGAGAGACCTGGAGAGACTTACATGAACTGATGCTAAGTGAAATGAGCAGAACCAGGAGATCATTGTACTTGGCAACAACAAGATTATATGATGATCAATTCTGATGGATGTGGCTCTCTTCAACAATGAATTGATTCAGACCAATTTCAATTTTTCAGTAATGAGGAGAGACATCTACAGCTAGGAAGAGGACTATGGGAACTGATTATGGACTACAACATAGCATTTTCATTCTTTCTGATATTGTTTGCTTATATTTGTTTTCCTTCTCAGGCTTATTTTTTTTTTCTTTTTAGATCCAATTTTTCTTGTGCAGCAAGATTACTGTATGGATATGTATACATATATTGGATTTAACATATATTTTAACATATATTAAAATATACCTACCATATAGGGGAGGGGGTCAGGGGAAGGAGGAGAAAATTTGGAACAGAAGGTTTTACAAGGCTCAGTGTTGAAAAATTATCCATGCATATGTTTTGTAAAAAAAAAAAAAAGCTATAATAAAAAAATAAAATAAAGAAAATTCTTGTTTTTATTCCATTTTTATTTGATTTTATTTGTTTTTTTAAACATTTTGATTTTATTTTTAAAAAATTTCACTTCATCTCTTCCATGAATTCTAATTGCCAATTCGTCTTGTACTTAAAATATATTTTTATCTGAAGATTTGTTTATAGATGCTTTGGAATCATTCTCTTCTTCTCTATCTATGTTTTGAGTGTCCTGTCACCATAATAGTTAGTTTGGTGGGATTTTGTTGTTTGCTTTTTCATCCTTTTAGGCTTCTTCCAATCTTTGACTACCTCATGCTAGGGCTATACTGTGCATCCATCTGGAGGGAACATCTGGAATGAACTTATTTCCTCTTGGTTCTTTCTGCTACTTTCTTGAAGTATTCAATATTGTTTTATTATAGTATATCAGTGACAACTTAGACTGGATATCTAAAAACTGTCAGTATTTTCCAAATGGTTTAACTCATGTCAAAGTCTAGTCACTTCCCTCCTATTCTGAGCTCTAGAAGTTATTGAATTGGGCCTAGGATTGAGTAAAACCAGGGTTTGTTCCTACTCAATGATCCAGTAGACTCTTGTTATATTCAACTACTGTCAGCTAGTTGGAAATTTTCCAAGGTTGAGTGAGACTAAACTGCAGTACAACTTCAGACCAAAATTCCTACCCTCATTATTCTACTACAAATTGCAGACTGAATTAGAAGGTTTTATAGAGAAGGCTTGCTACTCTTCTAGAGTAAAAGTCACATGGCTATATTTTTTTTGGCTTCTAAATTTGCACTTGGCTCAGTAGTAAGTCTAGAGCCAAAAATTATTCTCATCCTAGAATACTACTCCTAAGTATAGTGTTCTATTACAACTTATTCACCCATGCCCCAATTGATGGGCATACTTGCAATTTCTTGTCTTTGCCACAAAGAGGGGTGCTATATGTATTTTAGAATATATAAGTTCTTTTCCTTTTCCTCTAATCATCTTTGTAAATACATCTAGAAATGGTGTTGCTGTGTCAAAGGGTATAGGAAGTTTAATAACCTTTTGGGAGAATTTCAAATTGCTCTTCAAAATGTTTGAATTCATATAATTCTACCAACAACATTAGTGTTTCAATTTTTCCACATCCTCTTTAATATTTGTTGCTTTCTGCTTCAATCACTTAAGTGAATCTAGTGTTATAATCTAGATATAAAATTTTATCTCAAGGTTGTTTTAATTTGCATTTCTCTAATCAATAATGATTTAAAGCATTTTTAATTTATACATATATATATATATACACCTATAAAATGTTTTAATTTCTTCAATGGAAAACTGCCTGTTTATATCCTCTTATCTATCATTTGGGAATGAGTTGTGATCTTATAGATTTGACAAAATTCTTTATGTATTTGAGATATAAGACCTTTATCTGAGAAACTCTCCATAAACCCCCCATCCCAATTTCTTACTTTCATTCTGATCTTGGCTACAATTATTTTATTTACATAAAAATTTAATTTAATGTGATTGAAATCATCCATTTTATACCCAAATTTGTTCTCTATCTCTTGTTTATTTATAAATTGTTTATCTGTCCATAAGTCTGATAATGTCTTTCATATTTTTTTAAATTTTTTTGTAATGTATCTCATCATATCTAGGTCATGTATCTATTAGTAAATGGTATAAAATATTGATCTATGCCCAGTTTTTGTCATGCTATTTTTCAAGGTTACCAACAATTTTTGTAAAATAATGACTTTTTATCCCAAAACGTATAGTCTTTAAGCAAGATAATTGTATTTATTTGCTGTTATAAAGTGTACATATATTCTATCCCATTGATATACCTTTTAATTTTTTGGCCAGTGTCAGATAGTTTTAATAATTACAGCCTTATAATATATATTAAGATTAGGAAATGTCAAATGTTCTTCTTTTACATTTCCCCCCATTGGATCCTTTGTTATTCCTGATTTTTTGTCCTTCCATAAGAATTTTGTTGATTTTTTTCTAATTCAGTAAAACATTTTTGGTAACTTAATTGGAATAACATAAAATATGTAAATTATTTAGATAAAATTGTCATTCTTATATTGGCCTTTCCTGTGCATGGACAATGAATATTTCTCCAATTATTTCAATCCGATTTTTTTTTTTATAAAAATGTATGTATATGTGTTTACATTACATGTAATGTGTGTTACATTATATTGTTTATAACATTCCTGGTTTTTTTTTTTTTAATTATCTCTCCTGGATTTATTTCCATATCAGTAATTTTTCCAATGAGATATTTCACTTTTTTAAATTTTTAAATATATATATTGCCATATGAATCATGTTAAAAGAAAAAATCATAGCAATAGGGAAAAATCCATGGGAGAAATTAAAAAAAAAAAAAAACAGAAAAAAAGAAGTGGACATAGCATGTGCTGATATACTTTCAGTCTCATTTCTTTTTTCTGGTTGCAGATGGCATTTTCTCTCCAAAGTTTATTGAGATTACTTTGGATTACTGAATTACTAAGACCAAATCACTCATAGTTAATCATTAATTATCACATATTCTTGCTGTTATTGTCTACAATGTATTCCTGCTTCTGCTTGTTTTGCTCAGCATTAGTACAGGTAAATATTTCCAGGCCTTTTTAAAATGAGCATATTTATTATTTTATATAAAATAATATTTCATTACTTTCATATAACTTGCTCATTCATTCACCAATTAATGGTCATCTACACATTTTCCAATACTTTGTTACCACAAAAAGAGCTACTACAAACATTTTTGCAAATATGTTTTCCCTCCTTTATGATTTTCTTTGGATGAAGACCACTCTATTTTTTTTTTTGGAAAAAAAGTGAAATATCTCATTGGAAAAATTACTGATATGGAAATAAATCCAGGAGAGATAATTAAAAAAAAAAAAACCAGGAATGTTATAAACAATATAATGTAACACACATTACATGTAATGTAAACACATATACATACATTTTTATAAAAAAAAAAATCGGATTGAAATAATTGGAGAAATATTCATTGTCCATGCACAGGAAAGGCCAATATAAGATCAAAGGATAGGCATAGTTTCATAGCCCTTTGGGTGTGGTACCAAATTATATTCAAGAATTGTTGAATCATTTCACAACTCCATCAGCAAAGCATTAGTGGCCCCATTTTCCCACATTCCATCCAACATTTATCATTATCTTTTCTTGCCCTCTTAGCCAATTGGAGAAGTATAAGGTAGTAAATCAGAGTTGCTTTATTATGCATTTCCCTAATCAATAGTGATTCAGAGCATTTTTTTTAATATACGTATAAGTGACTTTAATTTAATCATCTGAAAATTGTCTATTCATATCTTTTGATCATTTTTCAAATGGGATACACTTTTTTATTATTATTTTAGAAATGAAACCTTTGTCAGAAACACTGGCTATAAATATTTTTCCCAGCTTTGCATTTCCCTTTTGATCTTGTTTATATTGGTTTTGTTTCTGCAAAACTTTTTAATTTTATATAATCAAAATTGTCCATTTTGTCTTTCATAATGTTCTTTTAGTTTTAATTTGGTCATAAATTCCATCTTCTCCAAATATCTTATAGGTAATTATCCTTTCACCTTCTGATTTGTTTATGGTATCATCCATCATGCCCAAATCAAGAATACATTTTGACCTGATTTGGTAAGTGGTATGAGATGTAGGTCTATGCCAAGTTTCTGACATTATTTTCCAGTTTTCCCAGCGATTTTTGTCAAATAATATGTTCTTATTCCAGAAGCTAGAGCTTTGGGTGGGGAGGGGGAGGGTTATCAAATACTAGATTGCTATAGGCCTTGCTTATTGTGTTGTTTGTATCTAATCCATTCCACTGATCTACCACTTTATTTCTTAGCTAATACCAAAATAGTTTTTATGACTGCTGCTTTATAATATAGTTTTAGATTTGGTATTGCTAAGCCATCGACCTTTGTATTTATTTTTTCATTAATTCCATTGATATTCTTGACCTTTTCTTCTTCCAGATGAATTTTTAAGATTATTTTTCTAGTTCTATATAATATTTTTTGGCAGTTTGATTGGTATGTCACTGAACAGTAAACCAATTTAGGTAGCATCATTTTTATTATATTAGCTCAGGCTACCCATGAGCAATTGATATTTTTCCAATTCATTAGATAAGACTTTTTGTGAGAAATGTTTTGTAATTGTGTTAATAATTGGGTTTATCTTGTCAGGTAGGCAACCAAATCTTTTGTTTTGTCTACAGTTATTTTAAATGGAATTTCTCTTTCTATCTCTGAAGGGGTTTGTCAGTAAGATAGAGAAATGCTGACAATTTGTATGCATTTATTTTATATCCTGAAACTTTGCTAAAGCTGTGAATTGTTTCCAGTATGTTTTTGGAGGATTTTCTAAAATTCTCAAAGCATATCATCATATCATCTGCAAAGAGTGACATTTTATTTCCTCATTGCCAATTTTAATTCCTTTAATTTCTTTTTCTTTTTTTATTGCTAAAGCCAACATTTCTAGTACAGTGTTGAATAATAGATGCCTAATAGTAGGCATCCTTGTTTCACCCCTGATCTTATTGGGAATGTATCCAGTTTTTTTCCCAATACAAATAATGCTTGCTGTGGTTTTTAAACAGATACTGCTTGTTATTTTAATGAAATCTCCCTTTATCCCTATTCTCTCTAGTGTTTTTAATAGGAATGGATGCTGCATTTGCCAAAGCTTTTTCTGCATCTATTGAGATTATCATATGATTTCCATTGGTTTTGTTCTTGATAATAGTTTTCCTGATATTAAACCAGCCTTGCATTCCTGGTGTAAATATCATTTGGTCATGGCATATTGTCTTTCTGATAAATTGCTGTAATCTCTGCTAATATTTTATTTAAAATTTTTGCATCAATATTTATTAGGGAGTTTGGTCTGTACTTTTCTTTCTCTGTTTTGGCTTTTCCCGATTTAGATAACAGTTGTGTGTTTGTGTCATAGAAGGGATTTGGCAGTGCTTCTTCTTTACCTTTTTTTCAAAATAGTTTACATAGTATTGAAATTAATTGTTCTTTAAATGTTTGGTAGAATTCACTTGTGAATCCATCTGTGGCCCTGGAAATTTTAGGGAGTTCATTAATGGTTTATTCAATTACTTTTTCTAAAATGAGACTATTTAAGCAATTTATTTCCTCTTTTATTAATCTGGGCAATTTATTATTATTTTTTTTTTTGGTAAATATTCATTCATTACAGTCAGATTGTTTGACTTCCTGTGCTACAATTGGGAAAAGTAGCTCCTAATTATTTCTTTAATTTCTTTGTCCTTGGTAGTATGTTCACCCTTTTCATTTTTGATGCTGTGATTTGTTTTTTTTCTTTACCTTTTTTGAATCAAACTAACCAAAGTTTTTTTTTTCCATAAAACAATCTCTTGATTTTATTTATAAGTTCAAAAGTTTTCTTAATTTCAATTTTGTAAATCTTGCCTTTATCTTTCAATTTTTTTTAATATTACTTTTCTATTGAAGCTTCTTATTTTCAAAACATATGTACAGATAAATTTAAACATTCACCTTGCAAAACATCATGTTCCAAATTTAGAATCCTAGACAGCAAGTAATCCAATATATGCCAAATATGTGCAATTATTCTATACATATTTCTACAATTATCATGCCGCATAAAAAAAATCATATCATAAAGAAAAAAATGAGAAAAAAAATAAAATGCAAACTAAATACAACAAAAAAGTGAAAATACTATGTTGTGATGAACACTGAGTCCTCAGAGTCCTCTCTCTAAGTACACATGGTTCTTTTCATCACAAGACCATTAGAAATGGCCTGAATCACCTTGATCTTGAAAAGAATTATGCCCATCAGATTTGATCATCGTTTAATGTTGCTGTGGATATGTGCAATATTCTCCTGGTTCTACTCACTTCACTTAGCATCAGTTCATGTAAGTCTCTCCAACCCTTTCTGCAATCTTCCTTCTAATTGTTTCTTATAAAAAATTATATTCTATAATATTCATATATTATAACTTATTCATCCATTTTCCTTGCCAATACAAAAAGGGCAATTATAAATAATTTTGCACATGTTGGTATATTTCCTTTTTTTACATGTTGGTACATTTCTGTATTTTTTTTTATGATCTCTTTAGAAAATAGGTCCAATAGAAACACTGCTATCTCAAAGGGTATGCACACTTTAAGAGCCCCTTGGGCATAGTTTCATATTGCTCTCCAGGATGGCCAGATCTGTTCACAATTCCACCAACAATGCATTAGTGTCCCAGTTCATATCCTTTGATTTATAAATTGGAGAATAGCCTGCATTCCTATAAATTTGAGTCAATTCTCTATATATTTTAGAAATGATGCCTTTATCAGAACTTTTCATTATGAAATTTCCCCCCAATTCACTGCTTCCCTTCTAATCTTATCTGCATTGATTTTGTTTGTACAAAAACTTTTTAAGTTAATGTAATCAGTATTATCCAATTTGCATTCCTTAATGTACTCTAGCTCTTCTTTGTCCACAAATTCCTTCCTCTTCCACTTATTTGAGAGGTAGACTACCCTTTGTTCTTTTAATGTGCTTATAATTAATATCACTATGTCTTAATCATAAGCCTATTTCTGCCTTATCTTAGTATAGGATGTTAGGTGTGGGTTAATCTCTAGTTTCAACCATAATATTTTCCAATTTTCCCAGCAATTTTTATGAAATAATGAGTTTGGTTTTTTTTTTTTTTTTTTTTTTTTTTATCCCAGAAACAGGGCTTTTTGGTTTAGATTTGGTTTAGATTACTACAATCATTGACTATTGTGTCTTATGAACCTAACCTAACCTAACCCACCAATAGAACACTCTCTTTCTTAGCCAGTATGAAATAGTTTTAGTTTTTTAATAACTTTTTATTGACAGTACATTTGCATGGGTAATTTTTTTTTTACAACATTATCCTTTGTACTCACTTCTGTTCCAACTTTTCCCTTCCCTCTCTCCACCCTCTCCCCTAGATGGCAGGTAGTCTTATACATGTTAAATATGTTATAGTATATCCTAGATACAATATATGTGTGTAGAACCAAACAGTTCTCTTGTTGCACAGGAAGAATTGGATTCAGAAGGTAAAAATAACCTGAGAAAAAAAACAAAAATGCAAACAGTTCACACTCATTTCCCAGGGTTTCTTCTCTGGGTGTAGCTGATTCTGTCCATCATTCATCAAATGGAACTGAATTAGATCTTCTCTTTTTTGAAGATATCTACTTCCATCAGAGTGCATTCTCATACAGTATTGTTGTTGAAGTGTATAATGATCTCTTGGTTCTGCTCATTTCATTCAGCATCAGTTCATGTAAGTCTTCCCAAGTGGTCATTTCTTACAGAACAATAATATTCCATAACATTCATATACCACAATTTAGCCAACCATTCTCCAAATGATGGGCATCCATTCATTTTCCAGTTTGCAGCCACCACAAAAAGGGCTGCCACAAACATTTTGGCATATACAGGTCCCTTTCCCTTCTTTAGTATCTCTTTGGGATGATATTAGCCCAATAGTGACACTGCTGGGTCAAAGGGTATGCACAGTTTAATAACTCTTGGGGCATAATTCCTGATTGCTCTCTAGAATGGTTGGATTCATTCACAACTCCACCAACAATGCATTAATGCCCCAGTTTTCCCATATCCCCTCCAACATTCATCATTATTTTTTCCTGTCATCTTAGCTAATCTGACAGGTGTGTAGTGGTATCTCAGAGTTGTCTTAATTTGCATTTCTGTGATCAATAGTGATTTGGAACACTCTTTCATATTAGTGGAAATAGTTTCAATTTCATCATCTGAAAATTGTGTGTTCATATCCTTTGACCATTTATCAGTTGGAGAATGGTTTGATTTCTTATAATTTAGAGTCACTTCTCTAAATATTTTGGAAATGAGGCCTTTATCAGAACCTTTAACTGTGAAGATGTTTTCCCAGTTTGTTGCTTCCCTTCTAATCTTGTTTGCATTAGTTTTGTTTGTACAAAGGCTTTTTAATTTGATGTAATTTAATTTTTCTATTTTGTGATCAGTAATGGTCTCTAGTTCATCTTTGGTCACAAATTCCTTCCTCCTCCACAAGTCTGAGAGGTAAACTATCCTATGTTCCTCTAATTTATTTATAATCTCATTCTTTATGCCTAAATCATGGAACCATTTTGATCTTATCTTGGTGTACAGTGTGAAGTGTGGTCCATGCCTAATTTCTGCCATACTAATTTCCAGTTTTCCCAGCAGTTTTTGTCAAATAATGAATTTTTATCCCAAAAGTTAGGATCTTTGGGATTGTCAAACCCTAGGTTTCTATAGTTAATGACTACTTTGTCCTGTTAACCTAACCTATTCCACTGATCAGCTAATTTATTTCTTAGCCAATACTAAAAGGTTTTGGTGACTGCTCCTTTATAAAATAGTTTTAGATCAGGTACAGCTAGGCCACCTTCATTTGATTTTTTTTTCATTAATTCCCTTGAGATTCTTGATCTTTTATTCTTCCATATAAATTTTGTTGTTATTGTTTCTAGATCATTAAAATATTTTCTTGGGAGTCTGATTGGTATAGCACTAAATAAATAGATTAGTTTAGGGAGTATTGTCATCTTTATTATATTCACTCAATTTATCCAAGATTTCACTGTGATCAAGATGAGTATTAGTGCTGATAATGACTGAAATTCAAAGCCAAATTTGTTTTTTCCCTAAAGACCTGGGATTGTACCACAACACTAAATTTCAGATAGATAAAGTGGAAAGGAATTTTTTTACATCTTTAAAGGATTAACACTAGTGAAATGGTCCAATCCATGCTGTTCTGAGTATTTCCACCAACCAGTACAAATCATAATTCATTTAATTCTTTCATGTCACATTTCTTCATATCCTCCACAAGTATTCTATTCAGTGTTTTGCTAGTCTTCCTTGAAATCTTTTTATATTTCATGAATAAAATAAAATATTAAACATTATTCTGCTCTCACTATGGGCTCAATATATACATCGTCTTTGTCTTAGTGATAATAATATGTTTAGCCAAGGTTCAGATTATTTGGAAAGCAGGATTACAGGATCATTAAGTTAGACTGAGAAGGAGCTTTAAACACCATCTAGACCACCTCATTTTCTATGTTTTACCAAGCTCTAAGTGCTTCAGTCTCCTGCTTCAGCAACCTTCATGAACATTAGAACAAATTAATTTTATCTACCTATTTCTCTGAGAGAACTTTTCACATTCTTGGGATAGTCATCCCACTAACTCACTGACAGGTTTAAGGCTTTTCAGTTTCCTTCAATCTGGTTTAATTTATCTTTTGAGATGGTTTATCAATATATGGCCACTGTGCAAACTATAGCTTTTTGAAAGCTCAATAGAGAAGTGAATTAGGTAGATACTAAATGTATCCAGATAAATATTCAGATCAGTTCATATTTACATTTTCAAATCATGAATCTTTCATGAAGAGCTAGAAAGGAATGAGGGAGTAAATTAAGTAGAGCAGAGAGAATGGAACTTTAATCTTAAATGTTCTTAAATTCTTAAGAGGTTTTCGTAATTTAAACACAATTCCATCAGGAAAAGCAGAATTTCACTAATTCTGGGTGTTTTCCAAAGCTCTGTACTATTTTGCCCTCATTTTTCAGTATATTCTAACTCCCTTGGTGATCTATAATCAATTTTTTTACAATTCCAATTATCTTTTCTATGCTTATGACTCATATATCACATATGAACCACACACACATATATAATATATACACACATACATATATGTATACAAATAACATAAGTATGTTTATATAATATGCGAACATATGCATATATATCTACTATATATCTATAATATGTGAACATATGCATACAAATAACATAAGTATGTGTAGTGTTCCAGTTGGTTTTCTGGAGGTCTTTAGACCAGCCTTTGTTTCAGTTCAGTATTCACCATAAGAATAGCCAGGGATGAAGTCCAAATTCTTTACTGTCTCCTTGTCTGGGGCTGGACAGTTTTCTGGAGAGCCTTTCAGACTGGCCTTGATCTCAATGGGGGAAGTGCAGGAGGCCAGCTACCATAGTGGTATGAGATGAAGTGAATGAATTTGTCTCTGAGTCCCTGCTGGCTGTTGTATACTCTATAATAATTATGTCATTGTAGGTGTGAATCTTTTAGAACTATATTAAGTACTAAGCACATGTACTGAATTAGAGAACTATTAATCACCATGCTAAACTAGATAACCATTGTCTTATTAATTCCACTTAGTTAGCACCTTGTAAGAATCCTTGTTTCAAGTTCAAGAGTTCTGGGCCATAACATCTCCTGCTTTCTTTTGTTTTAGAACATAGGTGGTCATGCCCTCTCTGACTTCTCAAGGAGGTGAGAACCCCCAAAAGGAAGTGATCACACCTCCCTGATGTCTCAGGAAGGGAGGTGAAAATGCCAAAGGAAATAGGGAATCAAACCAGATTAGCAGGTTTCTGAAGGGTCTCACTTGAATCAACATGAATCAACATGAGGAATTATATATGTCTATAAGTCCTAGAAATAGTCCAAAATCAATCTATTGTCCATCACTTCATATGTCAGAGAATCCAATAATTGCAAGTTTTGAAGTCCTCCAATAGTCTCATCATGTATCAGGGAATCCAATGATTCCTGCTGATTTTTAAGTCCTATATGAGTCTTATTATGTCTCAGGGAATTCAATGATTCCTGCAGATTTTGAAGTTCTGCAACAGTCTTATTATCAGTCATACTCTTTCGTTGTCAGATGTTTCTTAGGTCTTCTCCTTTGTTTTGAGGTTTTCCTCTTTTTCTATCTCTCTCCAATGGACAAGGTGAATATGGCTTATTGGCACCCATCAGATTCCTTCTCCATCTGTAGAGATACAAGAAAATCCTTTTTCCCTAGCAGTTAACCTATCTGGTCCCTTCCATTCACCACTTTCTGGATCTCTTCACATCACCCGATGATTATCTAAAGATAATGGAGCTACTTAACCTGGACACTGCCCTTCTGGTGGGTTTTATAACCTGTCTTATATGCCTGTTTTATAACCTGGAGTCAGTGTATCATTATCGAAAATTTTAAAATATAATGGTATAGAAAGCTAAAGTTAGAAGTTCTCTAGGATTACCTGTGGCTCCCCCTTTTTTTGTTTTTTTGTAGGAGTGTCTTAATGTTTCTGTTTCTCTACTCTACTATTGCCTGACCTTGAGAATTAAAAGGTATGTCTGTGGTGTGTAAAATCTGATACTGGGTACAAAAGTGTACAAAATGTTTAGAAGTATATGCAGGTCCATTATCTGTTTTTATTGCTTATGGCATACTCATAATTGCAAAGGCTTGTATAATGAATTCAGTGACCACTCGGGTTGTCTCTTTTGCTGCTGGTATTACAAAAGTAAATCCTAAAAAGATGTCTACTACAACATGGATAAAAGACAGATGACCAAAAGATTTATAATGGATGACATCCATGTGCCAAATTTTGGGGGTCTCAACCACGAGGGTTCTTCCCTGGAGGGAACATAGAAGCATGGAAAGGAAGGCAAGCCATATAGCTTTTTACTATGCTCCTAGCTTCCTCTTTTTGTTATCCCAAATTTGTAAATGTAAAGCTTGAGCAGCCAGATGATATTTAGAATGAGATTCTTGGGCTGCCTGAAATAAAGGAGTATTGGATAATATAGTTAGAAGGCTATCTGCCTTTGAATTTCCATCAAAAATAGGATCTAGAAGTCCACTATGAGAGGGGACATGCAAGCTATAAATCTTACCTGGATGCTTTCTCACTTGGTCTTGAAGTTCCTTAAAAAGCTGATATATATTAGAAGCTGCAAATTTTATTTGGGCTGTTGCAATTCTTTGTACCACACCTACCAAATAGGCTGAATCAGATATTATATTTATATCTCCTGGATAATATGAGCTAGCATAATTGCATATAATTCATTCTGCTGAGTGGACTGAAAAGGAGTTCTGACTACTCTATAGTTAAGTCATTAGAGTATACAGCACAAATGTTATGTTTCAATGCATCTGTAAAGATAATTGGTCCTTTAAGAGGAACCTTAAAAATCTTTTCTTCAAGAATCCATTGCTAATTATGTAATAGTTGGGTTATCTTTAAAGGAGATCCATGTGTAAAATTTGAAACCTTCCATGTCAAAGTGAAAATATTTTAATAAGTCAGAAAGAAACAATTTTAAAATATCATGGAGCTATATAGATGTGAATATGTAAGATTTAGCAGCTTTTACACAAAAGAAGTGGGGAGATTGGAATATAATATTCAAGAAGGTAAAAGAGCTGGGATTACAAAAGAGAATATCCTACTCAGGAAAACTGTGTATTAACACTTTAGAGAAAAAATGGATATTTAATGAAATAGATGTTTTTCAAACATTTCTGATGAAAATACCAAAGTTGAATTGTTAAAAATATCACATTCAAACTTAAGACTCAAGAAAAGCATACAAAAGTACATATAAAACAGAGACAATAAGAAATTCAGGAAAGTTAAAGGCTTTATATTACTATATGGAAAGATGATACATTTACCTGTGGAGAACTTTGTCATTATTAGAGTAGATTTTAAAAGTTTATATAGAAAGATGGAATAGATATGAGTTGATTATTTTGGAATGATCTGGGAGATATGAACTGGGGGGAGGGGAGGGATGAGTACAATGGAGAAATTTTTCTCATATAAAAGAGAAAAGAAAAAAAAGTTTTAAAGTAGAAGTAAAAGATATAAAGAAGTAGAATATAGGGAAGTCATAGGTATTGCACACAATTCCCCCCATAAATACCATTATTAGTCCTGTAGCCATAAGAAGTCCAAAAAAAAAAAAAAAAAAAAAAAAGGAAAAGCACTATTTGTATAAAACTATTTACAGCAGCTCTTTTTGTGATGGCAAAGAACTGGAAATTGAAGGAATTCCTCTCAAGTGGGCAAAGGTTCAAAAAGTTGTGCTAAACATTTTCTCCAGAGATCTATCATATCTCTATATGTTAACTACTCTATATCTCTTTGACTTCTTTCTTATTTATTTTGTGGTTTGATTTATCTAATTCTGAGAGTGCAAGGTTGAGATCTTCCACTATTATAGTTTTGCTGTCTATTTCTTCTTGCAGCTCTCTTAATTTCTCTTTTAAGAATTTAGATGCTATATTACTTGGTGCATATATGTTTAATAATGATATTGCTTCATTATTCATGCTACCCTTTAGCAAGATATAGTGCCCTTCCTTATCTCTTTTAATTAGATCAATTTTTGCTTTTGCTTGATCTGAGATCAGGATGGCTACCCCTGCTTTTTTGACTTCACCTGAAGCATAGTAGATTTTTCTCCAACCTTTTACCTTTATCCTGCACGTATCTCCTCACTTCAGGTGTGTCTCCTGTAAACAACATATTGTAGGATTCTGGCTTTTAATCCATTCTGCTAACTGCTTCCTCTTTATGGGGGAGTTTACCCTGTTCACATGTATGGTTAAAATGACCAATTCTGTATTACTTGCCATCTTGTTAACCCCTGTTTATGCTTTTCTCCCTTCTTTCCCCCTTACCCCTCTTCCCAGTATTAAGCTTGTGGACACCACTTGCTTCTCACAGCCCTCCCTTTTTAGTATCTCTTTCCCCTGCCTTAGAGTTCCTCCCCCTATCTTACCCCTTTCCCTCCCAGTTTCCATATTCCCTTCCACTTAGCTTATTCCTTCCCTTTTCACTTTTCCCTTCTCACTTTTCAATGAGGTGGAAGAAGTTTCACCATAAATTGAATATGTCTAAAATTTTTCTCTTAAAGCCAATTCTGAAGGTAGTAAGATACCCACTATATTCATCCCCCTCCATTCTTTCTCTCAGATATACTAGGTTTCTTTTGCCTCTTCATGAGATGTAGTACCCCCACTTTACCCTTTTTCTGGTACAATGTCCTTTCCACATCTAGTTTCTAGAACAAGGTATACATGTATTCTTTATACATCTTTATAGAAGAAATATAGTTCCCAAGATTAATCTTTACCTTTTTAGATTTCTCTTGAGTTCTATATTTGTAGATCAAACTTTTTGTTAAGTTCTGGCTTTTTCATCAAAAATAGGTGAAATTCGCTTACTTCGTTGAATGTCCATTTTCTTCCCTGGAAAAAGATGCTCATTCTAGCTGGGTAAGTTATTTTTGGTTGCATACCAAGTTCTTTAGCCTTTCAGAATATCATATTCCAGGCCCTTCGACCCTTTAATGTGGATGCTGCTAGATCCTGGGTGAGCCTTATTGTGGCTCCTTGATACTTGAATTGGGTTTTTCTAGCCTCTTGCAGTATTTTTTCCTTTGTCTGAGGGTTCTGGCATTTGGCCACTATATTTCTTGGTGTTTTGATTTTAGGATCCCTTTAAGTAGGTGATTGATGAATTTTTTTAATGTCTATTTTGCCCTCTGTTTCTATGATTTCTGGGAAGTTCTCTTTGATAATTTTTTGGAAAATAGTGTCCAGGCTCTTTTTTTATCATACTTTTCTGGGAGTTCAATAATTCTCAGATTGTCTCTCCTGGATCTGTTTTTCAGGTCTGTTGTTTTCCCAAGAAGGTATTTCACATTCTTTTCCATTGTTTGATTTTTTTGGATTTGCTTGACTGATTCTACTTGTCTCCTTGAATCATTCAATTCCATTTGTTCAATTCTGATTTTCAATGAAGTATTTTCTTCATTCACTTTTTAAATATCTTTTTCTAATTGTCCAATTGAGTTCTTTTGTTCTGTGGATTTTTTTTTTTCATTTCGCCAATTTTGTTTTTTAGAGAGCTATTTTCTGTTTCCAGTTCACTAATCCTATTTTTCAAGGATTTTATTTCTTTATCCACTCTGTCTTTAAATGAGTGGGATGACTTCTCCAGACTCTCTTGCCAAGCCTCCCTCTCCTTTTCCCATTTTTCTTCTAGCTCTCTTGTGAGAGCCTTTTTAATTTCTTCTATGAGTTTCATCTGTGCTGAGGAACAGATGATCTCCTCATTTGGGGATTCACCTGGAGACAGTCTGTTTTTAGTCTCCTCAGGGTTTAGAGTTTGCTCTCTATCCGTATAGAAGCTGTCAAGGGTTAAGGTCCTTTTCAATTCTTTGCTCATTTTGTCAGAAAAGAATCAAAGACAAACTAGCAAAAAGAAAAAAACCCTAAATGAAGTCTGCTTTTTTGGGGGGAGAGGCTGGGTGGTGTTACCGAGCTTCCTCTACAGAATGTGGGGGTAGCAGTGAGGCATTAGCAGGACTGTGCTGCACCTGCGCTTTGAGACTCCGAGAGAGTGCTGAGACACTGTGGGGGAGGGGTGGCCAGGTCCCAAGAGACTCCAGCTGTTCTGGGTTGTATTCTTCACACACCCCCCCCCACAGGTGTTTTTAGCTTCTCTGCTGGGCTACTGACTTGCTGCCGGGGCAAAACATCCATTCCTGTAGCAAAGCTCCCCCTCCCCGCAGAGACTGCTGCGATCACATCCCACCCCCTCTCCGGTCTGCTTGGCTGTGAGCTGCCTCCCATGCTCTTGCTGCCGCTGCCTACCCTCAGCCTGTGCCCGATCTAAAACCGTCCCCACCCTTGAGCAAAAATAGACCTTTCCTGGCGAATTTCAAAGATGTCTTCTCTTGGTAACTATTTGCGGGGTTTTTTCAGTCAAGCATTAATTCAGAGGCTTGTAATGAAATGGATTCTGAGAAAAATTATCAAATTGTGCATACCCTTTGATCCAGCAGTGTTTCTATTGGGCTTATATTCCAAAGAAATACTAAAGAAGGGAAAGGGACCTGTATGTGCCAAAATGTTTGTAGCAGCCCTGTTTGTAGTGGCTAGAAACTGGAAAATGAATGGATGCCCATCAATTGGAGAATGGCTGGGTAAATTATGGTATATGAATGTTATGGAATATTATTGTTCTGTAAGAAATGACCAGCAGGATGAATACAGAGAGGACTGGTGAGACTTACATGAACTGATGCTAAGTGAAATGAGCAGAACCAGGAGATCATTATACACTTCGACAACGATATTGTATGAGAACATATTTTGATGGAAGGGGATTTCTTTGACAAAGAGATCTGAGTTTCAATTGATAAATGACGGACAAAAGCAGCTACACCCAAAGAAAGAACACTGGGAAACGAATGTGAACTATCTGCATTTTTGGTTTTCTTCCCGGGTTATTTATACCTTCTGAATCCAATTCTCCCTATGCAACAAGAGAACTGTTCGGTTCTGCAAACATATATTGTATCTAGGATATACTGCAACATATCCAACATATAAAGGACTGCTTGCCATCTAGGGGAGGGGGTGGAGGGAGGGAGGGAAAAAAAATTGGAACAGAAATGAGTGTCAATATAAAGTAATTATTAAATAAAAATTAAAAAAAAAAAAAAAAGAAAAAGAAATGGATTCTGAGAGAAAATGCGGAGCTTACACAACTGTGTTCCTTCTCTCCTCCAGCTTGGCCAGAATTCCAGATGAAGAAATTGAATCTATTTCTGGTCATATGAAAAGATGCTCCAAATCACTATTGATCAGAGAAATGCAAATTAAGACCATTCTGAGATATCTATCAGATTGGCTAAGATAATGAAAAGAAAAGATAATGACAAATGTTGGAGGGTATGTGAGAAAGTTGGGACACTGATACATTATTGGTAGAACTGTGAACAGATCCAGCCATTCTGGAGAGCAATTTGGAACTATGTTCAAAAAGTTATCAAATTGTGCATACCCTTTGATCCAGCAGTGTTTTTACCAGGCTTATATCCCAAAGAGATCTTAAAGAAAGGAAAGGGACCCATATGTGCAAAAACTTGGGCAGTTCTTTTTGTAGTGGATAGAAAGTGGAAAATGAATGGATGGCCATCATTTGGAGAATGGTTAAATAAATTATGGTATATAAATGTTATGGAATATTATTGTTCTGTAAGAAATGACCAACAGGATGATTTCAGAGAGATCTGGAGAGACTTACATGAACTGATGCTAAGTGAAATGAGCAGAACCAGTACAGTGATGAGAAGACTATATGATGATCAATTCTGATGGACGTGGCTTCCTCAATAATGAGATGATTCACCAGTTCCAATTGTTCATCGATGAAGAAAGCCATATATACCCAGAGAGAGGCCTGTGGGAACTGAGTATGGATCACAATATTGCGTTTTTACACTTTCTGTTAATATTTGCTTGCATTTTGTTTTCCTTTTCAGTTTTTTTATTCTTTTAGTTTCATTTATTCTTGTTCAGGAAGATAACTATATAAATATGTATACATATATGGAATTTAACATATATTTTAACGTATTTAACTTGTAATGGACTACCTGCCATCTAGGGGAGGAAGTAGAGGGAAGGAGGGAAAAATCTGGAACAAAAATTTTTGCAAGCATTCATGTTGAAAATTTACCAATGCATATATTTTGTAAATAAAAAGCTTTAATGAAAATAAATATAAAAAAGAAAGAAGTAGAGGAAAATTCCAAAGAAAAATGAGAGTGATACAAGAAAATTATTCAAAAAGAGTCAACTTGATAAATGGGAAGAAAATAAAAATAATGTTAAAATTAGAATAGACTAAATGGAAAAGAGTTACAAAAATTCATTGAGGAAAAGAACTTCTTAAAATGTAGAATTGACTGAATTAAAAAGAAGTTGCAAAAGCTCACTGAAGAAAAGAGTTCCTTAAAAATTAGAATTGTGCAAGTGAAAGCTAATGACCTTATGAAACATCAGAAAAGAATAACACAAAATCAAAAGAATGAAATGCTAGACGAAAATGTAAAATGCCTCTTTGGAAAACAACTGACCTGGAAAATAGATCCAGGAGAGATAACTCCCTTTAGGAGGGAAAATGAAAGTTAGATGAAACATAAGACTTTGAAACATTTCTGATTAAAGGACCAGAGGTGAATAGAAATTGTGACTTACAATTACAAAACTCAAGGGAAGCATAAAAAGGTAAATAGGAAAGAGAAACCATAATGGTTTCAATAAGATTTTAACTGCTTACATTCCAACATGGGAAAATGATATTTTTAACTCCCCAAAACTTTGTTATTATTAGGGCATCTAGAAGGAGAACCCATAGACAGAAGACAAGGATGTGAGTTGACTAGGGGGAGGAGATTAAATTATTTACATAAAAGAGGCATGAATGTGCTATTACAAAGGAAAAGGGATGGGGGAAAGAGAGGAAAGGGTAAATCTTACTCTCATTGGAATTGGCTTAGAGAGGGAATAGCATATATATTCAGTTGTATATAGATGTCTATCTTATTCTACAAGAAAGTAGGAGGGGAAGAAACAAAAGGAGCAGACTTGATAGAAGAGAGGGTGGTTTGGGATAGATTAAAATGAACAGAGACAAAACATTTTGAGGGTGAACAGGGTGAAAGGAGAAAGTAGGATAAAGAAGGGGAAAACAGGATTGAGAAAAATACATACTAATTATGTGTGAAAATTATATACAACTTTCTCTGATAATTACCTCATTTCTCAAATACATAGAGAGGTGATTCAAATTTATAAAAGTAAGAGCCATTCCTCAATTGATAAATAGTCAATATGATAAATATTAAATGGATAGATGGTACAAACATGGTTTTGAGATGAAGAAATCAAAGTTATTTATCACCATGTGGAAAAATGCTCTAAATCACTCTTGATCCCAGAAATACAAATTAAACAACTTTGAGCTACCACTCCACACCTATCAAATAGTCTAACATGACAGAAAAGGAAAATGACAAATGTGGAAGTTGATGAGGCTTCCTGACTCCAGGCATGGCACTTTCTCCATTTTCCACCACTTAGCTGCCCAAAAGGATTATTAATTTTCCCACTCTCTTTTCCATTTCAATAATTTGTGAGTTTTTTAAGACTAAGAATCTTTGAAAGGGTATGTGTCTTCTAATCTGGAAATAATAAGCTCTGTGTTTTGGAATATGTACAATTCATACCACATGTTAATTTAAAATTCATTTGTTGCCTTAAGCAATAAGCAGAGAGGAATGAAAATTTAACTCTCGGTTGGAATGAGGTAGAAAGCTACTAAACATTTGGAAATAAATAAACTCCATCACTTTTTTTTTAATTTCTCCTGATCATTGCACAAATCTTCAAATACTTATTAACCACTGGTTATGTTTTCAATGTAAGTGCAACTTTGGGACTATATATTTTAACATACTATGTGACGTTACTCACAATAAAATGAAGATGAATTCTTTACTATGTACATAGATATCTGTCTTTCTCTCTTTCTTTGCATCCTTCCTTCCTTCCTTCCTTCTTTCTATTTTTGTTTTTCCTCCTGCTGTCCCTCTCTTTCTCCCACTTCCTTCAATTATCACTACCACTACATCCTGAGAATTGAAATTTTTTCCTTGAATTAGTCATGACTAGTTAATTAATATTATTGATATGCTTTATTTTAATACAAAAATTATTTCCAATAAACATCTTAATGTTTCTCAAGGAAAAAGACTGAAAACAGATAAATAAAGTCATCAAAAATCAAGTCAATCTCACCTTTTTCTTGTGCTGAAATAGTTTGATATTGACAGTGGGACACAATGCCATAGTCCCTTAGGTAATTATGTTTAAGTCATCTCAAGATAAAAAGACACAAAGTTGAAGTAGAAGTGTTTGCCAGTAAAGAAAGACATCAATTGCAAGGAATAGAGAGTAACAAGAAAATCAGATTTACTAGACCATAAGATTTATTAGTATAAGTTGGGGAACATCATTCATCATAACTCTTTGGAAGTTATAATTAATCTTTGCATTGATCAGAGTTTAAAATCCAGTATTTAGTTTTTCAAAGTTGTTTTCATTTTCACTTATTGAGTCAATGTATAAATCATTGTTTTCCTGGTTCTTATTTCACTTAGTAATAGTTTCAAAACATCTTCAAAGGTTTCACGAAATGTTTTACTTTTTTTTTTATGACATAACAGTATTCCATTACAATCTAATATTATAATTGCTCAGACATTCACCAATTTATTTTCATTGTTTTTAATGTTGTTGATAGCTTGCATTTTAAAAAATTCAATAATAGTCTTTTTATATCCTTTGGGAATTTACTTTGTACAATGATTCATATATCACTTCTTTTTAAAATTAAACCTCTAAATAGGTGATTTGCTAAATGGATCCTTGTGTTTCTCCTCTAATGGTATAGATTCTCACAATATTTTCTTGAATTTTTTGAAATATTCTTACCTCTTAATATAAAGTCTTTTGGCATTTCTCCAAAAGATAGATATTATTTGCAATATTAAATGGAATTCATTTGTATGGTTTTAAAGTTAACATAAATAAACATTCTATTTTGTCAAGTTATTCTTCATCAGTTGATCTGTTCTCATTTTAATTGTTTTGTTTTTAATATCATTTTTGTTACTTTCTTAATGTTTATTTAATTTTGTATTTCTAACATAACATCAGACTGTATATGGTATAAAATACTGATACATTGCTGTAATCTTTTTGTTAATATTTTCTGCAATGTTTTAGATTCATTATTCATTTCTTATATTTCCATAAATTTCCTTTTTTCTGCTTTTGCTTTCTCTGGTTTGAGTATCAGTAATTACTTGTCCGATGATAAGTGGTTTTGGGGAAAGACTTTAGTATCTGTTTTGGCTCAATATTTAAATTTGGGAGCATTTTTTTAATGTTTAATTAAATTCTTTTGAAATTCTGTCTACTGATAAAGAGTGGTACTATTACCAATTTTTTTTGGGGGGAAGGAAATGGATAGTTTACATTTCAGTGGAGGAGAAAATAATTTATGGCCAAAGAAAAAGTAGAGTACAGCATAGAAATGTAAAACAAATAATTTTGATTATATTAAATTCAAAAGGTTTTGTACAAACAAAATCAATGCATACTAGATAGGAAGGGAAGCAGAAACTGGGGGAAAATCTTTATATCAAAGGGTTCTGATAAAGGTCTCATTTCTAAAATATAGAGAGAATTAATTGAAACTACTTCTAGTTTTAATTTCTTAAAATTTCTTTAAAAAATAAAAAAATCTTAAAATTTAATTTCTTAAAACCAATTCTAGTCATATTTAAAATGCTCTAAATCACTCTTGATCAGAGAAATACAAATTAAGACAACTCTGAGACACCACTACATGCCTTTCAAATTGGCTAACAAGAAAAGATAATAATCAATGATGGAGGGAATTGAGAAAACTGGGGCACTAATACATTATTGGTAGAGTTGTGAACTTATCCAGCCATTCTGGAGAATAATATAGAACTATGCCCAAAGAGCTCTCAAACCATGCATATCCATTGTTACAGCAGTGTCTCTACTGAGCCTGGATACCAAAGAGATTATAAAAAAGGGAAAATGACCCACATGTGCAAAAATATTTGTTGCAGCCCTTTTTGTAGTGGCAAGGTACTAGAAACTGAGTGAATACTCACTACTTGGAGAATGACTGAATAAATTATGTATATGAATGTAATAAATATTATTGTGCTATAGGAAATGATGAGCCGGATGATTTCTAAGAGGCTTGGAGTTACTTACATGAACTGATTTCAAGTGAAGTGAGTAGAACCAAGAGAACATCATACACAGCAGTAACAACATTAAGTGATGATCAATTCTGATGAACATGGCTCTTATCAACAATGAGGTTATTCAAGCCAATTCAATATACTTATGATGCAGTCATCTGCATGCAGACTCATCCATGCCTCACTTAAATTTATTTCATAAATAACCAAGACAGTACCCTCATGCTATCATTAATCCTCTTTGAAAATAAAGAATAAACAATAACAATTTTGCTGTGCACAGGTCTAACCATATCATTCTTCTACTTAACTCCAGTGACACTCTATCATATCCAGGTTTCAATACAACCAGTTCTCTTTGACATTGAAACTCTTCATTTTATGCCCATTTATATAGTGATGATGACATATTGGCTATCCGATGAATAAAATGGTCTATCTCTAAGCTAAGGATATTTTCTCTTACTGTCTCTCATGTCCGGAATACATTCCCTCCTCTCCTTAATCTATATACTTTCTTTAATTTCCAAATAAATTTTTATCTTCTACTGAAAGTCTTTTTACTTCTTAACGCTAGAGCTTTCCTTTTGTTAATTATTTCCTATTTATCTTATATGTAGTTTGTTTTTTATATATTTGTTTGCATATTTTCTCAATAACAAATAAAACAGGCTATTTTGATTACATGAAATAAAAGATTTTATATTTAAAAATCATTGCATTTAGGGTGAACAACAATGAGGTGATTCAAGGCAATTCCAATACATTTGTGATGGAGCCATCTAAATTCAGTGTCATGCATGATTCACTTAAATTTATTTCATAAATAACTTGATAGTTATTGTTATTCTTTGAGAATAAAGAATGAATAATAACAATTTTGCTATGTGCAGGTTTGAATTAATCTATGTTCAGGTAAATTAATGACATCTCTTATATCAAACATCTCAAATGAGAGTTTGTTATCTAATATAGAAAACTAATAGAAATATATAATACTAAAGACGGGGAAAAAATCAAGGAGAATGAGGATTGAGGAAAGACATTAGATTTGGGAACTAAGTGAGCTATTTGTCTCTATTGCTTGTTTGGTTAATAACATTTTGCTTAACTAGCATCTGAACTCTTCTAATTATATACATGTGTTCAAATGTGTTTTTATACCAAATATGTATATAATAAATGAATGGATATTCATGCACATGTGTATCATTCACATAAATATACATATATGTATTGTGTCCACAAACATATGTGGACATGCGTCTACATTTACACATTTGCATTTAGATATATATTGCACATGTGTGTGTGCTTTGGTAAATTGACAACAATATACTTTATATGTGGATTTGGAATTATTTAGAATGGAGTATTCCTATTATTGCCTCTCATATTTGGTTACTATGTTATAATGCTATTTTTATGGTCTTAAACTTTGCTGAAGTTAATATCTCATTATCTTGATTGTTTCCTTAGGATATCCTAGGTAAATTATCACATTATCAGCAAGTGAGGATAATTATATCCCCTTTTCCCCTCATTTTTATTTAATATTTATTTTATTTCTTATTGCTAGCATTGTTAACATTTCCAGAGCTATATCAGAAAATACCATGGAAAACTAAAAGCTATGCTTTATTCCAATTACAAATGATGTTTTCATTTGGCTTTAGAAATACAATATCATGATTTTTTAAACGTTGAATTTGGAGGGATTTTTTAGCATAAATATGTGCTCGTCTTTGGCAAAAGCTTTTGTTGCATCTATTGAGATAATCATGTGTTTTTGGATGTTTTAGGATTTTTTTAGAAATGATTAATTATGTTGAATGGTTTCCTAATGTTGAAGAACCCTTGAATCTCTGGCATAACTACAACTTGTCAAAATGAATAATTTCTTGGTTAAATTGCTGTTTTCTTAATATGAATTTATTAAAGCTTTTTGAATTAGCATTCATTGATGGTCTTATCTACAGTTTACCTTTGCTTTATCATTCTCTGGTTTAGATTTTTTTTTAATTTGTCTCACAAAAAGAATATATTGAGATTTTCGCAGAATATTTTTAAAGCATTGATATTAACTATTATTTAAACTTGATAACATTCTTTTCTAAATCTTTTAGGATCTTGAATTTTTTCACACAGTCTTTGGTATCTTCTTTATTGTTTTTCTCAGATTAAGTCATATTATGGAAAAGCTTGTTTTCCTTTGGGAATTAAAAATAAAATAAATATGAATAAAATAATAAAAAAACAAAACTAGAAAATTTTTTTAAATGAGCAGAACTTACTACATAGTTTTTGTTTTATTTACTATTTTATCTAATTAATTTTCTATCATCTTTTTTACATTTATATTGGCTAAAAGCTTATCAAATTTGTTTTTTAGTTTAATTTTTAGTTTAACTTTAGTTATGCTTTTAGTTTATCATTCTAGTTGTTTCCAATTTTTTTCTTTTTCTTCTAAGTTTCTGTCTCTCCTCTAATTTTGTTCTTTTTTGTGCTTATTTGTGTTTGCTTATTCATTGGCTATTTCATTTTAATGACTTTTTCAATTTATGAATATTCATTTTTTATATTTCATTAATGTAATGCTTTAGTGATATATACATATATGAGTGTATGTATATACATTTTTGTTTGCTTATTCATTGGCTATTTCATTTTAATTACTTTTTCAATTTATGAATCTTTTGTATTTGATTAATGTAATGCTTTAGTGATATCTACATATATGAATGGATATATGTGTATGTAGGTATATAAATAAATGCACATATAAAATTTACTTTCAAGATTTTCTTAATTGTGTTTCTGAAATTTTAGTTTGTTGTTTTATCATCATTTTCTTTCACATTAACATAGTTTCTGTGATTTATACTTTAACCTACTCATTGTCTAATATTACTTTATTAAGTCTCAATTTTCACCTATTCCTTTTATGTATGGTCTCAAACTGGTGAATATTTTTATCATATCATGGTTTGTAAAAAATGTATTTACTACTTCTGTATTTGGGGATTTATTTGCCAAACCCCTTTGCTATATTCCACGGTGAATTTTTGTAAAGTTCTATGTGGTGCTGAAGAATATATGCATTCTTCAGTGGTAACATAATATAGATTCTATATTTCTTTTAATTCTAATTTCTCCAGAAATGTGTTTAATGTTTTATTTTCCTTTCATTTATTTTTCTTTATATTTGTCCAAAACAAAAAAAATTAGATTTTCCTATTATTACTTTATTATGTCTTTTTGTATAATATTTGCTTTTTCATTTATAAATTTATATCCTGTAGTTGAAACATATTTTCACTATTATTAATTCATTATCTATGGATACTTTCATCACCATGTAATTTCCTTATTTATTTACACTATCAATTTTTGCTTTGATGACAAGATTGTAAATGCTGTCTTTTGAATTTACCTGATGCATAGTAAATTTTATTCCAAGTCCCCTCATTTTTTGCCACTGCTGTTTGCCCCATCTGGATTTTGAAATCTGGATACATATGGATACTCTGGAATGGTTCTGAAGTGCTTCTTCTTCATATGTCTCATTGAATAATGACTTATTGGGAGCTAGCTTTTTCTTCCGAATAGATCTCAAAGGCCTTGATAAACCAGAGACATAATCCATCTGGCTTTAAGTCTAGTTTTTTTTTTTTTTTTTTTTTTTTTTTAAATCAGGCTGATTTTCAAAGTCCTCATGCTTTGTTCCCAACCAAATTGCCGACAGATTTCCAGCATTCATTTTTGCATGATTTTGATGTCTCTCTATCCTTCCTTCTCTCTCTCTCTCTCTCTCTCTCTCTCTCTCTCTCTCTCTCTCTCTCTCTCTCTTTCATCCTGTCTTCCTAAAATGATAGATAATTTGACTATAGGTTATACATATTATATTCATTAGAACATATTTTAATATTACAGTTATAAAAGAAGAAACATTAAAAATAACAAATGAATCTTGAAAAGAATAAAGTAAATGAAAAAGTACATTTGAATCTGTATTCAGAGTTCCTCTTTTTTTCCAAATAGTATATTTAGTATTGCAATTAATTCTTCCTTAAAGTTTGGTTGAATTCACTTGTAAATCTATCTGACCCTGGAAATCTTTTCTTAGCTTATTCAATTTTGTTCTCTAAAATTAAGTATTTTAATTAAATCAGTATTTTTGGTAAATTGTTTTTACAACTTTTAGACCCCCAAAAAGATCTGGGAGGTTCACATCTCAACTCATCTTCATACTTGAGTTGAATCTCCAGGAAGCTGACTACAAGTTCCCATGAAGGAGTTCATCAGACACAGCAAGCTGTATATGCTTATAAGGAGAGAGCCTTCTTTGAACAATCTCATACTGAAAAGAAAATAGGAAATGAGGAAAAGATACTCAAGAAAATATTTTGCATGAGCTCTTACTGGTGTTCTTTTTAATCATTCTTTAACTTTACTCCTAAAAATAACAAAATTGCATTTAATAATTGAAGAAATGCATATTAGAAGCAAAATTAGAACCCAATTCTTCTTACTTTTGGAGCTGGCTTCTGTTAAGAATAGGAAATTATTAAGTGATTTACACAATTGTAGAAATAAGTAAATAGGAGAAGAGTGGTAGAAGGCAAATAAGGAAAAAAAGAGAAAATTTTACTTGGCTTATACTATTTTAGTTATATATTTCTTACTTTCAAAACAAAAACTGAAACAAGCAAACAAAAATGGCAACCAGAGTCAAACAACAAAAATGAACACATAATCAAATAAAACATTAATAGAAAAATTTGTGGCATGTGAATCTGTCTGCACACTCTCTGTTTACTAAAATTCCATAAATACATGTTTCACACAAGCCAGGAACCAAAGACTGATATTTATATTAGGTTAGTCTGTGAAACATTTTGGTGATAGTTTTCCTTATGATTCAGAGCTGAACCAAACTATTAGGTTGCTAGCAGCTCAAGTTTCATGAAAGTTTGGCATTTTTTCTCCTTTACTTTTAAGAAAAATTGTTATCCTGAAAACAATGGCCCTGAGGGACCATTAGGCAAAAGTCTTAAAAAAAATTAATTCACATACTCATGTAGTTTTTAAACATATATTACTGTTTCAAGAAGAGAATGTCATTATTTTCCCTTTCCTTCTGATTTTTCTTCATACACCGATGGTGGTCCAAACACAAACAGTGACCCCAGAGGCCTGCTTGCTGTTTGGGGTATTGGCAGTGTTTTTGAAAGTCTCCATTTCATCTCTCAGGCAGGCTTATTAGGTCAATAATTGTCATGGACAGATACATCTTGATGACTATTTTTTTTTTTTTTAGATTAAAGAAACAAGAAGTGCATTAGTGTTGATGGCTAATAATAGAAGTAAACACCTTTTACACATTGACAGAAAGAATGTCCAAAATTCCATCATGTACCTAATTAAAAGACCTGGTCCTTTATTATGAATATTATTACAAGACACATTTCATTAGACCACAATTTTGAAGGCTTGTCTGGAGCTCTAGTAATGGTGAATGATTTCTCATAAAATGAAATTCCTGTATAACAAAGATTGTAAACAAGTCTGTAGAGTTCCTTGTCCCAGGGTTTAACCAATAATTCCTTTGCATTGTAAATATGGTTATAAAATGCTTAGTTTAGTTTCCATGTTGGGACAAAATAAAGCATTCACAAGTCACTAGATATTGAACAAAGGAAGAATTTTTTTTTTTTTAGACAATAGAGTAAGAGTATGCAACAAGGCTAGAATAACACTTAATTCTTCAACATATGGCTCTCCTCAGTCACTTGAAGGTTCTTGAGCATACAAAGTTTAAGACGCCCAGAGTCTCCATGGCTTAACCTTGTAATTGACCTTCAGGCCAAGAAGCTGCCTCAAAAAAGCTAGGGCCAATCAAATTTTATGAGATGAGGAAGCTTCACTATAGAATCCCAGGGAAAATGGAACCATGGAAATTGTGTGTGCGTTTGTATGAGGGGAGAAAGGTATAGCAAAGTAAGTGAAGTTGGGTCAAGAAATCACTGTCCTACAACAGTATAACAATGTCAGTGAACAAATAATTAAGTTTATTTAATCAATCCATCAATAAATATTTATTAGGTACATATTATGTACCAGACATTGTGCTCAGTACTAATCATATTCTAAAGGAACTTCTGCTACATATATTGAAATATTTAACAGATATAAATCTAATTTTAGTGCCACAAAAATAATTTCAGTGGATTACTTCTTAAATTAACTTTCCCCCAATTATTATGCATCATTTTCTCCCTCTCAACTGCCTTGAAATAGAGATAAAATAGAAAAGCAAATTCTTTTTCAAAAATAAGGAATCAAGCAAAACTACTTCCCACAATGGTCATGTCCAAAACCTGCATATCTCATTTTGCATATCGGTCCATCATCTCTCTGTCAAGAAGTGAATATCTGTCTTGATCATCAGTTTTCTGAAATCATAACCATTGTATTGTTCAAAGTTCTTAACTAATTTTTTCTTAACAGTATAGACTGCAGTCACATTAAGTATTTACAAATGAATGAATGTATGAATGTACTTCCAGATTCATGTTGACATTTAGTCATTTTAGAATTATCATTTTGATATTAACTATTTTATCTGACTTGGGAGTGATTTCTTTGGGACCTTGGAGTCTAGGCTACTTAATCAATTGATTGTTTGCTTGAGACTAAGATACAGATTGTGCCATCCCCAATCTCTCATCTCCAGACCACCAAATAGTTTCTCTTCTTTCAAATACCAAATGACATGGACCAGAAAGTTCAAAGGCCTTATGAACATGTAAACAAATTCCACACTACTCTGCTCTAAACTGATGCATGTTTTTAGGCCTGAAACAACATGGACTGACTTCTGATATTTCTCCATTGAGTAAGTCGGCCAGCTGTTGGATTTCTGTTAAAGAGGTCATAGATCTGAAAAGACAGTTTGGCTTTTATTTACTTGGAAAACAGGACCTACTGAACTTTCATCTGGTTTAGGTGAGGCTTACTGGAGATTTGTTTCAATGCCAGATTGAATTCCAGAGTGAAATTCCAGGTACTGATTCTTTGATATTTTTTGAGGAATCTTTAAACCTCAAAGTGCAAGTTGGTATATGCTTGGATAAGTTAAGGAAAGAGAAGAAATTTAAGCAATGTCTAGACCATGATGTCATAGGAAATGTTATTCTTCATGATAGATGCCTCAGAATCATTAGTACTAGAATTTTCCAAATTTGGGGGTTTTGCTTCAGAAATATCTAATCATTCTCTTTGTCTTTAGATAGAATTGAAATCTATCAGGATTATTACAGTTATGTAATGTCTTTCCACACTTGTCTATGACAGTTTAAGTAGCAAAGAGAGAGCTATAGATCTGAAAACATATGGTGTGGCAAGATTTGGGGAGAGAGTTGATTCTCTAAATTGGAATGCAGATGAAAACCAAATCTAAATTTGGTGAACTAATTGGACTTTTCATAGCCTGATAAAAATTTATATCAATTATAAAAATTGTTTAAAAACCAAACAATGGAATAAAATAGTATAATCAGTTTCAACAACATATTAGGCTTTGAAAAAAAAAAAGAAACCAAGAATCTGTAAATAATTGAAGTCTTAGAAAATTGTACCTTTGATAAGAAACATACTCTATGCAGTTTGAAACTATGTCAAAGAGCTATCAAACTGTGCATACATACCCTTTGATCCATCAATGTCTCTACTGAGCATGTATCCCACAGGGGTCATAAAAAAAGGGGAAAGAACCCACATGTGCAAAAAAGTTTGTAGTGGCCCTTTTTGTCATGTCAAGGAATCGTAAACTGATTGGATGCCCATCAGTTGGAGAATGGCTAAATAAGTTAAGTTATGTGGTGTTCTTTTTCTTTAAAATAATGGTTCTCTCTGGGAGAGAGCAGGTTTCTCGGGGAGGTTTTCTGGAGGCAGCCTTAGTTTCAATTGAAAGTAATAATTACCTAAATGCAGCCAGGTGCTAAAACTTCAAATCTTTTATTGTGTCCTTCAATATAGCCCGGTTAGTTTTCTTAGAGGCCTCTCTCTCTCCTTGGTTCTAAGAGCTCTTGCAGAGTGTCTCTTGCTTCAGCCTTTGCTTTCTTCAGCCTCCAGCCAGCACCTCCTTGCCTGGGGCGGGGAGCTTTCTGGAGAGCATTTCAGACCAGCTTGGTCTCAGTGGGGGAAGTGCAGGAGCCCAGCCACCAGAGTGGTGTGAGATGAAGTGAATCTGGTTGTGCCTCCGAGAGAGGGCTTCTCCTCAACTGACTTGATATTCCCCTCTCAAATCTTTTCAGCTGAACTCCCCGAGAGAGCCTTTGTCGGTTTCTTATATGTGATCTCCTCTGAGAGAGAGTGGGATTATGGGTTTCTCCCAGAGTGCTCTCTGGCCCTGAGAGCTTCAAGGGAGGTGTAAATTCAGATATCTCATACTAAACCCTGAAATCTCCCAAACTAGTGAACTCCAATGAGTAAAGGTGTGAACACAAGCATTGTTTCTCCATTCCACTTAGTACCTTGTTTCTTCTGGCCCATAACATCTCCTTGTCGGATCAGATCAATAATATTGAACCATGCTAAATTAGATAATTATTGTCTCTATCAACTCTAATGACTTAACAATTTGTAAAGATTCCAACAAAGTTATATGAATGCTATGAAATATTATTGTTCAGTAAGAAATGATCTGCAGGATGATTTCAGTGAGGCCTGGCAAAACTTACATGAATTGATATTAAGTGAAGGGAGTAGAACCAAGAGAACACTGTACATGGCAACAAAAAGATTATACAATGATCAATTCTGATGAACATGAGTCTTTTCAACAGCAAGGTGATTCAGGCTAGTTCCAGTGGTCTTGTGACAAAGAGAGCCCTCTGCACCCAGAGAGAGGATTATGCGGACAAAATGTGAATTGCAACATACAATTTTTCACTCTTTTTGTTGTTGTTGGCATTTTGTTTTCTTTCTCATTTTCCTCTTTGATCTGTTTTTTCTTGTGAAGCAGTATAATTTTGGAAATATACATATATATATATATATATATATGTATGAGTTGCATGTTTAATATATATTGTATTACTTGTTATCTAGGAGAGGGGGTGAGGGGAAGGGAGGGAAAATTTTTGGAACACAAAGTTTTGCAAGGATGAACGTTGAGAATTATCTCTGCATATGTTTGGAAATAAAAAGTTTTAGTAAAAAGAAATACTAAGTGGGAAAAAAATCTGATGCTGTTAAGTCCCTTGAAATTAATCTCTGGTATTAGCTTTTGTATGTTAAATTTTCTGCTGAGTTCAGGTTTGGTTGAGACAAAGTCAAGAAAATCTGAGAGTTCACTGAATGTCCTTTTTTTTTTTTTTAACCATTCAATATTATGGTTACTTTTATTGGGTGTGATATTTTTGGTCATAAGTCTAATTTTTTTGATTATTGATATATAATATTACAGGACCTGTGGATTTTTATTGTAGAAGATGTTAAATCATATACAATTCTAATTGTGACTCCAACATATTTGAATTAGTTGTTGTTATATGTTTGTTTGTTTCGTGGAGAATTTTTCCTTTGTTCTAGAGATTTTGAAGTTTATCAATAAAGTTCTTATGTGCTTTCCATGCTAAAAAAAAAAAAGAAAGAAAGAAAGAAACTGACTCTATGGAACATCTCTTTTGGGGATCGGATTATTAATATGTGATGTAGAATCCTGGGACTCCATCTGTCAGAATGAATAGACATTTACAAATTACATAATTCTAGACAAGTCACTAAACTTTTAAGGAACTGTTTCTTATTCTGTTAAATTGATGTGACAATATCTGCATTCTGTAACTTATGGGATTGTTATGAGCTGTAGGGGATATATTAGATGGAATAATGTTTATGAAGTCCTTTTAAAATTGTTAAGTATTAAATTTTTGTGTTCTTTAATATATATCTATATACATATACAAGAGAAATGTATAAGTACATGTGTGTACATGTACACATGCCCATGTATGCATATGAATATATTCTAAATATATTGTATATGTTGTGTATTACATATATGTGTATGTGTATGTGTCTATATGATTTTTATGGAAAATCCACCCCAATGGGCAGATCAATGCCCATTGGTTAAATTAATGACACTCAATCTGACAAAAATATATTAAATCTCTACCATAAAACAGGATTTTTATTCTAAAATTGGAAAGGAGCTTAGATGTTTTCTTTTCAAACTCCCGTATTTTACAAATGAGGAAAGATAAGCCCAGATAGGTCATAGGAACAGAGATTTAGAGCTGGAAGTCCTCAGAAATCATCCAATCTAGTCCCCAACCCCCAATTTGACAGATGAAGGAATGAGTCCAAGAAAATGTAAGTGATTGCCAACAATCACACAATTAGTAAGTGTGACTATGACCAAGTAGGAATTATACCAGAAATGCAGGGCTGATTAAATATAAGAAAAACTATTAGCATAATTGACTATATCAATAACCAAACTAACAATAATTATATGATTATCTCAATATATGCAGAAAAAGCATTTGATAAAATCCAACATCCATTCCTATGAAAAACACAACAGAGTATACGAATAAATGGACCTTTCCTTAAAATAATCAGTAGCATCTATTTAAAAGCATCAGCAAGCATCATATGTAATGAGAACAAACTAGAACCATTTCCAATAAGATCAGGATTGAAAACAAAGTTGTCCACTATTACCATTACTATTCAATATTGTGTTAGAAATGTTGGCTTTGACAATAAGAGAAGAAAAAGAGATTAAAGGAATTAGAGTAGGTAATGAGGAAACCAAATTATTACTCTGTTCAGATGATATGATGGTATACTTAAAAAAACTCTAGAGAATCAATTAAAAACCTACTAGAAACAATTCAAAATTTTAGCAAAGTTGTAGGATACAAAATAAATCCACATAAATTATCAGCAATATATATATATATATATATATATATATATATAGAGAGAGAGAGAGAGAGAGAGAGAGAGAGAGAGAGAGAGAGAGAGAGAGAGAGAGATACACATATAACCAACAAAATTCAGCAGCAAGAGATACAAAAAGAAATTCCATTCAAAATAACTGTTGATAGTATAAAATATTTGGGAATCTATAAAATATTTGGGAGGGAGGGGAAAAGTCAGAACAGAAGTGAGTACAAGGGATAATGTTGTAAAAAATTACCCAAGCATGGGTTCTGTCAATAAAAAGTTATAATTATTTTTTAAAAAGAATTGTTTTTACATGTTACTAGAAAAGAATAAAATATTAATTGAATGAAAAAAAGAAAACAACTATTTTGTCCAAACAAAACTAATACAGACAAAATCAGAAGGGAAACAATAAATTGGGAAAACATTTTTCACATTTAATTCACATTTAATTCCACTGTTTTTTTCTCTATTAATTTTTTTTATCCTTGATGTAGTTTTTTTGTATATATTTAATTGCATGCTATTTCATCTAATATAATGTAAGCACCTAGCATAGTGCTTGATGCATGGTAGATACTTAATAAATGTTTATTGTATTGTGCTGTATCATGTTGTCTCTGATAAACAATTTGAAAACAATGATAATTTTGGATGAGATGGGTAATATAATTAGATAGCAATATGAGGAGTATTATTTGAGTAGCTCTATGGAGAAGCAATTGAACATACAGCATGATTTAAAGGGGAAAGAGTGGGATCTGAAGGCAGAGAAAGAGATTTCAAATCTTTTTTACTTCATGTGTGAATTTCAGAATAATGGGCCTCATTTTCCCCATCTATGCAGTTAGCATGTTGGACTGGAAGGTGTCTGAGATCTCTTTCCACTTCAGAGTTATGATCCTATGTTTAAAACAGAAGATTTTGTGTATGAGTTTACAGGAAGGAACAAAAGGAGAGTGGAAGAAGAAACACATGCTCAGAAAAGTAAAAACCTCAACTTGAACAAGACCAAGAGAAACTCCTTAACTGTAATAATGCTATTCTCTTGCTTGAAATCCATAGGATTTCACATAAAATATTATTCTAATGGTCTAGTTGAATCCTTTTCCCAGATAACACCAGAGATGTTTACAATACAGATTTCCTTTTCAGAATCTTCATTAGGGTTTCTCTAGATAAAAAAAAAAAAAAAAAAAAAAAAAAAAAAAAAAAAACCTGAGCTTATCTCTAGTCAAAGCCATATCATAGGAGGCTCTCACTATGTACAAATCAAACCCAGATCTTTTACAATTTAATAATTCTAAGATTAAGGATAGAGATAAAGATTTAGAAGACATTACAACAGTACTAATAATTATAGTATTTTATTTTTCAAAATACCTGCAAAGACAATATTAACCTTTGTAAAACTTTGTACTCCATTTTTTTCCTTCCCTCTCCTTCTCCCCCTGCTCAAGAGAGCACCCCAATATAGGATAATTTCTATATTACAAGTCTTGTAAACATATTCCCATATCACGCTTCTCAAGAAAAAATCAGGTCAAAAGAAAAAGAAAAAAAAAGCAAGCAAGCAAACAAACAAACAACAACAAAGATGAAAATACTATATTTTAATTCAAATTCAGTCTCCATACTTTTCTCTTCCAATATAGATAGCATTTTCCATCCTAAATCTATTGAAATTTCTTTGAATAATCTCATTGTTGAAAAGATCCAAACCCATCACAGTTGATTATTATATAATCTTCTTGTTACTTTGTGCAACATTATTTTGGTTCTGCTCACTTCTCTTAAAATCAGTTTGGTTTTTCAAGCTTTTCTGAAATCATCCTGCTAGGATGAATACAGAGAGGACTGGCGAGACTTACATGAACTGATGCTAAGTGAAATGAGCAGAACCAGGAGATCATTATACACTTCGACAGCGATATTGTATGAGGACATATTTTGATGGAAGGGGATTTCTTTGACAAAGAGACCTGAGTTTCAATTGATAAATGATGGACAAAAGCAGCTACACCCAAAGAAAGAACACTGGGAAACGAATGTGAACTATCTGCATTTTTGTTTTTCTTCCCGGGTTATTTATACCTTCTGAATCCAATTCTCCCTATGCAACAAGAGAACTGTTCGGTTCTGCAAACATATATTGTATCTAGGATATACTGCAACATATCCAACATATAAAGGACTGCTTGCCATCTAGGGGAGGGGGTGGAGGGAGGGAGGGGAAAAAAATTGGAACAGAAACGAGTGTCAATATAAAGTAATTATTAAATAAAAATTTAAAAAAAATAATAAAAAAAAGAAATCATCCTGCTAATTGTTTCTTACAGAACAATAATATTCCATTATATTCTTTTACCACAATATTCCCTTATATTCTTTTACCACAACTTATTTAGCCATTCCCCACTTATGGGCATCCACTCCATTTCCAGTTTCTTGCCACTACAAAAAGGGCTGCAACAAACATATTTGCACATATGGATTATTTTTCCTCTTTCACGATCATTTTGGGATATAGACCCAGTAGAGATGACTAATCAAAGGGTATGCAAATAGCCCTTTGGACAAAGTTCCAAATAGTTCTCCAGAATAGTTGGATCATTTCACAACTCCAGAAACAATGCATTAGTGTCCCAGTTTTCCCACATTTCCTCCAACATTCATCATTATTTTTTCCAGTCACCTTAGCCAATCAGAGAAGTGTAAATTAGTACATCAGAATTGTCTTAATTTACATTTCTCTAATCAATAGTGATTTAGAGCATTTTTATATGACTAGATATGGCTTTAATTTCTTAGAATGAGAATTGTCTCTTCATATCTTTTGACAATTTTTCAATTGGGGAATGGCTGGTATTCTTACAAATCTGAGTCAATTCTCTATATATTTAGAAATGAGCCTTTATCAGAAATATTGACTACAAATCCCCCTCCATTTTTTCTGCTTCAATTATTATCATAACTGCATTGGTTTTGTTTGTGTGAAAACTTTTTTAATTTAATGCAATCAAAGTTGCCCATTTTATATTTCATAATGTTCTCTAGTTCTTTGCTCACAAATTCTTTCCTTATCCATAGATCTGAGAGACAGACTATCTCAAATTCTCCCAAATGGCTTATAGGACCACCCTTTAAGTCTAAATCATGAACTCATTTTGATTTTATCTTGGTGTGTAATGTTAGATATTAGTCAATGTCTAATTTCTGCCATACAATTTCCCAGTTTCCCAGAAAATTTTGTCAAGCAGTGAGTTCTTATTCCAGAAGCTGGAATCTTTGGCTTTATCAAACACTATACTATAGTCATTGACCATTGTGTCTTGTGTACCTAACCTATTCCACTAATCAATTACTCTATTTTTTAGCCTGAATCAAATAGTTTTTATGACTACTGATTTATAATATCATCTTAGGTCTGGTACAGCTGTTGCCTTAAGTCTTTAAGGGAGATTGAAGAAGACCTTAGGATTAGATTCAACTTTAAGTGGCAAGAGCAACTATGAAATAAGCCAAGGAGACAGGGGAATGATCAGAAATGCCTCAGGTGCCAAAAGAAAAGAATGGTTATAAGAAACGATGGTTGTAGAGGCAAATGTAATATCAACATTCTCTTAGTTCAGATTCTATGTTGGGACAAATTGAGGAACCCACATGCCACTGAATAGTTAACAAATGAAGGCTTATTTTGTCCTAAAAAGTAAGGTTGTTCAACAAGAATACAGTGGAACTTAGCTTCTCTGGAGGTAACACCTTCTCATCTTCATCAGGATTGGATATGATGAAGCATCTGGTGATATGCCAAGAATTCCTCAAATCTGAAAGGTCTAGACACCATATGATTTTCATTTTTTAATCTCTTAGGTGACCAAAAGGGTATCAGGAAAGTTACAGCTAATTAGATATTGGGGCAAGCTTAGTTATTTTTGAACACCTCTCAGATAAGGGAAGAAAGTAGGGAACCTGCATCTTGGTAGTTGAAAGCAAAAAGCTGTATCAAAAGAGAAATAGGAGGGAGGGTTACCCATTAAGTTTCATTTAGGGAAATGGGGAAATATCATTAAATATTAGTCCTATCATAGATGGAATGGCCAAATCCCAGGAATTTTGACAGAATTTAAACTTCCACATTGGCACTCAATTTATGATAGTAAACTACAATTTTTAAATTGCTTTTCTAGTCAAATATGGTGGATACATGATCCAATCTGGATCACCAGATTGGAAGTTTTGAATTACTGTAAGACTTAATGTCTTCAATAAATGTCGCCCTGCATGGTGTCAGTTTATTGAATAGAAGAACTTCAGGATGCATAGGAAGGGATAAACCACTTCAGGTCAGAAATATAGGAGTAAAGTTTCAGTGCAGGACAACAGTGGGATTGGTCTTATGAGAAAGGGTATTGGTCTATATTTCTAGCCTAAGAGAGATAAGGAAAAGAAAGTGTGAGAGTGTGAGAGAAGGGAAGGAATGAATAAGGGAGAAAGAATGAAAGAAAGAAGCAAAAAAGGAAAAAAATAGGAAATAGAAAAATTGATATTCTAATTGTTTATTCTAAAATCTTAATTTAACCATAATTAGTGCTCTGAATATGTAGAACACAATAAAAATTGATTCATTTAAAGCATTAATAGTTAAGAAAAAAATTGACAATCTTTTATGTGTCATTGTTTTTGTTTCCAGTCTATTTTTTGTCCCTTTTCTTCTAACTTGACAGTATTATAGCTATTTCCAGTCTTCAGGAATGTAACCTCCATTTATAACCTTGTTCTTATGGGAATTTTAGCTTTGAATAATCCTGTTTTGAATCAAGCTCAAGTTTCTAAGAATGTAAACCCAGCATTATTCAAATAAGGGGTGGATTGAATTTCCGAGCAAATTACACAAGTAGAAAAACAGAGAAAATGTGAAAATTACAAAAACAAAACAGAAATTTAAAGGATTTCAAAGATAATAATTCCATAATATTTGCAAGCTAGTTTTCAGTTGAGATTTTTTTAAAAGATTTTTTGTCATGTTTTTGAATTAAATCCAATTCACAAGATTATATGAATAGATTTAAAGCTGGAAAAGGACTTTTCAGTCATTTAGTACAATTTCTTGTTTTGCAGATGAGGAAACTGAGATGTGGAGAGCTTGATTCAACCATGGTCACATGAGTACTTATTGAGAAAATTGTTATTTGAACCTGGTTCCTCAAACTCTAAACTTAGCAAACCTTCCATGATGTAGTCATTACACACACACACACACACACACACACACACACACACACACATTGTTTTCTGGATTCTACTTTCTTTATTCAATATCAGTTTACAAAAGTCAATATTTTTCTCTGAATTCTTCCTATTTTTTGATGGTTCAATTTATTTTTCATTATATTCCTGTACCAATATTTATATTACTCATTGAATGACACCTCTTATATTTCCTATGATTTGGAATACAAATCCAAATAGTGACATTATAATTGCACAACCAAGTACAGAAAAATGAATATGGACACTTCATAATTTTCTTTAAATAATTTTAAGTTATTTTCCTTAATGGAAGACCAATTCACAGGTTTATTCAAAACTCTTAGGCCAATTCAACAGTGTGATTCATGATTAGCTTATCAATAAAATGTCTTCCAAATATTGATTAATTCTGTTTCATATTTGTTAATTTTCTAGGTTGCTTTTTTATTTGTATTTCTTATATTATTGGCTTGGAGGATTCTAGCAACTCTTTCATTATAAAATGTTTCTTTAAAAAAAACTATTACTTGAATTATTTGCTCACTCTTCAAATGAGCAAATGCTTGTGTGTGTGTAGGAATTTCTTGTATATATTCTATATCAGACTCTTATCAGAGATAATTGAAGGAAATTAGTTTTCCTAAATAACCATCACTCTTCTTTTTTTCTATCCCTATATCAGTTTCTTCCCTCAAAAAGTTATTTTAATTGCATAAAAATTATGTTGTCTATGTATTATTTGTTTGGGTTTTTTCCCCCAAGAATGACCCATTATGCAGTATTCATAATTTTAAAAGATACATCTAGCCTGCAATATTCTAGTGTTTGAAAATTACCTCTCTAGAAATAAGTGTGTGTATCTGTACACGTATGTATACAGAAAAGATTTTTAAATTTACTCTGTTATTATTATTTTTTCATTGCTTTTTGAAATTTCGACAATCTACAAAACCATAAATTAAACCATGATTTGAAGTGTTTGTCAATTTCCAAAATATAGGGGCTCATCCTAAAAAGTAAACAGGCTTTCACGAGCTGGCTCCAGTATACTGAACATTGATACATTATATATTTTGTTATATCATGGTATTTAAATTGACTATCCACTTGGAATTTGTTATGTTATATGATGTATAAATATATGATGATTGATATCATCAATCTCCTTTCAGGTATTCCTGTAGCTCTTAATTGAATCTTCCCTTAAAGTATTTCATGCCCTCTCTCTTTTTTTTCCAAAAATCAGATTATTGGCTTCAAATATTTCAGATATTTGCTTATCTAGCTTATTCTATTGACTACTTTACTATTTCAGATATGCTTAATTTGCTAAGTGGAAGGAATGATTTGGTTAAAGTTTCCATCCAGTTTAAGCCACATAACAAAGTTTATAATATATCTGATAAATGGATATCTGACTTCTGCTTGAAGACTTCTAAGAAGGAAGAACCTATCAATTCTTGAAGCAACCCATTATATTTCTGTATAGCTCTAATTAATTTTTTAAAGTTTGTTTCATATTCTTCCCTAACATCACATTTAAGTTTGCCTCCACCACTTCCACATATTTTCTATTGGGAACAAATAGAATAAATTGAATCCTTCCTCCAGATCGCAGCTCTTCAGAAATGTGAAGATTACCTTCTGCCTTTCCTCTTTTTCCTGAATGTACCTAATTCCATTGGTCTACCCTCATTCAATGTTAACTCAAGGCCTTTCACCTTCTTGATTTCCCTTTGCTGGATACTTCCCAGTTTGTCATGGTCCTTCTGAAAGGGTCGTTCCCAGAACTAAATAAAATACTCTTCATGAGATCAAATGAGGACAGAGTATATATTAAAAACTTTGTCTCCCTATTTCTAAAAAAAAAAAAAATTCCTTAAAATTTTTTTTTGGTTTTCTTAATACAATACTGACTCACATTGACCTTATAATCCAATAAAACTCTAGGTCTTTTTTTCCAGAAGAATAGTTCCTCCATTATCTTTATTAGTTTTCATCATATTAAGTTCAGTATAATGAGTTAGCCTGTTAACACATTTGGGAGCAGCTATATGGCATAGTAGATAGATATTCTAGTAAATATGAATATGAATCATAAAGATCTGGGTTCAAATCATGTCTCTAACCAGTCATGTGACCTTGAATAAATGAATTAATCTCTCTCTGGCCTTTACTTTCCACAAATGGGAATATAGCAATATTCTCTTTGCAGGGTGATTGTTTGGATAAAATAAGATAATGTTTCCAAAATGCTTTGCAAAAATATTAGCTAGACCTATCAGATCCTGACTCTAGCTATTGTGTTAACTATCTGCTGGCCTCTGATCTTTATGTGATCTACCAATTTGAAAACTATGCAAAAAATCAATAAAAATATTAAGCACCATAGCCAAGCACAGATTTCTTGAATAATCACTGGAAACAGCCTATCACATAGAAATTGACCCATTAACAACTTCTTTTACTGATGTAGTATGAAAGAAGGTTATATATAATACATACAATAATATATTATTAGTATGTTTACTTTATTTTTTCTTCCATGTTTTCCCCTTTTCTTCTCTCATAGCATGACTAATATAGAAATAGATCTACATGATTGCACATATATAACCTATGTCAAATTGCTTTTCATTTCAAAAGGAAGGGAGGGGAAAGAGCAAGTCTTTACAAATAATTGGAAAAATGAAATAACAAAAACAAATGTTCCTTAAAGCTGTCCGCTAAACTTATTACATGTTCATCTAAATTTATTATCATGAAATTCATAAATTTCCATCTCACCCACAAAATATATATTAACAAGAGCTTTGCTAAAATCTAGGTAAAGTGTATTCATATCATCACTGTATCTTTTAGTTTAATAACACTATTTAAAAAAAACAAAGAAAGAATGCATGTATATATGGTGTGATTAATCTGGTGTGACATTAATCTAGTGTGATTTGATCTTGATGAAGTCATATTTACTCTCCTTAATCAAAGATTATAAAGACTATTTCTCTATCTAGGTGTTTACCACCAATCTCCTTCATAATTGATTACTGAGAACATTCTAAAAGCAAAGTCATTTTCACTGGTTCTCTTTCCCTTTTCAATAACCAGGACAACATTGGATCTTCAATCTTATGAAACTTTTTCTATTTTCAATGACATATCAAATATTACTGGTAATAACTGAGCCATCACATCTGCCAAATGAACTCAATGATATAGGTCATCTGGATCAGCTGGCTGGAATTCAAAGAAAGTTAGGTGTTGTCTATTTTCTTACTTCTCTTGGAAAATGGCTCCTTGATAATCATTGTATTTTATCATTTCTGCTTGCAAAAATCACTCTCCTTGGCAGAAACAAGAGAAACAAAATGAAAATTAAATAGTTCTATCTTCTCTCTGCTCTTTTTATGTATCACTTACACCCACTACAATCCTCTTTTCTATCATCCTCCTTTTTTTTTCTCCCAACATAACTATACCTATTTTGAATTAATTTGTCTTTGTTGTCTTTCACTAGACTCAGTTTATTATAAGTTTTGGTATTATTGCAAAATGCATTGTTTTCACAATGTAAAGCAATGCAATTTCCACTACAAGTAAAACTAACTGACATTTTTAAAGGAACCCAAGTATATTTAGAGGTGGAGATGAGGGTGTTATTTTCATTCTAGGATTACAGGCATTCAGTGAAAATTATGGAAAAGAGAGTTGTAGCGTCCTGTGTGAAGCAAAGGTGATCTTGATATACCATAGAGTATAAGAAGAAGAATCACATGGGAATGAGTCTGGAAAATATGTGGGGGAAAGATTGTAAAGATTTTTATAAGTCAAACAGAAGTTTACATGTGACCCTCAAAAGCAATATAGAACCATGAGAATTTGTTAAATAGGAATTGTCATGGTTAGAACTATAATTTAGGAAAGTCACTAAGGAAATAGTGTGGAAAATAGATTAGAAAATGGTGAGATTCAAAACAGGGACATCAATTAGATAGTTATTACATTAACTCAGGCGAGTGGTAAGAAGGCCTGAATTAAGCTGAAATGAAAATGATTACATGGGATGGATGTTGCCAAGCCTACATCTCTCAATAACTAAAACTTGAAAGAAAGAAAATGTAGTTTCCTTTGTTTCCAAATTAATTTTATTTCACATGCAGTTTTTAATTTTTTAAATCAATTTTATGGATATATTTTGTTTTCATACCACCTTTGATTCTCAAAAAATTGCCATCCAAAGAGCCATTGCTAATAATAAGCAGAGAAAGAAATGCAGTTCAACAAAAATGCTCAAAACATGAATCTGATCTTATAGTACATGCCATATTCCATTTTCCATTATTGAAAAGAACAGAAAGAAGTTAATCTTCATATTTTTCTTTTGTTTTAAAAGCCTGAAGTTTATCATTGTCATAACAGTGTTGATGTGCTATTGTTTTTCTTTACATTGGCATCATTATGTTCACTGCACATATAATTTATGTTTTATAACTTATGGAATAAAACAAGAATTTTTATAATTTTATGATAAAAAAATAATTGCAAAGGATACTTTAAATCTATTATGTACAACTTCCTATTTCTTTTAAATATTTAAGCAAATTGTCATGTAATTTTCAAATTTCTTTTTCTTCCTTCATCTCTACCTCGGAGATGGCTATCATTAGACACAAATATGTGGATGTATGTGCATATATATACACATATACATATATGATCATTGTATACATATTCCTATCATCAGTTTTTTTCTCTAAATGCAGATGGCATCTTCCTAAATGTGTCCTTTGTAGCTAATATGGGTATTTATAATAATTAAAATGACTCAATAGCTCAAAGATATTCTTAAAACAATATTTCTGTTACATTATACAATATTATTTTGGTTCTGCTCATTTGACTCTTCATTATTTTGTGCAAGTCTATCCATATTTTTCTAAGACCATCAGGCTCATCTTATAGTACATCATATAGAAATTTGAAAATTACATGACAATTTGCTTAAATATTTAAAAGAAATAGGAAGTTGTACATAATAGATTTAAAGTATCCTTTGCAATTATCTTTTTTATATTCCATCATCATCAAATACCAAAACTTGTTTAACCATTCCCCAATTGACAGGCATCCCCACAATCTCTAGTTCTTTGCCACCACAAAGAGAATTGCTGTAAATATCTTAGAATATATAGGTTCTTTTCCTTTTTGTTTGAATAATCTTTGGAAATAGATTTAGTAGTAGCATTGATGAGTCAAGGAGAATAATCAGCTAAATAAATCTTTGGACATAATTGCATATCGCTCTCCAAAATGCTTAGATGAGACCACAATTCCATCCACAATGAATTAGTTTTAATATGCATTGTTTGCATATATCTGCTTTTGCATCATTTACAATATTGTATGATACTTTTCTGAATCATCATATTCATTGTTTTCTATGATATAACAAAATTCTATTATATATATATACATATATGTATGTATATATATATATCACAGTTTTATAGAATCACACATAATATTCAGAAGGAAACTTCTTGAACATCTACCTACCATAGAAACCAAAGGAATTGTTACTATAACATGAACAAGAATAGTGATCTACATTCCTTGAAGACCCCCAAGGAAAGAGAATCTGCCATCTTTCCAGGAAGCCCCATTGCATTTTGCAAAGCTTGTTTTTTTTTTTTTTTTTTTTTTTTACTTTTTAAATAGATTAATTTATTTTAATACATGTAGAAAAAAAAATCAGAACAAAAGGAAAAAACCATAGGCTAGAAAAAAACAGAAAAAGGAAGTGAACATAGAATGTGTTGATCTACATTCAATCTCCATAGTTCTTTTTTCTGAATGCAGATGTCATTTTCTGTACAAAGTTTATTGGGATTGCCTTGGATCATTGAACCACTGAGAAGATACAAGTCTTTCAGAGTTGATCATCACACATTCTTGCTGTAACTGTGTGCAATGTATTCCTGGTTCTGCTTGTTCCACTCAGCATCAGTTCACTTAAATTTTTCCAGGCCTTTCTAAAATCAGATTGTTCATCATTTTTATAGAACAATAATATTCCATTACCTTCTTTTATCACAACTTGTTCAGCCTTTCCCCATTGATAAGCATTAACTCATTTTTCAATTCTTTGTTACCACAAAAAGAGCTGCTACAAACATTTTTGCACATGGGTCCTTTTCCCTTCTTTATGGTTTCCTTGGGATACAGATCCAGTAGGGCATTGCTGGGTCAAAGGGTAGACACAGTTTTATAGCCCTTTGGGCATAGTTCCAGATTCTTCTCCAGAATGGTTAGATCATTTCACAATTCCACCAACAATAAAGCTTTTTTAAAAAATAAAAATAGCTTTTTATTGTCAAAATATATGCAGATAGTTTTCAACATGTACCTTTGCAAAGCCTTTTATTCCAAATTTTTCTTCCTCCCTTCTCTCCCACCCCCTCATTCAATATGTTAAACATGTTAAAATTCTTCTATACATATTTTCACACTTATCATTGCAAAGCCTTAAATGAAAAATATTAATATTAAGTCTAAATTGGTCTATTTATAACTTATAATTGTTTTTTAATTCTGTCCTCTGCAGTCCAAAAAGAAGCCAATTCCACCTTCCATTGATAGCTCTTCAAAACTTTATAAACAGCAAATATCCCTACAACTTTCCCTACTCAGAGATACACTATATCTTCTCTTTTCCAGGCTAAACATATTTTTAATTATTTTAATCAATCTTCATTTCATGAACTCAAGCTCATATGTCATTATTTTTGAGCTCTGATGGCAACTTTCCAGCTTAACAAAATTCTTAAACCAAAACATGCACAATTCAACCCTTTTCTTCAGATGAGGTTTGATAAAGTCTGAATAAAGTGAAAAATATGACATCTCTGTTTCTGGAAACTTCAACCCTTAATAGGGTTTAAATTAGTTTACTTTTAGATGAATTCAGCCATTAACCAATCATGCTTATCTTTCTATTTCTTTGCAACTATAGAAACTGTTATTTCCACCATTTAATTTTGGCATATGGGGTCTTTTTCCCCTCTTGCATTTGATCTACTTGCAGTATACACCTCTTAGTGAGATTTCAGCATCTGAAGGTATGAAAATGAATCCTTTTCTTAACATCTCTCCTGATTGTTTTTCAAAATGGATAGATGGTCTTTCTGCACATGTACAACACAAACTCCTTCAGAAGTGAAAACAGAGCTCCCACTAATGTAGAGCATCAGAGCAACCTAATCTTTCCAGGTATCCAATCCTTTTAGAGCCATCAAAACAAAAAAGTGAATTTTTGAAGAGGGCATACTTGAAAAATGGCTTTCTTTTTTCTTTTTAAAAAAAGTTCTGAAGTAGAAAGAGTGAGAAGGAGCAATAGTGGTTTGAATTTGAGTTACACTGGCTATGAAGAGAAAGAGCAAAATAGGTCTGAGCCAAAGACAACAAACATCCTGTTACTCTGAATTCCAAATCCTCAGGTTGAGAGAGATCCATTAATTCAAGGATGTCAAGGCCACCAGTGAAATTGTGCACCGAAGGAATTCAGTCTTGGAAGATGACTGTGGAATAGCCAGCTCCAATGGGGCTGTGTTTGTGGGAATCTTTGTATATGCTCCTTAAGCCTTTTACAACTCTGAGACAGGCTGGAGGGAGAAAGACTCCCATGATCTCATGTATGCATCCACTCTAACAGAAGCCCAGGAAAGACGGCTGCAAGGAGAAATGGGAGTAACAGTTTCCTGAAAATAGCTAAGCCAACACACTATTAAATATACCATCGAACATTGTTCTTGTTTTCTTTTTTCTTTTTTTTTTCCTTTTCCCTCTTGCAGCTACCACATGTGATGGAAAAAGGCCAAGTTAAACACTCTCACCCAAGCATGCTCCAAGACAGATGACTAGGCCTCAGGCTTGGCCAATACAATGCAGTTCTATTCTCTATTTATTTTTGTAGTTCAAAGACCTGGCAATAACCCATTTGATGCTTGCCATAAGGACCAGTACACTCTTGATTACTGCCTGTGAGATTTTCAGGTCTACATGCCAGCTCCTAAGATAGATCAAGTAGGAAGACTGTGGGGGAATCCTTTGAAAGGGAGAGAAACTCCTAGATTCAACTGAAGCTTTGAAAGCTCAGATAATTATCAGCTGAAAGACCTTCAGCTTAATCATGTGAAAAAGCCACAGAAGAGATCTCTTTCTATTTACTCAAGGTCATCTAGGAACCTAGTGATAAGATGCCATGCAAAATTCCCTCTATACTTAAATGTGGCATATTCCTCCATAAATAGGAGAGTTTTGATTGTATCTTGTTAATAGAGTTAATACTGTCATACTAAGGTTCTATTCTTTTCTTTCATCAACCATTACATTGGTTTGGAATAGAATGAGAAGGGTTGAAGGATAATGGTGAGTTGCTTCATGTAATTGGACTGATACAGACTTAGATGATGAAGCTGCAAAGATCCAGGAATATGCCTTGCCAAAACTAGTCTCTGACTAAAAAGAAAGAAAATAATTTCATTATGGAACAATTTTCTTTTAAATTGGGAATGCATGTAATGCTGCTTGTACAAACTATCTAAAATCAGACTATTGTATGTTTTTATGAAGACATTGAAATTGGGCAGAGAATAATTTCACATATCTTTTACACTTGTTTGTATATGATCAATTCTATTTTAATACTGAGGAAATTCTTGTTTTTATTATACATAATTAAAATATTGGCAGTGCTTCTTGAAAATTAGAAGAAAAGTGATATAAACAGTGATAGTAACTAAACACTATAGGTTGTAAGGTCCTCCTCACTAGACATTTTTAAAGACTAAAAGACTTTTTGGGGGTATGTTGGAGAAGTAGTTCATTTTGGTTTATCAGTATTACTAGGGAACTGCTAAAATCTTTACCCATTCAGAAGTTTTGTGATTCTGTGAGCTCCATTATAACTACTGAATTTTATATAGCACTGTTAGACATGTATATTAGCATGTGTGATGTTAAGCATGTTTTTAAAATTCATTTCTAAGTAATATTTTTCAGTCTGCAAGATGAAAATTTCTAAAAGAGGTAACAATGGAAAATGAACTTTTCAAAAATCAGTATACAATTAGAGCTTTTAAGAGACTATGAGAAATTAATAAATACTTTATCCTTCAAAGACTTTTCAGCATTTGGTGATGTGATGATATGTGAAACGTACTTAACACATTTCTTCATACATAGTTGGCACTCAACCTTTTTTCTTACATTTATTATGACCATATTTTCCTCCTCTATACTATATTTTCTCTGTGTGAGTGTGATTGTGCATATTTGTGTGTGCACATGAAACTGCTGCCCCTGTACTCTTTCAATCTGCCTGAATATTCTCAAGTGTCCTTTGCTAAATTATCGTCCATATAATATCACCTCATTGTGAATATAACAGAGGGTTCTGTTCATAGTGTTCTTTTCCACTCTCCTTATAGCCTATCTTTATGTAACTCCATCAATCTCAAATTATTTAATCTCTAATTAGATGGCTCATATGTGAATCTTATATTAACAACTGTATTAGATATGTTTCACTGTTTATACTGTATCTCAAACTCAATGTATTCAAGACATTTTCTCTTCTTCAACACAACCCTCTAAGAATCTTTTTTTTTTAAATCAAAGATTTCACATCAATCAATTTTGAGTCTTATTTATTATACTTCTATAAAGTTTCACATATCAATCACCTCCCTAGTCATTTTCTCCCATCTCCTATTGTTTTTTCTAAGAAAATAAATTTTATTTATTTTTCATATTTTGTATTAATTAAATCTGTATTTTTGTCTCAACATCACCCCAAATGGAAAATAAGCTATTTGAAAGAGATATTTTTATTTTTACCTTTGTATCACTAGTCTAGCATATACCCAAATGCATAGTAACTGCTTAATAAATACTTGTTGATTGATAGAAAAACCAGTCACTACTAGATTTAATCCAGGATAGTGAAGGCCATATTGCTCAGGATCTTAAGTGCTAATCTGTGCTCTCTTTAATTCTAGAGAAAACTGAGTGTTATTGGATCTTTTTAATTGTGTGGGAATGATGAGGGGGCAAGAGTCAGATCTGTGTTTTAACAGCTTCAATTTGACAGCTGTGTAGAATATAGATTAGGCAAAAGAGAATTGGCAGGAAAAAATTTATTAGAAAGCTTTTAAAACAATCTAGGATAGAGTGATGATTAATTTATTTCTTAAAGCTTTATAATATACTTTATATACATCATCTCATCTAGGACCTTTTCCAAAGATGTTTGGAGAAGTTGCCATACCTCCTATAAATATCACTAAGGTAACAATGTAGGTATTTTGGCAGAGACTGATGTATCTCCTTTAAGTAAAAAACAAAAAGCAGAGCATTCTCTCCAAATCATTATTTTCACTCTTTTTTAGACATTATCATGGTAAGGGATGGGGATATGATTCATGCATCCCTCAATTCAGTAGCTGTATGCACAAGATTTAATCACAGATGATGATATTTTAATGTGGTAACAAAGTGTTGAACTAACTATAAAAATGTGATCCTATCTTTATGAGATATGAACAAACCCCTTGATTGAACCAGAATGAAATTATATGACTGCCTGAGGAAATAAAATTAACCACACCCTTTATACTTTAGACAGCTAAGCCCTATAACATTTGGGTGAGTCCAGGCTCAGAAGCAATTTGTGAGGATTTGTGTGAGGGTGAGAAAGAGGAAGAGAGGTGTTATTTCTCCTAATTGACTCATAATGTAGCAAGAGAATAGAAAGAATCTCATTCATCAGTTCAAGAGAGAATTCATAGTTGAAGAAGTAGAAAAATACACAAGAGAGACATTTATAGCAATATATCAAAGGGAAGAAGCAACTTTAATGAACAGAACCCTTAGCAGCAGATAAAAAGATATCAGCTTTAGATTTAGGAGAAAGAGATCCTTGGAAACTGAGTCAATTTATAAAGAGAAGGATACCACTGGGACTCAGCTGAACAATCAAAATAACATCCAAGAGTGGCTACATGAACACTCTGTGATTGGGCTTATGAGTGACCTCTGTCATATGTGTGTCCTATATGTTTGCCTTATTACATTACATTCTGAATTCATTTTTTTCTATTAGTACTATATGTATTTCTGAGAGAGTATACTCCAGACTTTAGGGAAATGTTTTATAGCTAATGTTTTTTTATTATTTTTATTATTATTGTTTCATCTTAATAAATGCTTTAATTAAAAACTGATTATAACTATTGGTAATTGTTCATGGGAAGCAAAAGTTCCTGTCATTTGAGTATTAGTAGTATAGTCCTTTGGGTTATCCCTCTGATGACTTAGCCCCAAAAAGTATATAAATACTCAAGTGAGGGAGGTTGTCCAGTGAGGACATCATTTCTAAATAATAGCAAGTGCCCCTTTATTTCAATTTGATGAAAAAATACAAATATTTTAAAGCAGGAAAATAAGAACTTTTCTTTGGTTTTGACAAATGGAAGTGTGGTTTGGTGGAATATTAGGCATGGAGTCAGAGGAAATAAGTTTGATTTGTAGTTCTGCCATACACTGGCATGTATATACACATGGGGTATTCAAGAAGGACTATTACCATTGTTGTGAGAGCTTGCTGAGTCTTTTTCAGAATTTCTTGACCATTTTTGGTTTCTACGTAATACTTTACTCTTACCTAAAGCTCCAAGAAGCTATAGTATCCACAATGGCCACACGCCAGTAAGTAAACCTTTCCAGCAGGTGAGTTACATAACTAAAAGTATAACTAAGAGGCCTCAGTTCCGCATATAAATTAGGGAGATGCTTATCATAATTATGTGAAGACTTCCCCCAGAAGAATCAGGTAAGAAAAATTTTGTCCCAGTGGCCATAAAGGTGACTGAAGCAAGCCCTTTAGAATACTTACACCTTGGTCAGATATCAAAGACACCAAGTTCACCTATTGCATACTAGGCTGTAATGGACCAGGATTCTGGAGAAATGTACTTGAGGCAAGGTTATCTAGTTTAGTATGGTGATTAATTGTTCTCTAATTCAGTATGATCGATTTAATCTTAGAACAAATAATGGTTTCCTAGTGATATAATGGTTGACTTGTACGCAATATGATGAATGGATTTAATTATAATAGAGTATTTAAGAGGTCAGAGTCAGACCTAGAGGGGGGATAGAACAGATTCGGAAAAGACAGAGGACTGGAGGCTGGAGCTCAAGGTCTCAGACTCAGACATTCCATCTTAATCAGCCTCGTGGTATCTGGCCTAGATAGATAAATAGATAGATAGATATAGATATAGATATATAGATATAGATATAGATATAGATATAGATATAGATATAGATATAGATATAGTTCATGACCAGATAAGGTGACATCTTTTTTTTTAAATTAACTTTTTATTAATAGAACTCATGCCAGGGTAATTTTTTACAACACTATCCCTTGCATTCACTTCTGTTCCGATTTTTCCCCTCCCTCCCTCCACCCCCTCCCCCAGATGTCAAGCAGTCCTTTACATGTTGAATAGGTTACAGTATATCCTGGATACAATATACATGTGCAGAACCGAACAGTTTTCTTGTTGCACAGGGAGAATTTAATTCAGAAGGTAGAAATAACCCAGGAAGAAAAACAAAAATGCAAGCAATTTATATTCATCTCCCAGTGTTCTTTCTTTGGGTGTAGCTGCTTCTGCCCATCTTTGATCAATTGAAACTGAATTAGCTCTCCTTATCAAAGAGATCCACTTCCATCAGAATAGATCCTCAAACAGTATCATTGTTGAGGTATATAATGATCTCCTGTTTCTGCTCATTTCACTTAGCATCAGTTCATGTAAGTCTCGCCAGTCCTCTCTGTATTCATCCCGCTGGTCATTCCTTACAGAACAATAATATTCCATAACATTCATAAACCACAATTTACTCAACCATTCTCCAATTGATGGGCATCCATTCATTTTCCAGCTTCTAGCCACTACAAACAGGGCTGCCATAAACATTTTGGCACATACAGGTCCCTTTCCCTTCTTTAGTATCTCTTTGGGCTATAAGCCCAGTAGAAAAACTGCTGGATCAAAGGGTATACACAGTTTGATAACTTTTTGAGCATAGTTCCAAATTGCTCTCCAGAATGGCTGGATGTATTCACAATTCTACCAACAATGTATCAGTGTCCCTGTTTTCCCACATCCCCTCCAACATTCCGCATTATCTTTCCCTGTCATTCTAGCCAATCTGACAGGTGTGTAGTGGTATCTCAGAGTTGTCTTAATTTGCATTTCTCTGATTAATAATGATTTGGAGCATATTTTCATATGTCTATAAATAGTTTCAATTTCTTCATCTGAGAATTGTCTGTTCATATCCTTTGACCATTTATCAATTGGAGAAAGGTGACATCTTTTAAAAGAGAGGCTGAGAACCTGTTTCCAAGAGAATCTTGATCTTTTGTTAGGGAAATGGTTTGGAGCATGCTTAGACATTCAGTAACTGAATGAGATCAGTCAACTCATCTGGTGAAAGAAAAGATTTTCTTAAGCTTTTGATGCAAACAAAGAAGATTTTCAGGTTTGCAAATCTCTCTTTTTCTTCTCTTTGTATTTGGTTATATTTAGGTTATGTAACAGTATTTAATGATAGAAACATTTTGTAAAGGGAAGGGCTGCTGGATCCTCATTCCTCTATTCCCCAAAACTATATAACCTCTAAGGGATGGGGACTCCATCTAATAATTTGTTCATTCCAATTCTAAATCTAGGAAGCTCAATCTCCATGAGATGAGAACATAGGAATCCAAGAGTAGAATTCAATCAAAGCTACTAAAAGCAAAGAGAGCCCTTTGGAAGTGCCCTTTGGGACTTCAACCTGACTTTGAATGTTAATTTGGTAAGGATGATGACATGAACTGAATTTTGACTGGAATATCCTGCCCTAAAACCAAAGGAATACAAGAGGATTTTACTATGAGGTATTAGAGGAATATTTTAATTTCTATTGGGAGAATATTTTTATATCTCATTGTAAAAACCAATTGATATTGAAATGTTAAGTAGAAGTAAGGCTTCAGTCACTAATCCCCTAAAAAAGGGATGATCAATGGATCAATGCAAGCTTTAGATTAAAAAAAAATAGAGCAAAAATATGCCTCAAATCCCTCAAAGATTCCCTCAATCCTTGAGGAAACAATGTAGCAATGTGGCTTTGAGACAGCAGAACAGATCTTTTTTTCCCTCCCTCCCCACCCTCTCTCTCTCTCTTTCTCTCTCTCTCCCTCTCACTCTCTCTCTCTCTCCTCCTCTCTCTCTTCTCCCTCTCCCTCTCCCTCTCCTTTTCCTTCTCCTTCTCCCTCTCCCTCTCTTTCTCTCTTTCCCTCTCCTTCTCCTTCTCCCTCTCCCTCTCCCTCTACCTTCTCCCTCTCCTTTTACTCTCCCTCCTCCCCTCTCTTTCTCCCTCTCCTTTTACCCCCCCCCCATGCTCTTGTCATTGTATGTGTCTGTGTGTGAGAAAGTTAGTTGATTGGTTGTTTTCAGAGGAAAAAAAGTAACATTAATATGTTGGAGTCAAGAGTTAAATTATAGCATGTCCAGCTATTGCTAAGTAGACAATAAGGCTTTACCATAGGTCCAAACAGTCCCTGTCAACACTTGAAGAAAGTTACCATAATATTGCATACACATCCATATATATGCATATAAACAGGTACTTATGTGTGTGTATATATATATATGCATTTATACATACACATATAAATATGTGTATATATGGGTTTTAGTTTAGGTAAATTGAATTTTATATAGAGAAATATATTATTTTATACACAAACACATATGTGTAAAACTATATCTAAAACAAAACTCATTTTCCTTGCCCATAAATTTACGAACATCTCTGTACATCCCTGTGTCTATCCAGGGTATCACTACCATTTTCCAATCACCCTACTTTGAAAACTGGCAATCTTGCTTAACTTCCTGATTTCAATAATCTCCCCTATTCATGGTTTTTGCACTTCTGTTCCCTTCTCTGGACTTCCATGGCTACCAATGTAATTCAGCCCTTATTGACTCTCCCTAAGAATATTCCAATAATTTTCTGATTAGATTCCAGCTACATCTATACCCTCCTCTCTCCAATCTGTCATCCAAACATTCATTTGTATATTTATTTTACATCAATTTTATATATTTATATTAATCACTATCAATTTTTGAAGTATGACCATACTATGTTCTTGCTTAAGAAACCTCAGTGACTGTTTATTACTTCTAGGATACTTTACAAACTCCTTTGTTTGGCACTTAGAGTGCTTCACCATCTGGCTCTCATCGATCTTTCCAGATTGATCACACATTACTCCCCCTCATAGATTCAACATTCCAGGCAACAAACTAGCCTATTTGCTGTTCTTTGTATATATTATATTCCTTCCCCTGACTTGATGTCTTTGAACAAGCTTTCCCTCATGTCTGGAATGGACTTTTTTCTTACCTCCACCTCTAGGGACTCTTACTTTCCTCCAAGGCTCAGCATAACTGTTACTTCAAGGGTCTTATTGTGAATCTTCCTTTTCTTTCCTTTTCTTTTTTATTATTGGTTCAATAGGGTTTTATTTACATTTTTTAGTTTTCAACATTTACTTTTGTAAGATTTGTATTTCCACCTTTTCTGCCTCCCTCTTTTCCTTCTCCTCAACCCAAGATGGCAAACAATCTGATATAGATTATATACGTACACATTAGACATATTTCCACATTAGTCTTGTTGTAACAGCCATTTTCAAATATTTTAATAATTGTCTCATACAAGGCATGAAAGTCATTCTGACTGGCCCAAAAGGTAGAACAAGGATAATTAGTAGAACTTACAAAAAGGTAAATTCAGATCTGTACCCATAAAAATTTATCTAATAATGAAAACTGATTAAAATTGGACTACCTTGGAAGGGAATGGATTTACACTCAATGAAAATGATTGTTAATAATGCTAAAAAAGGATTTTTGTTCAGAATCAGGTTGAAATGTTTTGCTTTGTTTTTTTAACTCTACATAACTTCCTAGTCTCCCCAATATGATTGCTCTCTCTCCAGTGAAAATCATATCTCTTCTGCTTCTAAACTTCTTGTCCCTTGCTCCTGAATTTGCCAGAGGTTCAACCTAGAATATGAAAGGCTATTCAACAATATATACATCCCTCTTTGACATTTCCACTATTATATATGCATTGTTTTAAAAAAGGAACTGTCTTAGGTACTCAATTTTAAATGAAAATATGCTATTAAAGAAATGGGGGGTATTATGATATTAGTGCCTCATAATAAATTAATTTATAAGACATTAATTAATAAAGTCATAAAAAAGTGAAATGAAGTACATTAAATTTTAATAGGTAAGTTTTGGTAATCAAGAAAAGCATCAAAGTTGTTTTAGTGCCTTGAATCCACTGATAATTACCTTATCTTTGAATTCTTATTGTCAAGAGAAATTATGACTATCCATTATCCCTGATTATATTTGTTTTTCTTCTGTAGTACCTGCCTCTCCCTTCTGCAATTATGTGCCTTTATGGAAATGAATCACAATACTGACTGTCTCATCTACTTTTTTTTTTTTTAACTTTTTATTGACAGAACCCATGCCAGGATAATTTTTTACAGCATTATCCCTTGCACTCACTTCTGTTCCGATTTTTCCCCTCCCTCCCTCTATGCTCTCCCCGAGATGGTGTCTCATCTACTTCTATGAAACTCCTCAAATCCCAAGGAAAAGAGACTCCACTATCAGCCACCTCATTCTCTTTGACTCTTATCTATGTCCTCCCACAATTTCTACCCACCATCTTTGGATGTGCCTCTAGCTTTCATGACAAAATAAATACAGAGCAGACAAGATCCACTTATTTCTGGTCATGATGATATCCTTTTCAGTAACTCTACTCATTTCATTTTTCTTTTGCCCAACATATATCTTTTATTTTTTTTTTCCTTTTTTGGGTGATCTGACAATTTAATTATCCAGACATGATGGTATTTAAAGACCTGCCACCACACAGCAAAATTAATAAGATACAGAAAGTAAAAAACATACAAGATGAGCTTTTATTTCAGACACAAGTTGGACAGATTATAGGCCCCAAATCTACTTATCAGAGTTAAGCTAGTTGAGGGACATGCCATATGGTCCTCTTATCTTCTCCAAGCCAATAAATATTATTAATCAGATTGAACTATTTAGTCATGAACTGGGAAAATTACTCCTTCATCCCCAACCTAATCAATTATAAATTTATTTGTAAAGATATTTAAAGGCAAATATATCCTCCAAAAAATAATATGAAGAGTATTTTGAAGGAGAATAATTAAAAAACAAACCATGATTTCATTATTAATCCTGTCAATCTTACATATAAAATTTTCATGTGGAATTTCTGAGTTAAAATTTTCACTAAAAGATTTTTGCTATTGTTCTAAATTGGTCAAAATGTCATGCATTTGCTGCCTTGTATGCACTTATATTCATATAGTGGTTCATATCTGAAATGTCCCACTGTAATTCATTGCTGCATTAAAGAAGAGAACTGAATAGCTGACCTCCATGTGTCTCAGCTGTCACTAGTTTCTCATTAGTTCCAGATTAATTTGGCTAATAGGAGATTCTATCAAATACTATTCTAATATTCTAAAACATATTGAGAGGTAATGCACTGAGAAAAATTCCATTTAAGAAAACCAAACATTAGGGGTTTACAGTTTGGTCTGTTTCTAATCTTTCAGAGGTATCATTTTTCAAACCAATTAGTCAAAATTTACCCGTTTTCCGTCTCTGAAGAAAAGAGAAAAATTCTAGACAGGAGCTGGCTATTTTGAATAAAACACCTTTCAAAAGCTACTACATAATAATTATAATCATGTAGCAGGATATGTGTGTGCACATATGTATATATGTGTGCATGTGTATTTTAGCTGACCCGAGGGTGGTCTGTGATTCTTAGTGGTACAGGGCATTAATAAAAGGCATTAACACACTTAATATTCATTTGACTTTATATATAGCATTGGAAGAATGTCCATCATATGATGTTTTTAACCAATATACATAAGCACTTCATGTATCAGAATAGAAATTGATGCAGGATTACATCAGTGGTTTTCTACTGAAAGGAAACAAAGTGTTTGCCCATCAGAATAAATGGAGTGTAAATGGGAATGTAAGATTTAAATAATCTAATGTACCATCAGCAGATGGGAAATATCATATCATACATTAAATTCAAATATCCTATTATCATTACCTCTAACCCCATTGACAGAAGACCTTTCTCTATGCTGGAATGAAGCTTTGTGTTTAGACAGCTGGAAGAAACAAAAAGGGCTAACATTCCAAAGAAATGACTGAGCTGACCAATCATTCTAGCAGTATTCACTACAACGAAATCTTCTCATTCTCAGTGTTTTCATCTGTATTAAAATGAATATAGTGTTTTTTGTAAGGATTTTGTGACATAGGTATGCAAAGTACTTTTCCAAAGTTACAGTACGATATAATGTCAGTTTTAATAATTAGATCCATTAATTCTGATGATTCCTGAAAGGTCAAAACTAGAAGGGAGCTTAGAGAAAATGTAGTCACCTACCATTTTATAAATGAAGAAAATGCGGCACTGAGAATGTATACATATCTGTGTATGTATGTGAGTGTGTGCATAGGGGAAAAAATTATTGAATGGGATGAAAGTAAGAATTGCAGTTCTAGCTTGGGCACTTATTAACTGTGTTTCCTTAGCAAGTCCTTTAATTCTCTGAGCCTCAGTTTAATAATCTGTAAAATGAGGGTATGGGATTAGATGAACTCTGAGGACTATCCCCATGCTAGTCGTAACTCTAGTATTCCCAGACTTGGTGAAGATAACTTCATAGGTTATTCTTGGAGCCCAAACAAAAATCTGAGTCCCATGATCTCGAACAATACTGTTGCCCACTCTAACCCTATTTTTGATTCTTTTGAAGACAATTAAGTGACACAGAGAGATAGTATGTTGGACTTGGACTCAGAAGACCTGATTTCTACTCTTATCTCACATATTTGCCAACTGTATGGCCCTGTCCAGGTCACTTATATATCTCTCTGTCTCAGTTTTTTCATTTATTAAAATGGGTTAGCAAGAATACCTAGCTATCAACATTATTATGAGGGTCAAAAGAATTTAAATTTATGAAGTGTTTTGCAAACTTTAAAATACTATATGTTGTTCAGTTATTTCAGTCAAGTTCAACTCTTTGTGACCATTGTTGTCTAAGGTAATCCTTGTTTTCCAATGGGCCAAATTGGTAGACATGTAAAATGCCTTTTTCCATTTTGACCTTGCCTTGACCCTGGCACTCTACACGATGCCCCAATAGGAAAGGCCCAGAGATTCCATTCAAAGATCTAGTCTGCCAGCTCAGCCCCAAATCTCAGCTCTAATTGAGTGTTTACTTCCTTATGTCAGATTTCCCATGACCAGCAAAATTCTAAAAGTACTTTCCAGAGTGAAGGAAAATCCATAAAGTCAGGGAGAATGATGATGATGATGGTAGTGATGATGATGATGATGATGATGATAAATGATAAATGATATTTAAAGCCAAAGGAACAAATAATCTCTCCCCAATCCTGGCACTGGAAACACAGAGCTAAAAGTGCCTGGACATTGAGTCTAGAGCCTGTTTTTGTCAGATCAGTGACAAAGCACATTAGCTGTAATGCTAAATTCTATCACAATGTGACCAATTGTGTTCAATTGTTTGGCCATTGATTTCACTTAGTGCTACAGAACAACTCTGAAAATAAGTTTGTCACATGGTGACAAATACAAAGTGTGGCCAGTGGCAGCTCCACTGACAATTCAAAATTCTGAAATCACAACCCATTGAAAATACTGGGCATGAGAAAGTATAGAAACACCAAACAAGTATGAAGTAAGCATGTAACAGAAGGAAGGAAACAAGATAGATAAAGAGTGAGGAAAGAAAGAAGGAAAGAAAGAAGAAGGAAGGAAGGAAGGAAGGAAGGAAGGAAGGAAGGAAGGAAGGAAGGAAGGAAGGAAGGAAGGAAGGAAGGAAGGAAAGAAGGAAGGAAGGAAGGAAGGAAGGAAGGAAGGAAGGAAGGAAGGAAGGAAGGAAGGAAGGAAGGAAGAAAGAATACAAGAAGGGATGAAAAAGGGAAAAGGAAACAAGGAAAGAGGGAAGAAGTAAGGGAAGTAATCTTTTCAATATACACTATTGTATTACACACACACTAAATTCTGTATGAACCTATGCATCTTTTAAATAAAATTTACATTTTTAAAACAGTATATGATGTGGACAAAATGTTTAAACATGGACAAATTGTTTATGTTTTTTATACATGGAAAATGTATACTTTATGTTTAAGATTTACATCAGCAGTAGGATAAACTCAGAAAAAAGATTGGCAGAGTAAAGGTAAAAATAGTAGTTATATTATACAAACAAGGTGCAGAGGAAGAATAGACATAGAGGCATTGGAAGGGGGGGAGGAGGAGGGCTTGCATTTCTGAAAACCTACATACATTGGGAATGGGTTCAATAGGCAATACTACACATATACCTTGAAGGTTATAGTATCCTCCAAAATCTATAAAGAAATAAATGGTATCCCAAAGAGATACTAAAATAAGGGAAAGGGACCTGTATGTGCCAAAATGTTTGTGGCAGCCCTCTTTGTAATGGCTAGAAACTGGAAAATGAATGGATGTCCATCAATTGGAGAATGGCTGAATAAACTGTGGTATATAAATATTATGGAATATTATTGCTCTATAAGAAATGACCAGCAGAATGATTTCAGAAAGGCCTGGAGAGACTCACATGAACTGATGCTGAGTGAAATGAGCAGAACCAGGAGATCATTATATACCTCAACAACGATACTGTATGAGGATGTATTCTGATGGAAGTGGATTTCTTCCACAAAGAGAAGATCTAACTCAATTTCGATTGATCAATGATGGACAGAAGCAGCTACACCCAAAGAAAGAACACTAGGAAATGAATGTAAACTGCATTTTTGTTTTTCTTTCTGGGTTATTTTTATCTTTTGAATCCAATTTTTCCTGTGCAACAAGAGGACTGTTCAGTTCTGCACACATATATTGCATCTAGGATACACTGTGACATATTTAACTTGTATAGGATTGTTTGCTATCTGGGGGCGGGGGTGGAGGGAGGGAGGGGAAAAGTCGGAACAGAAGTGAGTGCACGGGATAATGCTGTAAAAAATTGCCCAGGCATGGGCTCTGTCAATAAAAAGTTATAATTATGAAAAAAAAAGAAAGAAAGAAATGAGAAAGCATAGATGAATGGGGAAGCAAAGAGTGAGAGAAGAACACAAGGGAGAGATCCCTATGGAGGGGAAGGTTAAGTAATAGTAAGCCAAGTTATGGAGCAGAATTTCATAAAAGAGTTAGCAACAATATGAAAGACATGTGTATGTGGGATATGTGTGTGTGTTTATATCTACATATGTGTACAGAAATATATCTTTTCTTAACTGTAGCTTGTTTGGAGTGAAGGGAATGAAAAGAAGATATATGTGTGTCTATGTGTATGTATATATCTATATTTGTATATATAAATATATCTTTTTTTTTAACTATAGCCTGCTTAGGAGTGTGGGGAGATTAAAAAGGAAGGGGAAGGATAAAGTAAATAAGCTATGCAGCAGAGAACATAAGAACAATTTACAAGGAAGTAAAGAAAAGATGAACACTCGTGAATATAAATTCTTCTACTAATATATATATATATATTTTCTTAAATTGCTATTTTTTGTTAATTATTTCGAATCCTCTCAAATGTTCAGTTGGGCATGATAAAGTTTTCTTTTATTTTGTTTCATTTTGTTTTGTATTACTTTTCTGTTTTTCTTTTTGCTTATTCTGTTTCTTCAAATAAAATAAATCTGGGGGAAAATTATATATAAATTCTCCAATTGATTTTCAAAACTTCTTCTTATTTATGCATCCTTACATAACTCCTTTTGTTCTTTTGCACTTTTTTCAATGTTACAATTTTTTTTCTTTTTTTCTTTTTTCCCTCTTTATTTTGCCTCTCTGCATCTAGGAGAATGCTTTGATCAACTGTTTGATGTTAACTAATAATAAGGATGGCTATCATTTGTAGAGTTTTTTTTTTTAATTTCAGAGTTCTTTATATGAGTTATTCCATTTTATTCTCATGATAATCTGGAAGCTACATGATATTATTATCCCAATTTTACAGATTATGAAACTAAATTTGAGTGAGGTTAAATGACTTGCCTAGGAACATAGTAAGCATTATCCTCTAAACATTATATTCCTATATATTTCTAATTAGTTTGGTTGGTTGTGGTGGTAGACTTTTTTATTATATTTATATCCCTTTAAGTAAATATAAGCTTCCTAAGGACAGGAATTATTTTTATTGTGTCTTTGTATCCTCAAGACCAAGCAATGTGTTTGTTTGCTGCTTTGTGTTAAATTGGCTGTTTTGATATCATCTTAAATGCAAATATCCTCAGATGAACTTTTCATCTTTCAGTGGAAACAGATGGAAGCAACAGGCCTAGAGTAACTGAAATTACAATTAGAGCCTTGGGAAGGGTTGGGGGGAAAATGACTTGGCCACAAAACTCCAACAATGAAGAGAAGAAATAAACAAAAGGGTTTTTTTTTTAAATAAAATAATAGTTCTGGAGGTGGAAAGTGGAAAAGAAAATAAATTGCTTAGAAAAAAGGCTTAACTGAATCTTATGCAAGCAGTATACTCCCTTCAAAAATAGAAAGAAACATAACCAAATGATTCCATGAAATAATAAAAAAATATTTTTTAAAACTTATGTATGTTATTTTTTATCAAAAAGGACCAACAGAGGAAATAGGTTGAAAACAATGACTTAAAAAACCTTTAGACTTATAGAAAACTAAAACCAAACAATAACAACAATTTGGATGTCACATTTCAATAAGTTACAGAAGACTTTTCAAAGAATAGTGTGAAAAGATCTGTCACATCCTGAAAGAAACACTAAATTTAAATCACCCATGAATACCATAGCTAAAATCAGACAAACATTATGAGAAACTTGTAAGAAAATATTTAAATACCAAATAACCAAAATCGCATAAATCTAAGCTACTTGAACCATAAAAGAGAAGAATTCTTGAAATGATATATTTTAAGAGGCAATAGACAGAGCCTTACAACCAAGAATGATGTAAAATAGTTAAACTTATTAAATTTGTAGTATTTATAATTGACTAGAAACTTTTCATGCGTTCCTGATGAAGATACCGGAGTTCATTTGAAACACACATATAGGATACAGAAGAAATCTAGCAGGAAAAATACATTTAAATAACTGGAATAAAACAAATTATGTCAAAGTTGTACATTCTGCTAGATCAGAGAGAGAAGACATAATGTTCCCTCAGAGTCCTTCTATCTTGTAGAGTCACTAAAACAGTAAAGAATGACCAACACAAATCATGTAGATGGTCTTAACTTTCTTTGTCAGAGACAAGAGAAAAAATTGGGAAAAGGAATATATTAGGGAAAATGAAGATGAGAGAATTGTTATAATTAGAATATGAGAATATAGGAGGGGTGTGGGAATCATGAATTTCTCTTATCAAAATCAGACAAAGAGATTTATATGCACAAACACACACACACAGAGAGACTCTAACTCCACCATCCTTAGATTAACTGTCTCTATGTCAAGAAAGGGTATCATAATTGAAAGAAAATTTTCTTCCTCATATAACAACCTGTGTTCAAGAATAGTCTTTGGAATGTGTTGATTGCATGACACTGGTCAACTAATTTGACCTTTAGCACTTTAAGACTAAAAAGTCACAGTTATCCATCCATATGGATAAAGGAAATTGTTTTAGTAGATATTGCCTATTACAATGAAATCACAGGAAAAATACAGAAATAATAAAATAACAATAAAAATAATTATCTCTCAGTACATTTATTTTCATGGAATTAGTTCAGGAAAGCTGATCAACATTAACAGTGTAATGCATTTGCAATTTTTTTTCTTAATAAATAAGGTTCAGAGAATGGTGTAGATTTTTTTTAATTTTTGTTTTCCTAGGATTGCATGTAAAAAACCTTTTTGTTATAAATGTACATTCATTTTTTAAACATATTTTCTTATAAATCATGTTTGGATGGAAAAATCACTACAAAATGGAAAAACTGTGACAAAAAAAAAGAAAAAAAAAGAGAACATAGCATGTGTTGTCTCTCTCTTGAAATGGATGGCATTTTCCATTCAAAGTTTATTAGGATTGTCTTGGATCACTGAACTGCTGAGAAGAACCAAGTTTGTCATAATTGATCATGGAACAAACTTACTATTGCTGTGTAAATCTTGTAGTTCTGCTTGTTTCACTCAGCATCAGTTCAAGTAAATCTTTCCAGGGCTTTCTAAAATCAGATTGCTCATCATTTTTTATAGAACAAAAATATTCCATTATTTTCATATGCCATAAGTTTTGTAGTCATTCCTCAATTGATGGGCATCTACTCATTTTCTAATTCTTTGCCACTACAAAAAGAACTGCTACCAACATTTTTGCATATGTGGGTCAGTTTCCCTCTTTTATGATCTCTTTGAAATACAGTAGAGACACTGCTGGATCAAAAGAGATGCACAGTTTTATAGCCCTTTGGACATAGTACCAAATTCTCTCCAGAATGGTTGGATCATTTCACAACTTTCCAACTAATTCATTAGTGTAAAGATGTGGAATTCAATGGCAAATATATACAGCACTTTTTAGCAACTAAACTTAATATGGAAAAATTAAAAATTAAAGTATATAATTCCCAACCGAAAAGAATCCTTACCTTTAAAAGTCAGCAAAGTGGATCAAAACAAAGATTAATTTCAGTCTCTAATGAAAAATGACATGTCTCTGATGTTTCAGAATGTCAGTGGTTATTTTCTTTTTTTTTTAATTTTTATTAAAGCTTTCTGTTTACAAAGCATATCCATGGGTAATTTTTCAAGTGACCCTCTCAAAGCCTTCTATCCAAATTATCCTCTCCTTCCCCCTACCTTCTCCCCTAGATGGCAGGTAGTCCACTATATTTTAAATACTAAAATATATGTTAAATCCCATATATATATGTATATACATATTTATACAGTTATCTTGCTGGACAAGGAAAAAATTGGATCAAAAAGAAAGAAAGTAACTGGGGAAGAAAACAAAATGCAAGCAAACAACATCAGAAAGAGTGAGAATGCTATATTATGGTTCCCACATTACTCTCTCTGGATGTAGATGGCTCTCTTCATCACTAAACAATTGGAATTGGTTTGAAGCATCTCATTGTTGAAGAGAACCATTCCATCAAAATTGATCATCATATAGTCTTGTTGTTGCCATGTATAGTGATCTCCTGGTTCTGCTCATGTCACTTCATATCAGTTCATATAAGTATCTCCAGGCCTTTCTGAAATCATCCTGTTGATCATTATTTACAGAACAGTAATATTCTATAACATTCATATACCATCATTTATTCAGCCATTCTCCAATTTATGGGCATCTATTCAGTTTCTTGCCACTACAAGAAGAGCTGCCACAAACATTTTTGCACATGTGGGTTCTTTTCCCTTCTTTAAGATGTCTTTGGGATATAAGCCCAGTAGTAACACTGCTGGGTCAAAGGGTATGCACAGTTGATAGCTTTTTGAGCATAGTTCCAAATTGCTCTCCAGAATGGTATTCTACCAACAATGTATCAGTGTCCCAGTTTTCCCACATCCCCTCAAACATCATTATCTTTTCTTGTAATCTTAGCCAATCGGAGAGGTGTATAGTAGTATCTCAGAGTTGTCTTAATTTGCACCTTTAGATTTGGAGCACCTTTTCATATGACTACAAATAGTTTCAATTTTTTCCTCTGAAAATTGTCTGTTCATATCCTTTGATGTTAGTGGTTATTTTCAAAATAAAATATGCTTTTAAAAAACTCATCTTCTTTGGACAATAGATTTAGAAAAAAACTATTCAAAGCCCATTATTTGTTTCCAACTCCTTGTGTAATATTGGGCAGGTTATTTCTATAAGCCTCAATTTCCTTTTTTTTTTTTAATAATAATAGTTTTTTGATTTTTGAAATATATGCAAAGGTAGTTTACAAAATCCAACATTGCAAAATCTTGTGATCCAAAATTTTCTCCTTTTTTCCCTGTTAAACATCTGCAATTCTTCTAAACATATTCCCACATTTATCATGCTGCACAAGAAAAATCAAATCAAAAGAGAAAAGAATGAGAAAGAAAAAAAGCAAGCCAACAATCAACAACAAAAGATATAAAAATATTATGTTTTGATCCATATTCAATCTCTTTAGTCCTCTTTCTGGATGTGGATACCTCACAGATACTGCTGTGTTTCCCGGATGTGGATACCTCTTTCCATTATAAGTCTATTAGAATTGTCTTGAATCACCTCATTGATGAAAACAGTCAAGTCCATCATCTCATAATATTGTTACTGGGTACAATGTTCTCTTGGTTCTACTCACTTCACTTAGCATCAGTTCATGTCTTTCCAGGCTTTTCTAAAATCAGGCTGCTCATCATTTCTTATAGAACAATAATATTCCATTGCATTCATATGCCATAATTTATTCAGTCATTCCCCAACTGGTGGACATCCACTCAGTTTCCAGTTCCTTGCCACCACAAAAAGAGCTGCTACAAATATTTTTGCACATTTGGATCCTTTCCCCTGTTTTATGACCAGAATGATAACCAGAATGTCTAAAATCTATGCTACCTAAAGCAAGATTAAAAATTATATTATATTTTTTCTAATATTCCAGTCAATTTACAATCTAGTTAATATGGAAATTGCCTCCAACAATTCAGATCACAGCCTTTCCATATCTGATAATCTACTGCAACTCTTTCTATACATTCCAATAAGTTCATTATAGGGAAAAGGGGCAGTAAGAAAAAGAAACTCATAGATTGCCCAAGGGAACAGTGTATTAAGAGAAACTTATGCCAATTATAGGCTAAGAATATTAAGGAACTATCCTCTTTCTGAAGGAGCATAATGCTCTCTTTTTGGGGATGTCCCCTGAGATTGACGAGGGAAATACTGGACATAGAGCTATCATCAAGGAACACGAATAGCTGAACATAATTGCTTATCTTAACAATGAAGCAGCAAAGGAAGTCCATCAGAACTACCTGAGTCCTGCCTTCTGAGATGCAAGCCCACCTTACAACAGTATATGCTGACCCTAAAAGTAGAGTAACTCAACCTAGTAATAGAATAAACCATCTATCACATATGCATAGCAGCAATAAACTTTGTAAGAGCAGTTCAGGAGAGAAAAATGAAATTAACTTGTTGTAGTTCTGGTATTTTGAATTGCATTGGCCATATGAGTTCCATATATATGTCATTTTTCCTTTCCCCTATAGACCACAGTGGGAGATTGCACCTCAAGTTTGTGAAAGCAATGTTTCCTTACTGCTGTTCTTGCTATGTCATTTGAGTAAAGTGCTTTTGTTAAGGGTTAATTGCATCTACTGACTGAATATACAGTGGGGTCTCAGTAGTCACATTTTTAAAGACTTTAGCCACCCACAATGGTTATCATTAGAATGTGAGGTCGTAATTTCCTTTCTGTGGCCTCTTAACTTTTGAGTTGAGGAAGCAATGAACCAAGATGGGATATTACATAGCAAAATGAATAAAAACAATTTTGAGAAGGAATGCACTGATATCTGAAGGAAAATAAAAGCTTTTTTGTAGACAGTAATATTTGGCCTTACTCTTTAAGACTATTTACAATTTTATTCAAAAAGTCACTTAATTCTGCATGCCCTTTGACCTAGCTATCCCACTGGTTACTACATATCCCCAAACTATCACCATTGGATCAAAGAAAGAGGGAAAGGAAATATATACAAAGTGTTACTGTTACTATTATTAACAACTTTGTTGCTCAATAGAACTGAAAACTGAGTAGTGTAGCTATCAATTAGAAAGTAGCTCAACATTGATCTATTTTCATCTTGATGTAATCTAAAAATTTATATGAAATTCAGAAATACACTCCATAAGATCTTATTCTTTCCCATTGAGGCAGTGTGTAGTAAAGTGACTCTAGATTCATTTTAAAAGTGTTAAGAATTAGATTCAAATTCTGTTTTCAAGATGCACTATGTTCCCTTGGCCAGGTCCTTTTACTCTGTAGTATCTCAAGAAATTCTTTAGGATTATAAATTTCAAATGAGTTACTGATCTTCATTGGTGAAGAAAGTTTCCATTTTACAGTGGGTATTGTCCATATAAACTAAATCAGAAGTTGAGAGAGAAACAGATGAGGAGAGAGGGAGACAGAGAGAAAGAAGGGAAGATAGTGAGATGGTGAGAGACAGACGCAGAGAGAGAGACAGAAACAAAGAGAGGCACAACAGAGAGACAGATATGTGAATGAGAATATCATAAATGAGAAAGAGAAGTTTCTATGAGTTCTCTGTATTTAAGTAAATTTTAAATGAAATTAAAGCATCCCAGTTGTATGGATAAAATCCAACATGAACCCCAAGGGAATCCTGATTGACAGAATTCCTCATCACCTATGCCTGGACTGCTCTAATGAGAGCTGAGAACCAGTTCCTTGATTCCCTTGCCCTCACTCTTGTCACTATGAGAGTATCCGATTTGAAAGTTATTAACAAAATTGTACTTTTTGACTAAAGCACTCATCTCTAATTTTTTTCTTTTGTTCTTAATCAGATAGCTTTTAATAAGTTATGGCACATTTCACAACTGTGGATTTTTCTTCCTTCTGCTTGAAGAAAAGTCAGAAGAAAATCATTTTTATTTTTTTTTTCTAAACACATGCAGAGCTCAGATGAGAGAAGTGAGAATTTTCTTGTTGGGCTACCGGAATCATTATTGGCAGCAGCTGAGATTCATCAGGCACACAAGGCAGAAGTTAGCAGATCATCAACATCGGGGTTACTCCACAAGAGGGTGTATGCCAAAAACTGTGGGTGAAGAGAGGAGCAAGGCACTTGATAAATGATGACAAACAGAGAAAATATTGAACTCTCTGTTGATTGGGCTTTGCCTTATGTCCTTTGCCCTCAGTTTTCATTGCTAGTCTTCAGTAGACAGCTTTTTGAGACAACACTTTTCATTTTCAGCAGTGGTATCATGGCAAGGTAACCTGCTGCTGAGAGGTGGGGGAAGGTAAAGGAAATAAAATAAAATACATCAACAAATGCAAATGCAGGCATATATTCCCACAAATGTGATTCTAATGCAAAGTCAAACTGTCAGCAATGCCTCAGAGCCAAGGGGAGGTTGGGGTGGGGGGAGGGAGAGGGGAAAGGGAATGGAGGGAAAAAAATCAGTTGTGAAAAATTCTTTATGAATGTAATTTCTTCCCTCATCTAGATTTCCTAAGGACTTTGGAGCTATAATTAGAGGGTGCTGACAGCTCCCAGAATTGTGTAGGTTCTTTGAAAGAGTTGGCCATAGATACTGCTGATGAAAATGTTCACATTTCACTAATACACAAAAACATAGATGCTAATAACAATTATTTTGAGAGATGAATGAAACAATGCAGATTGAAATTTGGAGTCCAGAGAACCTGGGTTCAAATCCCAGCTTTACTATCTATGATGATCTATGTAACTGAATTATTCACATAACTTCTTTGAATTTTGTTTACTCCTTTGTGCAAGTCATCATTCTATGTCCTACTTCTTTGGCTTTAAACAGGCTCTGCCCCTATGTCTGCCATGCATTTTTCTCTCACTTTCACCCAAGGCTCAGTCCCAGTCCTCTTCTCTAATCTCTTTGTTGATAATCATCTACTCAAATGGTTTAATATCTCCTTTGATGATTAAACTTCATTTCTATAAAACTATGCATACCCCTTCAACTAAAAACGCCATTGCTGGGTGTGTATCCCAAAGAGATTTTTTTAAAGGACATATCCTATGGTGGTAGTAAAGAATTGAAAATTGAAAGACTATCCATCAATTGGAGAAAACCCAATAATTAAAAAGTCATGGCATATAATTGTGATGTAGTATTGTTGTATTAAGGAAGTGAGAAGCAAACAAGATCCTCTCAAAAAACATGCAAAGACTTATATGAACTGATGTAAAGTGTAATGAGCAGAATGAAGAGAACATTATATATAATAACAGCAATATTGTATGATAATCAATTGTGAATGACTTAGTTATTCAAATTAATACAATACTCCAAGACTATTCCAAAGGATTTGTGATGAGAAATACTATTCATTTCCAGTGAAAAAATTGATGGAGTCCAAATTCATATTAAAAGCATATTTTTTCTTTTTTTTGATCTGTTTTCTTTCAAAAATGGAAATATGTTTTGCATGATTGCACATGTATAAATTATATGAAATCGCTTAACTTCTCAATGAGGACTTAGGAGAAGGAGATAGAGAATTTGGAACTCGAAAATAAATGAATGAGCTTTCTTTTCTCCCAATAACATGAAAATTCCTTGCAATCAGGGACTAGTTTTCATTTTATGTTTTTAATGCCAGGATCTAGTTGTTAAATGCCTTATACATAGGAAGAATTTAGGAAAGAGTTATTCAACTGCACTGAAATAGATGAATGGGTTACACTATATACATACTAAGAAATTAATTGACTAAAAATTTGATGAATTTATAAATATATCCATTCATTTTCATTAGTGATAACACTTTTGAATTTATTTTTCAGTAATGGAGATGGATCAGACAATTGTTTAGTCATTTTTTATTGTGTCGGAACCTTTATGGATGTTTTAGGAATATTCTTGACAAAGAAGCTGGAATTATTTGCCATTTCCTGTCCAGTTCATATAATAGCTAAGGAAAATAAGGCAAACAGGGTTAAGTGACTTCTCCAGAGTCATATAGCTAAATGTCTAGGACAGGATTTTGATCTTAGGTCTTCCTGACTTCAGGTATAGCACTATCCACTTTACCACCTATTCACATTATTTCATCATACTTTGAGCTTTTATGTGGGTCAGATTAGTCAATGGATAAAGCAGGAAAAAAAATTGACATTTACAGAAGACTTTAAGGTTCACAATGTCCTTTAAATGGATATTGATAATAATCCTATTAATAACAACAGCAATCTAATATTCGTATAACATTTCAAGATTTACAGAATGCTTTCAAATCTCATCAGTTTTAATATAAGGCTTACAACAGTGTTGTGTTTCAGGTGTTATGGGATTATTATTCACATTCTACATATGAGGATACTGAGGTTCAAATAAGATTACCTGCCTTGGCAATTGTCTGTCAGCTAATAGATATAATATAATTTGGATTTTACTACAAGTTTTCCTCATTCCAAGTTCAACAATTTATCTAGTACGCCACACAGTTGACTACAGCCCACAATGATTTAACCCAATAATATGAATTTATTAATTTGCAGCTGCTATAACTAAAAGAATTAATGAGTCACAGGAGGGAAAAGAGATAAATTATTTTGTGATCATATTTCATAAGACAAATGTCTACTTAGGGTAACCATTATTCTAAGGTTAATTAGCTCAGTTTCAAAACTTCAAATAGCAATGTTTTGAATGAAAACCTAAAGTATCTTCAATGATACTGGTAGAGTTCAATTGCTAATGTTCTCTAAGTTAGGAACCATGGCAATGTGGAGGATATTTCCATGTGGCCATGTTTACTCCTACATACATCTGTAGGAATTACTCGTCTTTAAAAGCTGACCTGAAGTGAAATCCTCTTCCAATAGTTAAACATTCATAATTCTCCTGGCAGTTTATTAGAAAGGAATAGATTATCCCAATGTCTTGGCAAACATTCCTTCTTAGTAAAATAGCTTCTAATGCAAGAGATAATGTGACATTATCACTGAGCGGGCAATAACTACACAAGTATCTAATTCACCTTACATTTTAATGTGATGATGGATGAAAAAATAACTAGACTTTTCCCTTCACTCTTTTCACCTGGTCCATATGTTTCCTTGGGTGGTAAGTTGAATAAACCAAATTCCTCATTTTCAAATCTTTTTTTTTCTTTTTCTTTTCTCAACAAAAGTAGGTTTGTACAAGTGTTAAACTGTGAAACCAATATAGCTCTTGAGAGGCTGGTCCTCATGGGCCTCATGACTCATCAACAAACATGTCAGCTCTGTGTTGATGGTCTTTTCAATGACTCTGTGTCACAGAAGAGATGACCTGAAATATTATGCCTTAGGTAAAATTTAAACCTGACCCCCTTCTCTGACCTACCCTAAAGCATTTTTCCTTTATGATAGGATATATATATGTGTGTGTGTGTGTGTGTGTGTGTGTGTGTGTGTGTGTGTGTGTGTATGTATTTTGTGAATATGGAAATGCATAAAAAATGAATGTCAACACTATTGATCTTGTGCTCATTAGACAGGTTATTTCTTATATTCCTTCCTTCAAGCAATTTTACAGTTGGATATGCCCAACACAGATCAAGAGGAGAAAAATAATAAAATCAGATTTAAAACTGGAAAAAGACTTGAAGGCCATTAAATCTAACCTATTAATTTAAAGATGAAGAAACCAAAGTTTATGATGACAAATCTAATGTTTGAGGTGAGGTTTGCACCCAGATTTTCTTGGCTTTTGTTCTCATTTTACATCCAATAAACCAAATTATTTAGCCTGGATGAAATTGAAAAATCTAGCTAGTACTTCCAATGATCTCAATATATTCCCAGTGGCAAAACAATCTTTTTCTTTTTATTAAGAGAGAAATAATTTCCTTTTTAAAAAATTAAAGCTTTTTTCCCAAAAGATATGCAAAGACTGCTTTCAACATTCATCCTTGCAAAATCTTGTGTCCCAAATTTTTCTCCCTCCCTTCAATTCACCGTCTCTCCTAAATAGCAAATAATTCAATATAGGTTAAATGTGTGCAGTTCTTTTGTACATATTTCTAAAATTATTGTGCTGCATAAGAAAAATCAGTTTAAACAGGGAAAAAATAAGAAGGAAAGCAAAATGCTAGCAAACAACAACAAAAAATGAAAATACTAAATTGTGATGCATACTCAATCCCCATAGACCACTCTTTAGATGCAGATGGCTCTCTCCATTACAAGACTATTGGAACCTGGCCTGAATCACCTGATTATTGAAAAGAGTCATGTCCATCAGAATTGATCATCATATAATCTTGCTGTGGACATGTGTAATGTTCTCCTAGTTCTACTCACTTCACTTAGCATCTGTTCATGTAAGTCTCTCCAGGCTTTTCTGAAATCATCCTGCTTACCATTTTTTTTATAAAACAATAATATTCCATAACATTCATGTACCATAACTTATTCAGCCATTCTCCAACTGATGTGCATTTTCTCATTTTCCAGTTCCTTGCCACTACAAAAAGGGCTGTTACAGAGACTTTTGCACATATGGGACTTTTCCCTTTCTTTATGATTTCCTTGGGATACAGTTTCAGTAGAGATACCACTGGATCAAACGGTACGTACAGTTTGATAGCCCCTTGACACAGTTCCATATTGCTCTACAGAATGTTTGGATCAGTTCACAACTCCACCAACAATGTATTAAAATTCCAGTTTTCCCACATCCGCTCCAACGTATATCATTTTCTCCTCCTGTCATTTTAACTAATCTGAGAGCTATGTCTGGTACCTCAAAGTTGTCTCAATTTGCATTTCCCTAATCAATAGTGATTTAGAGCATTTTTTCATATGACTAGAAGTAGTTTTAATTTCTTTATCTGAAAATTATCTGTTCATATCCTTTGACCATTTATCAATTAGAGAATGGCTTGTCTTCTTATAAATGTGAGTCAATTCTCTATATATTTTAGAAATGAGGCCTTTATCAGAACCCTCAGATGTAAAATTTTTCCCAGTTTACTGTTTCCTTTCTAATCTTGTCTGCATTGGTTTTACTTGTACAAAACTTTTAAACATAATATAATCAAAATTATCCATTTTGCCTAATGTACTCTGTTCTTCTTTGGCCAGAAATTCCTTCTTTCTCCCACAGATCTGAAGGGTAGATTAGTTTTTGTTCTTCTAATTTGCTTATAGTATCATTCTTTATGTGTAAATCATGAACCTATTTCAACCTTGTCTTGGTATAGAATATTAGGTGTGGGTCAACACCTAGTATCTATCATACTGATTTCCAATTTTCCCAGCAATTTTTTTCAAATAATGAGTTCTTATCTAAGAAGCTGGGGTCCTTATGTTTATCAAACACTAAATTACTATAATCATTAACTGTTATGTCTTATGAACTTAACTTATTATAGTGATCAACTATTCTACTTCTTAGGCAGGACCAAATGGTTTTGATGACTACAGCTTTATAACATAGTTTTAGGTCCAGTACAGCTTTGTTTGCATTTTTTCATGAATTCCCTTGAAATTCCTGACCTTTTGTTCTTTCAAATGAACTTTTTCTTGTGAGTTTGATTGGCATAGTTCCGAATAAGTAGAATAATTTAGATAGAATTGTCATTTTTATTATATTAGCTCACTCTACCTATGAACACTTGATATTCATCCAATTAATTAGATCTGATTTTATTTGTGGGGAAAAGTATTTTGTAATTGTTATAGTTCCTGACATTGTCTTGGCATGTAGATTCCCAAATAGTTTATATCATCTATAATTATTTTAAATGGAATTTCTCTTTGTATCTCTTGCTGCTGGACTTTGTTGCTAAGTCCACTTAGAAGCTGATAACAGATTAAAAACATGCAATTGCAAATTTTTTTGATATATAATAGAGGTAGATAATCTCGAATGCAATGCTACAACTCATACAGTTTGGGAAGAGGATGGAAGTAAGATCTAGAAAATTACAATGATGACTTGAAGAGCAGAAATAGCTCATAAGATAATATCAAAGACATGCATGAAAATCATACCAATAAGATTACAAAATATATAAAGGTTCTTGAGGAGCATCATGTACAGGTACTATTTAAAAATTTGTCTTGTAATTAAGTATACTTCTCACCTTTTTGTAGCCTAGTTCCATATATGTTTGCAAAAAAATAATCAGTTCTGTGCATGGTTACTAGAGGACATAAGAAAGAAGGTGCTATTTGCATCCAGAGAAAGAATTAATAACTAGAAGTAGGTGTAGAATGGTTTGATACACACACACACACACACACACACACACACACACACACATTTGTGTATAATAGTAGCCATCTCTACTGTATAAATGGAGAGAAGAACAAAAGGGAAAGAAAAGCCAAGGTATATTATGACTTTATCATATGTTTAAAAGGAATAGCAATACACATATAATAGATTTGCAGTTTCATGTAAAAAATAGAACTGGATAGAGCTATTAAAGATTAGATAATGTATTTAAATTTATTTTATTTCCATTTTGCATCACAAAAATGTTAAGAAATTATGATGGAAACAATGCATAACAATTTGTTTCAGGTCAAGGCTACATCACATCTTTGACAAAAAAATATGAAGAAAGAAAGAAAGAAAAAAGGAAGGAAGGAAGGAGAGAGGGAGGGAAAGAAGGAGGGAGGGAGGGAAAGAAGGAGGGAGAGAGGGAAGAAAAAGAAAGGAAGGAAGGAAGAAGAGGAGGGAGGGAGAAAGGAAATAAGGATCCTTATTCTCAAGAAACAGTCTTTCAGGAATGTATGTGCATGTTTTTTTTTTTTTTTCCTGAAAGACTGTTTCTTCAAACATATATGTATGTTTATGAATGTATATAGATATAGATATTTTTGTGTGAATGTATTTGTGTATATATGTATGTACATAAACACACACACACACACATATATATATATACATATATATATGCTCACAGAATAAATATAAGTATGAATAAATAAAAATACAAGCAATTAGGGAAGTGGGGCATCAGCATTTGAGTGAATCAGAAAAGACTTCATATGGAAGGTAGTACTGGAGCTGCAACTAAAGAGAAGAGAGGGATTTTGTGAGATAATGATAAGGAAAGAGTGAAATTAATGAATGGAAGATGAACATTGCAAAGTCACAGAGATGGGAGATGTGAAAGAGAAACATAAAAATCAACTTGACTGAGCTTCAGAGTTCATGAATTATGTATAATGAGACTGAAATATAAGTTGAGGCCAAGTTGTAGAGGCATTAAAAGACAAACACTAAAATTTCTATTTGATCCTATAGGAAATAATGAAACCATTGGAGTTATCGAGTAAAATAATAACATGGTCAGAACTTCACTTAAGTAAAATCACTTTGACAAGTTATTTGAAAGACAGATTGGAGTACAGAAAGCCTTGAATAAGGGAAATCAATTAGAAGGCTATTCCAATAATCCATGCAAGAGGTGTTCAGGACCTAAAGTAAGATAAGCTCATTAGGAAGAAGCACTTGGAAATGGGATATACTATGTTTATAAAAATGATAAGATTCTATTATATTCCCTGTTCTGCTAATATATGCACACATATTTATCCACTTTGCCTAGACTGTCAGTTTTACTGACATGTAATTGTCAAATAACTCATAATAATTGCATTCATCATCATTTGGTGACAAATTTACTCTTCTCATTTTTGATACTGTGAATTTGGTTTCCTTTTTTCCTTCTGTTTTAATTAAATTGATCAATGGTTTATCTATTTTTTTTTTTCCTGCTAAAACAACCTCTTAGTTTTACTTATTGATTTTTTAAACTTTGAATTTATTAATTCTTCCAATGATTTTTAAGATTTCTATTTTGGTGTTTAATTGAGAATTTTTAATTTGTTCTTTTTTGAGTTTTTTAGTTTATTGTTCAATTTATTAATTTATACAATCTCACAGTATTTTCCTACAAGAAGAATAAGTTCTGGAAACTATTTCATAGGAATTCTGAGACTGGAATTTAGAAGACAACAAACTAATTCCTTAGAGAGAATGGAATAAAAATTCCATAGAAGAATGAGTGAACAATTAACTTAGCTCTACACAGAAACCATGTATGCAAATTTACCCCAAAATTATAATGTGTGTGTGACATCAAGAGAGTTCTCATCTAGGAAGAGACATTTAAAATATTATATCATGAAAACTAGAAATTTAAAGAGGCAGAAATGAAGAGGAAGTTTATTCAGAAGCATTGTAAACAGCCAATACCAAGATAAAGAATATCACATGGGAGGATTGAATGGTGAATGATTAAAGAAATAAAAATTATTGAATACATTATGTGTGCCAAAAATTATGCTAAGCACCAGGAATAGATGTATAATCATAAAGAAGATAGATCAGTGTATAAAACTGAGTATATAAAAAGAGTTTATGTCTAAATAGATAAGAAATGTAAAAGCCAAATAGAGGAGATTCTATTTGATTCTAAAGGTTATAGGGAACCAGGATTGCTTATTGGAAAGGATAGTAATATGATTGACCTGTGATTAAGTAAAATCATCCTGAAAATGATTTGTTGCATATATTGAAGAGGAAAGATGGCCTATTAGCAGATCTGTGAGTAATCTGAGTAGAGATTTAAAAATTAGTTCATGGAAACTGATGTATAAAGAGTAAAAGAAAGCCCATGACAGAACACCTAGATTTAGGAAAAAATGATTATCTGTCATAGAAAAGTGAGGACCAATTGGATAGAAAATCAGGAGAGAGCTATATCACACAAACTTAAAGAATGAATTTCTAGGAATAGAGGGAGATCAGCAATGTCAGGAAGGTTAGCAGTTACATTTACAAAACTGAACAATTTTGCTAGAGCTTTCATATAGAGAGAGCATGTTAAGTTCCATCACCTATTTATTTTGCAAATATTCAGGAATCTTAAGTAGTTTACATATTTTTTGTCATGCATGCAATGTGGCCTTGACCTGAAACAGATTGTTATGCATGATTTCCATCATAACTTGTTAACATTTTTGGGATGCAAAATGGAAATAAAATAAATTTAAATACATTATCTATTCAGTTCTATTTTAGATGAAACTGCAAATCTATTATGCGTGTATAGCTATTCTTTATATATACATATATATATATATATATATATATATATATATATACAATAAAATTATAATATGCCTTTGTTTTTCATTCCCTTTTGTTCTTCCCTCTCCTCCCACATTAGAGATGGCTACACAAATGTGCATATGTTGAACCATTCTATACATACTTCTATATATTAACTCATATCACAACTTGTGATAGTGTTTAGTCATTCTCCAATTGATGGGCATCCCCATAATTTCCAATTCTTTGTCATCACAAAAGAGCTGATATAAATATTTTAAAACATATGGGTTTTACTTTTTCCTTTTCCCCTAATCATATCAGAAAATAGATGTAGTCATGGTATTATTGCGTCAAAGGAAATAGACAGTTTAATAAGTTTTGGGGCATAATTCCAAATTGCTCTCCAAAATGGCTGGATCAGCTCACAATTCTATCAACAATGAATTAGTCTTCCAATTTTTCCATATCACCTCCAACATTTGTTGTTCTCCCTTTTAATCATTCTAGCCAATCTGATAGGTAGAAAATGATATCTCAAGACCATTTGCATTTGCATTTTTCTAAAGAATAATTATTTATTTTTTATCCATATTTTCATATGGCCATACATTTCTTCATAGGCAAACTATCTATGAGGAGATGACTCTTATTCTTATAGATTTGACAAAGTTTATATATTAGAGTTATAAGACATTTATCTGAGAATCTATTTATAATGTCCCTCCATTTCCTGTTTTCCTTTTGATCTTGACTACATGTCTTTTATTTGTACAAAATTTTTTAAGATAATCAAAATTATCCATTTTACACATCATGTGTGTGTGTGTGTGTGTGTGTGTATTTTTGTATATCAGGGTTTATCAATTATAGAACAGGCTCCTCTAAGAGGGTCGAGGGCACCACCAAGTCCTTTGAGTTTTAAGCAGTGGCTTGTAGTTCTCTGGTGAGTAATTTTGTTATTTAATTACCTCGGTTTACAGCCAAGCAGAGTGGGGTCTCTAATCCCAGTTTGTACTTTAGCTTTAGTGTCTTCAGCATTTATTTATTCACAAAAAAGTTTGATTATTCATAAGTCTGATAGATAATATATTCCCATGTTCTTCAAATTTTCTTGTAATAGCTCTCATTATATCTAGGTCATATGACTATTTTGATCTCATCTTGGTGACTGGTATAAAATATTAGGCTATGCCCAAGCTTTACAGTTTTCCCAACATTTTTTATCAAATAATGACTTCTTATTTCAAAAAATAAACCTTTACACTTATCAAATATAAGGTTATTATATTTATTTGCTGCTGTAAATTGTATGTCTCCTGTGTTTTTCTGATCTATCTTTCTATTTTTAACTAGTATTGATAGTTTTGATAATTATAACCTTGTTATATAGTTTAAGATCTGATACTGCTAAACTTCCTTCCTTTATATTTTTTCCCTTAGTTAATATGATATACCAGACTTTCTCCCTCCAAATGAATTTTGTTATTTTTTTTCTAATTCAGTGAAATAATTTTTGGTAATTTAATTGGGATGGCATTGAATACATACATTATTTTAGAAAAAAAATTGCCATTTTTATCCAATACTCTATTTTGTAAATTCCTTGTTGATATGATTTGATAAAAATCTAAGATAGAAGTTCCAATTTGAATTTTCCCTAATATTATATATTGATCACGTACAAATGTGTGAAATTGGAAGACAAATGGAGAGAACTTTGAAAGACTTGTTTATTTCGATTTTTACCTGCCTGAGAAATAGGGATTAGTACATTCAATATCTTGGGGACAATGGAAAACAGCTATCAAATGTAAACTTTTAACTTAAAAAAGTTCATTTCCTCACTGCTATTTGTATTTTCTCTCCTTCAAATAAGAACAATTGGGTTTCAGAGATACCACTAAGATAATTTAACTAATAATGTTTCATCTATGAAATGATTTAACACTATGGACCATTATCACCACATAGAGCTAGAGACGTAAAGCATTCCCTGACCCTATATTAGCCTCACACTCCATAATTTAATTATATCTGTGAGTATTTCCCTTTGTTCACATGCAGTTTATGTACAGGAAAAGGCAGAAGGTGGATTATGGGTATGTTGATAAATAGAGTGAGAAAGGGCATAGTTTGTGAAAAGGTCAAAAATATATCATCTTCGTTACATTTGAAGTGGTTCAAATAGAATTATAGGCTTTTCCTCCCCCCTCCCAATAATATTTTGATAAATACTTCTATTCTATCCATTATAACTACACATACTGAAATTGTTAGTGTAGGAACTAGCATTATTCATGTAAGGAATAAGAGTCAGTTTCATCAACTCTTTCAGCCTTCGGATATACAAAGGAATACTATGCTAAAGATAAATGTCAGCCAATTATTCTCCATGCTGCCCTGCTGGGAACTGTGCAAGGGGAAATCACTTTAAAATTACAACTGAAAGAAAAGCCAGATTTCCTTAGAGCATGAGTTATCAAATACTGGAACTGGCTATGGAAAAAGGATGAAACCTTAATTCATGATCTCTTCAAATTATATCAATTCATTCAGAAAGTATTTATTAAGCACCTTCTATATGTAAAATATTGTGCTTAAATAATTGAAAGATAAAAATCTTCTCAAGGAAATTTTTTTTCCTATTGAGATGTGCCTTTAACTGCCACACTTATCTAAAGACAACAGTTGCACTAGATTTCCATATAGATGACATTTTTAGAATTCTGTTAAGTATTTTGATTTATATCAAACAAATCAATCAATAAAGTATTGCTAGGAATTTGAGACATTTTCAAAGAAAAAAAAAAGGTTTTGCTTTGCAATTAAACTTCCTCTGCCCCTTCCTATATATAGTTTTCCTTTCATTTTCTAGCTAGATTAATAAATAGAGTAATGAGTTTGGAGTTGAGTTATGAACTCAAATGTTGCTTCTGATAATTACTAGATAATAGGACATTGAGCAAGTCACAACAATCTAAATCTTTGTATGTTAAATGAGATAACATTTTTATATTTAAAAATTAGCTCTTAGTAGCCATTGAAGCTGTCTCCAAAACATTTGAAACCTGTGTGACTATTGACAAGTTATTCAAATTAGTTCAGTTTCTTCACCCACAACTTGGAGGTAATGCTATATGTAGCTATTTGACAAGATTATAAAAATCAAATAGAATAATTTTGTTATATAGCTGTCAATTATTGTTCTGTCTTCTATATAAGATTACATAAAATTTGTCTCCATATATATTATTGCTTTCCCATAATGAAGTTTTTTCATGAATAATTAATACAGTAAATTCTACAAGCATTTATTATGTGCCTGCTTTGTAAAGAGACACAGAACAAAGAAGCATATTTCTTCTCCTCAAGTTGCCTATATTTTTTTCTGGGGGAAACACTATACAGAGAGAAAAAATAATTATGTGATTATACAATAGAATGGTTTGTAAAATTACATTGTATAATTAACAAGAATTACAATTTTCTATATTCTTGAAGGCTCACAAGTATAATAAAATATTTTGGAAACTTTTTTTTTTAACATTTCTACTTATCTACTTTTAAATATTTATAATGACAAATATCAGAAAGATTCATAACTTAGTCAGTATAGTGATCCTACCCCACATCTACTCTAGTTCGGATTAGAAAGCGGCATTGACTTGATAGGGAAATTCTAGAGACCCCTATTAAGTTTCAGGGATAGAATTTGAAGGGTTACTATACCGAATTGAACTAAAACATGTATCTCAGAACTCTTTTCATTACAGTACACTCCCTTTAATTTTATTTAAAGAAAGTTTAAAATAATTTACCTAGATATCTCAAGGATATGAGATGTTAATGGTACAAGTGTTCTTTCAACCAGAGCAGATTACAGTCATTTTCTGTTTTCATAGATAAGCTTCCTAAACTATTGAGACTATTACTAAAACTTGGTTTAGAAGACTAAAGGCTCAGGTTATTGATATCACTTGATTGTCATTTGAGTAGTAATTAGTCAGAGGTAACTAAAGGAAATTTTTAAAGTTTGGTTTGTGGATTGTAGTGAATGTTATAGGCAAGGTAGATTTTATCAGCTAAATCACCTTGAGGTATCTGCAAATCTTATTCTTGTTCAATGTCCTTTCTCCAACTATGGATAAGTAAATTTTCATTTGTTTGCTTGTCATGTTTGTTAAGTGTTGAACCCTAAATATCTTGTTTATTCCCCCCCCCTGAAATCTATCTATATAGGAACTATAATAATGTAAATGGAAAGAACAATAATAAAACATTAAAACCTGAATCAATCTCAGCCTAGAATGGGTATATTATAGAGGGATTTTTTTTTTCTAGAATGGATGATTTGAATGTCTGCTGAGTACCTTTCCAAGTTCTGTAATCCTGTAAAATCCAAAAGACTAAATAACTGGTCCAATGCCACATAGCTTGTTAGTAGGAAAAATCAGATTACTAAATAGTAAGGATAACCACATAAACCCCCAAATTCCATACTTTAGGTTCTCCTGAGAGATCCTATTCTGAATATCCTCTATTTCTATACTTTAAAATTCCCTTTATATTGTCTAGTTCCATATTTTAAAATTCCCTTAATATTGTCATTATTTAGTCCTTTGCTTTAAGTTACCTTCAATAGGATTTAGTGAATTCAATGTAAATCATTCTTCAAATTGGAAAACACTCGACTTAATGTGATTCAGTAAACAAATATAAATCTAATACCTAAACCAAAGAAATATATAGAAAGAAAAGAGATTATGTGTATAAAAGATTACATATGATGTCAGAATTTTTTATATTCTGACTAGGATTGTGAAACTTTTTTTTGCTTTTTATTTTTAATAATGGAAAGAAAAAATATATTAAGAAAGGTAGATGACAGAAAAAAAGCAAAAGATGGTAATTAATTTTTATTTTAAAAAAGTATTTTCTACATATTTGTCACACTGGATTTTGTTACTTTCTATTAAAACATTTAATAGTACTATATAAAAACTTCTTCAAATTAATAATAATAGAAATAATAGCGCACATTTGTTATATTTTATGATTACTGAACACTTGACTCATGATTTTTCATTTAAGCCTCACAATGACCCTGTTTTACAATTCTTGGATAAATTTGTTAATTAGTAAGTAGACCATAAATAATTAAATGAGGTAGATTTTGTTCAGTGTCATAGCACTAACAATTTTGTTTTATTATTTTATTTATTAATATATTTTACATAATATTTTTCTCTGCTCTTTATTGAGAAAAAATGAAAATCAAAGTCCTTAATACAAAGCTGCATAGTCCAACAAAACAAATCCCCATATTGACCATATCCAAAAAATGTCTCTTTCTGCATTCTGAGTTTATCATTTCTGTATAATAAGGTAAGTTTATATTTCATCTTCATTCTCTTGGACTCTTGCTTTATCACTGCTTTGATCACAGTTTACAATTTTTTTTCAAAGATTTTTTTTTCTCTATATTATCTCCCTCTCTCTCTCTATATATATATAGATAGATAGATAGATAGATAGATAGATAGATTTTAGATATAGATAGTTCTCCTAGTTCTACTTTATTCTAGATCTATTCATGGAGTTACTGAGTTTTCTTTGAAATTGTCCATTTTAACATTACTTATGGCACAATAATATCCCAATTTATCAATATACTATAATTTATTTAGTTACTTTCCAATAGGAGAACATCCTCTTAGATTCCAATTTGGGGCCTCCTATAGATCTTATTTGACATATAAATCTTTTTTCTCCCTCTTTGATATCTTCAGTGATGTAGGTCATGCTATAGCTGGATCAAAGAATATCCAAATTTCAATTGCTTTTGTGTATAATTTAAATTTCTTTCCAGAATAGCAAAGTCAATTTATACTTCACCAATATTGCTCTTGTTTTTTTTTTTTTTTTTTTTTTTTTCCTCCCTGCATAGTTCCTTTAACATTTGGTGCTGCCCTCTTTTGTCATCTTTTTTTTTTATCTTGTAAATTTGAAAGTAAAGTTGAATTCAATTTATGTTTCTTTAATTATTAGTGACTTTGAAATTTTTATATGATTAATAGCTTGAATGTCTTTCTTTTAAAATTTTCCTGTTTATATACTTTAACTATTTATCTTTTGGATAATGGCTTATTGTCATATGAATTTGAATCAATTCCTTACTCATCCCAGTTATGAGACCTTTAGGAGAGAAACTTTTTGGAAAGATTTTTCCTAGATATCCTTTGCTTTCTGATTTGAAGATATTAAATTTGTTTACAAAAACTCTTTAAATTTTATATAACAGAAATTATCCTTTTTATTTTATGTAATCCTCTTTTACTTTATTCTTCATGAGTTCTGATTTATCCAAAATTTGAAAGGTAATTTCATCTTTGTGTCTCTACTTTGTTTATGTTGTACACATTTATCTTTTATCTATTTAGAGCTTATATTTGTATATAGTATAATATTTTTAATATAAATCTAATGTCTTTCAGACTCCTGTATAATCTTTCCAGAAGAATTTGTTCAAATAATGAGCCTTTTTTACATAGTAACTGGCATGTAAGGTTTATTGAAAAGTGTTTATTTACTTATTTTTTATTATTATTGCTTATGTATATATGTTGTATACCTAATCTGTTCCACTGTTCACCACATACTTTTAAAATCTGTTTATTGATTTATTTCTGTTTTGATAAACACCTTTATCTTTTTAGAATTAGGGAATGACAAGATAAATATTTTCTTCAAGTTTATTTACAACTAAATAAAATAAAATCATCTATTTGATACATTTCTTATTGTGAAGAATTTAAATTAAAATAATTGGAAATACCAACAATACCAATTTATTCTTTTATCTATATTATGTTCATATGTGAGAGTCAGGGTGGTATAGTTGGTACAGTATGACATTTCAAGTTAGGAAGTGTTGCACAAGTTAGGAAATAGTGCAAAACTATTTAAAAAAAAAAGATATCTATATGGCTGAGTCAATCAATGATGGAAGTTGTTTCAATGTTACATAATTGAGATCAAATTGTTGGCCTCTGGTAGTCTTTCTTTCTTCAATTACTACCATTAAAAAAACCACACAAATTCATAAAGTGTTTGATGTGCTAGGTTTTGTAGCTCCAAAAGAGAATGGCAAATACACTTGAACTACCAAAAATAAATTTTAAAAAATTTTCTGGAAAGCAGTTGATTTCCCTTTAAAATGCTGAGTCAGCATTCTTTTTCTTAAAAAGGCGATTTTAAAAATACATATTTGTTAGATTTTATTTCATTACTTTGATTATAAACACTTATTTAAAGTAAAAAGTCAAAATTCAGAAAATTCCACTCCAATTCTCCTCACTTCAAACTTTATAGCATTTAGAAGCCAAGTTAAAGAAGAAATAACTAGAAATTCCAGCAAGTTTTTCCTTTTGTTCTGTATAGGGTTTCTGTTGTTATTGTTTTGTATTGTTTTGTTTTGTTTTTGCAATACAGAGAACTCCAAATCAGTTCTTTTCAACAAGCATAAAAGGTAAAAAATCATGAGAGCTCCCAGAACTTCATGCAAAAATATCTCCAATTGCCCATGGGGATTTTCCTCCTTTTTAAAAAAAAATTTCAAGGGCTTCCCCAGTGTGCTCACCCCTTGTGTATTCAATAGGTCACTTTATGATTTCTGAAGACCTCCTATCCTCAATGTGAGTAGTTTCAGAGACAGTTTTCTTTCACTGGAAGAATAGAGCACTTTTTGAAATTTTTGGTAAAAGAAATTATTGTTAAGGAGTAGAAATACACCTCTAAAGCTAAAAAGAACCATAGAAAAGTTCTAGTCCAAAGCTATCATTTTATAGATGAAAAACCTGATGATCAAGGAGGTTAAGTGACTTGTCAAAGTTTTCACAGGTATGTATCAGAGACAGGATTTGAACCCACCTCATACTTTTTCTCATTGTAACAAGCTACTTACAGTATTGTATTATATAGTCTGCAAGGTGCCTTCTGAATCTCAGACAGTATGATTCTGAAATCCAAGCATTCTTTTCATATTTGTTTTTACCCTCTGCAGAATCTTCTCTCTGAGTATATCAGAAGCAGTTGAAGATAGCTTAGAAGAGTCAAATATTAAATTTTCAGCTAGAATGTTAAAATTTCAGATTATACATTTCAGCTTGAATGTTTCAAACATTGACAAATGATATAAATTAGGATTTTATTGAGTTGTTGATTGCCCAAACTTAAGAAAGTGATGAAGAAAATATGAATGTTTATTCATAAATAATAATAAATGTTTATTAAACATTTTCAGGCAGGCCCCTTGTTGTATTCTTTATAAAAAGGAAAGAGTTATTGTTTACTATTTGATATTTTCCTCCTGTATAGGGAATATCTGACCATGTTCATAGGCAGAAGGAAAGAAAGAGATTATAAATAAAATACCTTAGAAACTCATCATAAGTACCTGGTATTCCATGAATATTAAGTAAATCCATTTTGAACATCAGCAAATTCAATTTATTATTTTCAATAATACAAGTTTGATTTTACTAGGATACCCTCTCATCTATGAAGACTTCTCTATATTCCAACAATACCCTAGGGTACATTCTTTTTGTAAAATCATGGCTTTCCTTTTTTTTTTTCTTCCTCAAATTCATTGATCCCAAGTCAACTGTTAAGCAAATTTGTCTGACTCATGGATTCATTCTCTATTAAAAAGTTCCAGGCAGGCCTTTGTCAGCAAAAATTGGAAAAAAAAAAAAAACTAAAACTAAAAGTCAAACCCCAAATTGCATAATAGAAAAGCTGGAAAATCAGCTAAAAGAGCTAAGTTTATCAAGCTTAGATCAGTAATTGCCTTTTTTCCTGCCTAAAATAAAAATATAAACATGTTGGTAGATTTTTTTTTTAAGGAAAAAGAAATATCATTTGAATATGCTAAGGAGACAAAGTATTAAGGACATTAGTGATGATAAAAGATTAATAATATTAAACAATAGGATTCAGTGCCTTCCAGACACATTCAAGAAATTTGATTTCTTTCTTTGTGACATTTGTTTTCTTCATGATTATGTCTGGAAAATCTAAAACCAAAAGTTGGTAACTATTCAATGAATGATAGTAGTATAAGTGATCGGTCCAGATCATTAAAATCCCATTTAAAAGAAAAGATTATTTTTTTTGCTTTTAAAATATAAGCATTTGTGAATGAATTTTGAGCACTAAGAGTTTTAATTTTTGTGGGGAGTGGGGTAAGCAATCGAGGTTAAGTAATTTGCCTATGGTCACATAGCTTCTAATAGTTAAGTGGTCCTGCAGAGGACCTGACTTCAGAGCTGGTGCTCTATCTACTGCACTATCCAGCTGTACTTAGATTAAAAATTTACAAATATAAATTATGAGACAACAAAGTAGTACATTAAACATAGCACAAAACTTAGAGTGAGGAACACTTGAGTTTAAATCCTACCTTATGATTAACTTAGAAGACATGTGAACCTGATGAAGTCACTTAAACTCTTCAAGACTCAGTATACTCATCTATTAAATGGAGTAGATTAGAGAAATGTTTTTAGAGAATATGGTCTTGGAAGTTCTTTTAATAGAAATAGATAAGATTGGTGGTATGTTACAGAAAGGGGATAAATATGAATAAATGTACAGAAAAGATGAGAAAGCATTTAAGGAAGAACAAATCAACCTAAGACAAGTTATTCCTTGTTGATTTGTGTAACTGAACACATTTCACATGATTGTTGCTAGGTTGAATGAATTAAAATATGTAACAAGCTTTGTAAATAATAGTTACATAAATATTAATTCAAATGTCATGCTACTTTTCATTTTACATTGTTGACATTTGAATGAATATTCACTGATCATGCAAGAAGAATTCAATTTTAACTTTCAGATTTATATTACAGTTTTGATCATCATTTAAAATCTCAATTTAATATATCTGTGTAATGAATGGCCACATTAGCCTGCTCAGCCTTTGAGATTCATGGAGTCATTGGGAATTCTAACAGAACCTATTTGTTCATCTTCTTACATAGCCATCTGTATCTCCCTCACAAAATATATAACCAAATGTGACACATTCTTTGGTTCTTTTATAATAGTATTTCTTCGATCTAGAAATTATCTCTAGAAAATCCAAAGTCTTTGTCCAACTAAATAAGCCAATTAAGTCATTTTCTTTCTTTTTATTATATAGATTTACAAATTTTTCTTTTGAAGTGCTCAAAATTCAAAAAGGTAGGATTTAAAATCAAAATGACCATGTATTGACCACAAGCAAAGTTCCTAAGCTTTAGCCTAACACTATCTTCCTGTGCTCTTGAAGCTGTATAATCCTCTTCTCCTATCAGTGAGTTCTTGGAACTCCCAATCTGAAGAAAAGCTCAGATAAGCCCTTCTTCACTCTCTAGAGTTTGATAGAATATTATCTTTTCTCTCCCTATAGATCAGATCAGCTCTGTGTGTGTGTATGTGTAATACATGTTAATTTCCGCCATTAAATTCTAAACTTCAGAAGGATAACAGCTATCTTTCTTTTTTGTTTTCATTTGCATCCTTAACAAACACTGTATCTCCATCTTTTTTTTTTAATATTGGATATATTCTGGCTTTAAATATAGTTATTTTTTCTTATCTATATTTCTCTGCTCTGGCCATCTGTCTTCTTTCTCAGAATATAATCATCTCCTATTCTTGCTCTTTTACTTTTTTGTTTGTTTTATTTAGAAGAGAGAAAAAAAAGAGTAATGGAATTGAAGAGACTTGGAATTGGGAGAAACTTGGATTTAAATTCTGTCTGACACTCACTTTTTCAATTCTGTTTCTTCCTTTGCAAAATGAACAATCTTATAATAGTTACCTCACAGGGTTCTTTGAAGGATGAAATGGGAAAACATGGGTTAAATTATTTTATTTATTTCAAATTGCTATACAACTTTCAAAGTATTCTTGAAACCTTACTCTACTTTTAATTTCTTATGGCCTAATCAAGTTGAATCTTCTCATTTCTATACTCTGAAAGCATACATCTTGCTGAAATCATAGACAAATTTTAAAGTGAGTGCCTTATGGGTAAGTGGGACAAATGATGATCTTCATTGTTCTAAAATGTGATATGCTTTGGATTTTCTCTCTTTAGATCTTTAACTCTTTTTTTAAAAAAAAATTATTATTTTTTTCTGGTTATATATGTACATTAATTTTTGATCTTTGATTCTTGACAAAAAATAGGAAGAGATTCTTGCAAGCTTCATAGTGATCATAAAATTATACCACAGTTTAAAATAATCTATGTTGTATTACATTTTGATTTTACTTATTAAACATTTCCAAATTATAGTTTTGAACAGATGTATCTAATGTCTAAATGTGCATAGTTCTGTATTTAACACTTTTAATGTTCTTTATTCTGAAAGTTTTCTCAATTCATTTAGATATAATTATTAGTTCCATGCTGATGACTGCCAGTTTTATATCCCTACTTTGACTTCTCTTCCAAACTTTAAAATTATATTTCCAATTGCTTGCTGGACATTCCTATTTACATATCTTATCTTCACTTTAAAGTCAATATGTCTTGTGGCAACAAATTTCAATGAAAAGACTAGAAATATTTTAAAGATATGTTTAAAATTTCTGCTTTTTTTGCATTTGCAACCACTCTGTGCCTTGGCGTATATGCTATATCTAAAGAGATAATTATGTGGTCTTATAAGATAGAAAGATTCTTTAATGTTACATTCAACTTCCTTCCAATTTCATTTCCTTGATAGTTTATTTTTTTGTTATTTTAATAGTCTATTTAGTTCAATAGTCTCTTTTTTATTTATCTTTCTGTTAATGTAATCCATCTCTGAAGGAACAAGAATCTCCTACAATTATGCTGTTACCAAGTATGTTTTCCTTAATTCATTCTCATGATTTCTCTTTAAGATGTCTTTAAGTCCTTTGGATATTCTTTGGTTCTGAGAACATTCCTCTATTATCTCTATCTTTCTCCTATTATTTGGTATAATTTGACTTTTAAAAAAAATAACTGTCTAGAAACAAAGAAGTGATCATGTAGCAATTTCTTTCCACCTGTTTTTTTCTTATTTGTCCTCTTGTTTAGCACACTTATTATCTGAATGTTCACTTCTAGTTTCTTTTTTCAGGAATATGTTTGATATTTTTCTTTATATGATTAGATTCAGCTATGCACAATATTTGTTTACAGGAAAATCTTAATATCCTTTCTTTTTAAAATATATTTTCTCTCATTTCTGATACTTACAAAGTAATCTTGGGTGAAAAATTAACATTGTTTTATAGCTGAAGACTTTTTTTTTTTTCTGGCCTGATAGCAAAACTGAAATTTTGAAATTGAATAATAGCATATCTTAGAATTGCAAATGCAGAGTTGTGCTCTGGTAATAATCTATGAATTGGATGAATAAATCATACTGTCATCAATATTCAAATATTTTGGTGAACTTTCTTGTATTATTTCCTGCATTATGTTATGTGTTTTTATGTGAATTTACTATATTGTGCATTCTGAGACATTGGCAGCTATGTGCCTCAGTAGAAAAAGTGAAAGACAAAGTCAAGAGGACTCATCTTTCTGAATTCAAATCTATTCTCAGATAATTACCAGCTGTGTGACTCTGGGCAAGTTACTTAATACTGTTTACCTCAGTTTCCTAATCTATAAAAACGAACTAGAGAAGGAAATGACAAACCATTCCAGTATCTTCAGCAATAAAATTTACAAAGAGTTTGACTTAATTGAAACAATTGGCTATTGGCAACAACTGAGACATCTATGATCTTTATTTTATCTCAGCATATTTTGTCCATTTTGTTCATTCACACTACCTTGAATATACTTCCTTTCAAGGATTTTATCTATTTCTTTCATCATTTTCCCACTTTTACATTAGTGAGTTTCAAACTGATTCATTTTCATTTTCATATCATCTCCTCTTTTCAACAGATTCTCTGTCATGTTTTCTAAATGGTTTGCTCAGATTTCTATTTTATTCATTTCTGCTTTGAGAGTTTAGACTTTGGGCTTACTTTCATTATAAATGTAGATTTTAAAAACTATCATTCTTTTGAACTTTTTCTGAAGTGCTTGCTCATGATTTGCTACCTCTGATGATTCTATTTTTTTCTATTTGAGATGTTGGTACATATTCTTTCCAAATATAATGTATTTTTATTTTGTGACCATTCTAGAATTACTTTTTTTTTCTTTTGTCTTCATGAGTCTTAGTTTAAGTTTAAAGTTAGAGCTAGTACCTAACTTCTGGTCTTGGACTTTTTTTTTGTTTGTTTTGTTTTTGTTACCAGTAGATAGTCTCAGGCTTCTTTCTTTATTGTTTTGCCTCTGTTCTTTTCATTTTGGGGGTGCTTTTTGTCAGATGACAATCTTGTATCATTCTCAACATTTCTCTTCCTCACTCTTATTAATGTGCTCTTTGAAGTTGGAAGATAAAATAAAGATGAATTGACTATGTTAACTTTGAATTTATTATTTAATTTGATCTTGCCTCTCAATTCAACAAGGTGATACTTTCCTATATTCTAAACTCTAATGAAGAATTAATACTTTTCATCATCAATGCCAATACATGTGCTCTGAACTAAACCATGTCTGTCACATGGTAAATACTTAATGAATTGAATAACTAAGAGAAAATGGAGTTTGGAGGGACTAGAGAGTAATGAAGGTAATGAGGAAATTCTGCTGAAGAAGAAATGGAACCAAATGTCATTGGTACTGTGGCCTGCCTTGGCAGGAATAGGGGTCACCTTTAAGTATAAGTGAGAAGAAGACAGTATAGGAATATATGAATAATGTGAGATGAAGAGGAGTGGAGAAGTCTCTCACTAAACAGATGGTTTTGTTTATTTTCATTTTTTTCAATGAATTATAAGCCAAAGTTTTTTTGTTTGTTTGTTTTGTTTTTGCTTTTTCTGGTTTGTTTGTTTTAATTCTAGTTTTTTGTTTCGGTTTTTGTTTGGTTTGGTTTTTTTTTTGCTGAGGCAATTGAGGTTAAGTGATTTGTCCAGAGTCACACAGCCACCTAGCTGTCCCTTGTTTTTGTCGTCGTTGTTGTTTGTTTGTTTTTAAGCTTTTTTTATTTTCAAAATATATGCACAGATAATTTTCAACACTGACCCTTGCATAGCCTTGTGTTCCAGATTTTCCCCTCCGTTTGCCTACACTCTCCCCTAGATAGCAAGAAATCCAATATATGTTATATATTTTAAAATATGTTAAATCCAATACGTGGAAACATGTTTATACAATTCTCTTGCTGCATAAGAAAAATCAGATCAAAAAGGAAAGTAAATGACTAAGAAAACAAAATGCAGGTGAACAACAACAAACAGAGGGAGAATATTGTATTGTGATCCACATTCAGTTCCCACAGTCCTCTCTCAGAGTGTAAATGTCTCTCTTCGTCACAAGAACATTAGAACTGACTTCAGTCATCTCATTGTTGGAAAGATTCATGTTCATCAGAATGGATCATCGTATAGTCTTGTTGTTGCTATGTACAATGATCTCCTAGTTCTGCTCATTTCACTTCATATCAGTTCATGTAAGTCTCTCTAGGCCTTTCTAAAATCATCCTGCTGATCATTTCTTTTTTTTTCCATAGCTTTTTATTTACAAGTTTGACAATTGCCAAACCTTTTGTTCCAATTTTTCCCCTCCTTCCCCCGCTCCCCTCCCCTAGATGGCAGGATGACCAGTAAATATTAAATATATTAAAGTATAAATTAGATACACAATAAGTATACATGACCAAACTGTTATTTTGCTGTACAAAAAGAATCAGACTCTGAAATATTGTACAATTAGCCTGTGAAGGAAATCCAAAATGCAGTCAGGCAAAAACATAGGGATTGGGAATTCAATGTAATGGTTCTTAGTCATTTCCCAGAGTTCTTTCACTGGGCATAGCTGGTTCAGTTCATTCTGCTCTATTGGAACTGATTTGGTTCATCTCATTGCTGAAGATGGCCAGGTCCAACAGAATTGATCATCATGTAGTATTGTTGCTGAAGTATATAAGGATCTCCTGGCCCTGCTCGTTTCACTCAGCATCAGTTCATGTAAGTCTCTCCAGGCCTTTCTGAAATTATTCTTGTTGATCATTTCTTACCAAGCAATAATATTTCACAGTATTCATATACCACAATTTACTCAACCATTCTCCAATTGATGGGCATCCATTCATTTTCCAGCTTCTAGCCATTACAAATAAGGCTGCCACAAACATTCATGCACATATAGATCCCTTTCCTTTCTTTATGATCTCTTTGGAATATAAGCCCATCAGTAATACTGCTGGATCAAAGGGTATGCACAGTTTGAGAACTTTTTGAGCATAGTTCCAAACTGCTCTCCAGAATGGTTGCATGTATTCACAATTCCACCAACAATGTATCAATGTCCCTGTTTTCCCACATCCCCTCCAACATTCCGCCTTATCTTTCCCTGTCATTCTAGCCAGTCTGACAGGTATGTAGTGGAATCTCAGAGTTGTCTTAATTTGCATTTCACTGATTAATATTGACTTGGAGCATATTTTCATATGGCTATAGTTTCAATTTCTTCATCTGAGAACTGTCTGTTCATATCCTTTGACCATTTATCAATTGGAGAATGGCTTGACTTCTTATAAATTAGTCAATTCTCTATATATTTTGGAAACGGGGCCTTTATCAGAACCTTTGACTGTAAAAATATTTTCCCAGTTTATTGTTTCCCTTCTAATCTTTTCTGCATTAGTTTGTTGTTGTTGTTGTTGTTGTTGTTGTTGTTGTTGTTGTTGTTTGTTGTTGTTGTTGTTGTTTTGTTTTTTTGGGTTTTTTTGTTTTTGGTACAATGCAGAATAATTTCAAGGGAATTAATGGAAAAAAAAAATTAAATGAAGATGGCCTAGCTGTACCAGATCTAAAATTATATTATAAAGCAGCAGTCACCAAAACCATTTGGTATTGGCTAAGTAATAGATTAGTTGATCAGTGTAATAGGTTAGGTTCAAAGGATAAAACAGTCAATAGCTATGGCAATCTAGTGTTCGACAAATCCAGAGACCCCAGCTTTTGGGATAAGAACTTACTGTTTGACAAAAATTGGAAACTAGTATGGCAGAAACTAGGTATAGACCCACACTTAACACCATACACGAAGATAAGGTCAAAATGGGTTCATGACCTGCATAAAGAATGAGATTATAAATAAATTAGAGGAACACAGAATAGTTTACCTCTCAGACCTGTGGAAGATGAAGGAATTTATGACCAAAGAAGAACTAGAGATCATTACTGATCACAAAATAGAAAATTTTGATTATGACTTATGTGGGTTTATTTTATATCCTGCAACTTTGCTGAAAGTGTAGATTGTTTCTAATAACTTTTTAGTAGAATCTCTGGGGTTCTCTAAGTATATCATCATATCATCAGCAAAGAGTGATAATTAGGTTTCCTCATTGCCTACTCTAATCCCTTTAATCTCTTTCTTAATTCTTATTGCCAAAGCTAGCATTTCTAATACAATATTGAATAGTAACAGTGATAGTGGACAACCTTGTTTCACTCCTGGTCTTATTGGGAATAGTTGCAGTTTTTCCCTATTACATATGATGCTTACTGATAGTTTTAAATAGATGCTGCTGATTATTTTAAGGAAAAGTCCATTTATTCCTATACTCTCAAGTGTTTTTAATAGGAATGGATGTTGGATTTTATCAAATGCTTTTTCTGCATCTATTGAGATGATCATATGGTTTTTGTTAATTTGGTTATTAATATGGCCAATTATCCTGATAATTTTCCTAATATTGAACCAGCCCTGCATTCCTGGTATAAATCCTACTTGATCGTGGTGTATTATCCTGGGGATGATTTTCTGTAGTCTTTTTGCTAATATCTTATTTAAGATTTTAGTATCATTATTCATTAGGGAGATTGGTCTATAATTTTCTTTCTCTGTTTTCAACCTACCTGGTTTAGGTATCAGTACCATATCTGTGTCATAAAAGGAATTTGGTAGGACTCCTTCATTCCCTATTTTAACAAATAATTTATATAGCATTGGGGCCAATTGTTCTTTAAATGTTTGGTAGAATTCACATGTAAATCCATCTGGTCCTGGGATTTTTTCTTAGGGAGCTGATTAATAGTTTGTTCTATTTCTTTTTTCTGAAATGAGACTATTCAAGCAATTTACTTCCTCCTATTGCGGGAAGCCTATATTTTTGGAGGTAGTCATGCATTTCACTTAGGTTATCAAATTTATTGGAATAAAGTTGGGCAAAGAAAGGTCCATCAGAATTGATCATCATATAGTATTGTTGCTGAAGTATAGAAGGATCTCCTGGCCCTGCTCATTTCACTCAGCATCAGTTTGTGTGAGTTTTTCCAGGCCTTTCTGAAATCATCCTGTTGGTCATTTCTTACCGAGCAATAATATTCCATATTATTCATATAGCACAATTTATTCAGCCATTCTCCAATTGATGGGCATCTATTCAATTTCCAGTTTCTGGCCACTACAAAGAGGGTTGCCACAAACATTCATGCACATACAGATCCCTTTCCCTTCTTTATGATCTCTTTGGGATATAAGCCCAGTAGTAACACTGCTGGATCAAAGAGTACGCACAGTTTGAGAACTTTTTGAGCATAATTCCATACTGCTCTCCAGAATGGTTGGATATATTCACAATTCCACCAACAATGTATTAGTGTTCCTGTTTTCCCACACCCCCTCCGACATTATACATTTTTTCCTCTCATGGTTTTTCCCTTTTGTTCTGATTTTTCTCTCTTAACATGATTCATAAGGAAATATGTAAAAAGAGAATGTGTGTGTGTGTGTGTGTGTGTGTGTGTGTGTGTAAACCAAAAATAAAGTTGTTTTTTACACATAACTGGGGAAAGTAATAATTTTAAAGAAAAGAAAAAACAGTCAATTATAGCCAAATCTGCATCGATTGTCACCTTATGAACTTTTCTTTACATACATGAAAAGATAAACGTATAACTACAAAGATCCCTGAAGCTGGGACTTAGCATTAATTCTGATGCAATCACTTACTATCTGTGAGCTTTTGAACAAGTCCTGTTATCTTGAATTAGCCTCTTCATCATTTGTAATTGAGGGCTTTGATCTAGAATATTTCTGTGATTCACTCTAGTTCTGAATATAGGGTCCTATGAACTAATAGACTAGACTATCTCAAAGGTTCCCTCTGGTTCTAAATTAGGGATATTTTGTTCAATTGTCTCACTCATGTTCAGTTCTTTGTGACTCCATTTGCTGTTTTCTTGGTGAAGACACTAGAGCAATTTGACATTTCCTTCTCTAGCTGATTATATATATATATATATGAGGAAACTAAAGCAGAATTAAATGACTTGCCCATAATTATATTTCTTTTAAGTATCTGAAGCCAAATTTGAACTCAGAATGATGAATCTTCCTGACTTTAGGTGCAACATTCTATGCATCACCTAGTTGCCAAAAAATCAATGGTATCATAGAACTTATTCCTTCAAAACTCCATCTCACATGGACTAAGCAAACCAAATATAAAATAATATTTGCATGTAAATCACCAGGGAAATCTATCTCTACTTTTGAAGCCAATTAAGCACACAGCACACTCTTTTTCTCCCTGAAAAGTAATGCTAACTCACTATGGAATGTGAATAAACACCATTGCCCCTCTGGAAATTAAGGAAAACAATTGCAATATAGGCATGAATGCCTACATAGCAACTGAGCCCCACTTCAATAAAAGTTAATAGCAAGCTTCGTGATAGCCCTCCCCACAGAATTTCTCATGGAGATTCTTCTCACTGCCTGAATTATTACACAACCGCAGTGGAGGTCTCAACTCAATAATGCATCAGGAAGGCACAAATTACATTTCAGGCTCTTCTGACACTGTTTCCTCCCCCATTGAACAATGTCAGACGTAAACATCTTCATTGTGAATGATTAATTTCTTATCCTTTGAAGTGAAATTATAGGAGAAAAAAGGTTCAATTTATCTTTTATTAAAAAAAAAAAAGGTAGTATAACATACTATCATCAAAGATGCAGAGACCAAAGTAAACGTCCATATTTTTAAAGTACTGCAATACAGTCTTTTCCAAGACTTTTCATTGCTGTTTAATCATTTCAGACAATCTGTGACTGTATTTGGAGTTTTCTTATTAAAGATATTAGAGGGGTTTACCATTCCTTTTTCCACCTCATTCTACAAGTGGGGAAACTGTGCCATGGGATTAAAGTACCTTTGTCCAAAGTCACACCTAATATTGAAGGCCAGATTTGAATTTATGCAGATCAGTCTTCTTCATTGCAGATTGGCATTGTATATGCTGTACCACCTAGTTGTTCCTGTATTTTTCAGAGATGACTTTTTTAACTCTTTAAAAAGAATGCATAAAGTTTTATTACTCTTGCTAAATGGAAAATTTATAATTAAATATCTCTGAATTTCAATTAATCTAAAGTATATTTTGCATAATTCTATAACTTTTAAATTGAAAAGTACTTTATATTGTTATTTTAAAAATCATTTTATTTTTTTTTTAATTCTATTTGCATGTCTCAAAACTCAGCATGTATTAGAGATAGAGAACTGCCTTTGGCAGAATAATCTGATCCTTGCTGTGTGACTCTGGCAGTCTGACAAATAATACATTCAGCAACTCTATACGTTTATAAGGTACAATGTGTTATGAATCTGATTTGTCAGAAGTTCAAAACCATACTATTCTCAACAATGATGATGGTCAATTGCATATGTAAATTAATTAGATGTCCAAAATATGGGAGGTAGGAGAGGAGTTTGATCTGTCATAGATATAGAGGGGGAGAAATTAAACTGAATGGAACACAAAGAAGGTTTTTTTTTTTTAATTTAAAAATGGAAAGATTCCAGTGAAGTGTATTGCATTATCATTACTAAGAAAAAATTATCAGGATATTAGCAACTACCAGTTTGTAAAAAAAAAAGTTTCCTAATTTCTGATTTTTATAAAATTTTCATGAGAGTAACATATTCTGATGATGCTGATAAAAATGTGAAAGTAGAATGGGCAGTCTTCATGAATATTATTATCATTATTCTATAACCTCTGGGGATGCTTTTCTAATTCTCACTTTCTATCAGAGAACTTGGTGAATTCCCTATAAGTCTAAAGGTACCTACCTTTAAGGACATAAAGGATTTTTTTTTTTGATAATTTTATAGCTCATAATCCTTTATTCTTTCCCCCAGGAATATTGGTCATAATCACTTTTTTGCCCAAGTTACTAAACTTGGAACAAAGGGGCATAATTATGGCTCATATATCATAAAGTTATTGTGGGAATTGAAAGATATATTTGTAAAAAGCAATTAGCAGAGTGGCTAGCAAAATTCAGCACTATATAAATTATTATTATTATTATTATCATCATCATTTCTTTCCCTTCCCCAAAGCCCTGAATAGCATCAGAAAACATATACAACCTAATTCTCTCATCTCTTTCATAGGACCAAGTTTGGCCCTATAATTAATACAACATTTACATCATGTCAGTTTATGCCAGTTCTACCCTGGTATATACATCATTACCTTCCCACTGGAAATGTGGACTAGAAAATGTGGACTCTATCCCTGGAAGCATATTGAGTTCTGATGGTAGGTTTTAGTTTTAGTTTTTAGTTTTTTTTTTTCCTCTTATCTTGCCTGATCTGTTCCTTTTCATGACCTCCTGCCAATCTCCAGACCTCCCTAATCCTCCACCCTACCACCCTATCCCATCAATTTGTATTATCATTAGTTAATTGAGGAAGAGGACTGTCTTGCTTCCTTATTTGGGATACCTTATGCCTAGCACAATGCAGGACACTTCTTAAGTGCTAATTATCTATTTTTCTATATATCAGTAGGCCTGTCTATCATTCATGCACATCAGAAATAGCAAACACTACAGATAAGAGTTCACCTTATTATTTTGTTAGTTACCTAGACTTAAGAAAGTGATAGAGAATACATTCATAGAGATTAAATTTAGAAGTATCCTATATATGTGTAGTTGTATGTGTATTTATTTTAGTATACACACACAAACACACATATATTATAGGCCAGATTGTTAAATATTTACTAAGACACTTTTGCCAATGATCATCCATTAAAAATGTTTGTTCTTATATTGTTTTTCTGTTCAGGTATTCTACCCTATTCAATAGTTCATATGGTTTCCCATATTACACTGACTTCCTCTTTTCAGTTACTTTTAATAGTACAAGGAATTCAGGGATAAAACTATACATCATACCTGAGGAGAATATCTGGAAGATTCCATCAAAAGGACTTTTAACAACCAGAAGTCATTTCCTTTGCCATATGTGATATAAGCTTGAGCCCATTTTCCATTGAATTCTGTACGTACTTCAGGACTGAATGTCACAGATTTTTCTTGGTGGCTGGATTAGTGGTGGGAATTATTCTCACCAGAAGAGTATTCCTACTCTTCTACCTTAGTATAAACTAACAGACAAAACATAAATGGGGAGTGGGTACAGGATAAGAGTAATTTCTTAAATGTAAGTATGAAGCAAAGGTGATAACATTTTCACCTAAGGAATGGGCAGAAATTATCATTTACAGAATTTAGAGGTATACTCCGTTCATACATGTTATACAAATTGGAAATATTAAAAAAAAAGAGTACTGTGTTCTTTTTGTGGGGGAGAAGTATTTACCTATAGATAATGAGATTATTTATGCCAAACCTTGAAATTAAACTAGGGTTTAATCTAACTGTATCTTAAAGATCATAGAATCAGAGTTAAAAGTTAGATGGCATTTGATTCAGTCATACAGTGAATGGAAGACTGGATCTGGAGTCAGAAACATGTGAGTTCAAATCAGGTCTTAGACACAAGCTTTGTGACTTTAAACAAGTCTGTTTGTCTCAGTTTCCTCAAAAAAAATTTGCTAGGGTTATAGTGAGGATCAAATAAGATGATATTTGTAAAGTGCTTTACATAGTGTGGCACATCATAAATATTGTATAAATTTTAGCTATTAATATTAATATAACTTTATAGATGAAGAAATTGAGACTTGGAGTTTAAGGAGTTTGCCCTTCAGTCACATGGATAGGAAGTATTAAAGAAGGGATTTGAAATCAGTTCTTTTGTAATCAAAGTATGACATTGTACATACTGATAAAATGACTCTAAAAACCACAAGCCATTATGTGTCCATTTTTCCTGAGTACAAAATTCATTTTTTACCTAATCACAACTTAATAGTTAACTAAAGTACAAAATTCATTTTTTACCTAAAAACAACTAATAGTTAACTATTTAGTTACCCTATTAGTTACCATATTTACTTTGTAAAATGGTACAGACAGGAAAAAGGATCCAAAAGCATATGGGATCTTGGCCCATATTCCTCTGATTAATCATTCCCAACATTATTTCATAGAAAAAAAAATCAACTTGTGGGGAAGTCATTTTTCTAGGTTTCAATCTCCTTCTAAGTAATTAATTTAAGCAAAGAAAACAAATAACTTGATTTTTCTTTAAGAATTATCTACGGAAAAATTTTCAGTTACAGAATCCTAAGTAGCCTGAAAACAGTCTTTATTCTCAAGGAACACAAAGCTCCAATAGGGGAGACAAAATGCAAGCCATTAGATACAATAAGATATAAGCAAGAGAAACTGGAAAGAATCAATGGGGAGAAGTGTCAGTATTAAGAAAAAGATAAATGATTTTCATAAAAGGTGAGATTTAAGCAGGGCCTTAAGTGAAGCCAGGGAAGTCAGGAGGCAATGATGGGGAGAGAATTTCAGGCATGAAAGAGTAGCCAGTGAAAATTCCTAGAATCGCAATTATCTTGGTCAACAAACTGCAAAAGGCACAGAATCACAAAGCACATAGGAATGGGAGGGGATTTGTTAATAAGCTGTAAGAAGAATAAAAAAGTAGTAGAAATATAGACTGAAAAGCTATATGAATGCCAGATAAATGATAGTACATTTGAATTTTGATGCAACTGCAAGGCACTGGAGTTATTTAAATAGGAAAGTAATTAGATGTGCATTTTAGGGAGATCAGTTTGAAAGCTGAGTGAAGAGTTTCTCTAATAAAGATTTTTTTTTCTCAAATACGGGAAACTGAACCACATTTATAAAAAGAAGAGCCCCTGCCCACTTGATAAATAGGCCAAAGATATGAAAAAATAATTTATAAAAATCAAAGTTAATGAATCATGTGAAAAATATTCTAAGCCACCAGTAATCAAAGAAATGTGTACACTTTGACTCAGCAATATTTCTACTAGTTCTATATCTGAAAGACATCAAACAAAAAGTAAAAAGATCTATATGTACAAAAAATATTTGTAACAGGAGTGTGTGTGCGTGTGTGTGTGTGTGTGTGTGTGTGGCAGATAATTAGAAATTCAGGAGATGCCTATTAATTGAATAATGGCAGATGAAGTTGTGGATATGTATGATTGTGAGTAATACTACTGTGCTATAAGAAATGACTAACAAGATAGTTTCAGAAAAACCTGTGAAACATATAACTCAAAGTGAAATGAGTAGAACCAGGTGAATATTATATGGAGTAACACCAGTATTGTAATGATAATCAACTCTAAAAGATTCAGCCACTATGAGTAATTCAAAGATACATAATATTCCAAAAAACTCATGTTGAAAAATATTATCCATCTCCAGAGAGAAAAAAATGGACTCATCTATATTGAAGCACATTTTTCACTTAATTTTTCTTGCTTTTTGCAACATGGTTAATATGGAAATACGTTTTGCATGATTTCACATCTATAACACAAATCATATTTCTTGTTTTCTCAAAGGATTAGAAAGGGACTGGAAAGTAGAAGAGGATTTAAAACTGAAAATAAGATTTTTAAGAGGCTGAGTAAAAGATGAATTGGAAAGAGGAGAGATTTGAAATAAGGAAGTCAACAATGATAACAATAAACCAAACTATTGTGACTATTAGGCATGAAGTGATAGAGGGGATTTATAAGAGGGATGTCTGCATCAGACTAGAAAATTGGGACATCAGCTGTAAAGGTAAAAATATGTAATATTTGGCCACAGGTTGTATTTTGTATGTGTGGGGGGGGGAGGGGAGTGAGTAAGGAATCACGGATGACACAGGTTTTGAACCTGTAACTGTCCTAGTCAATTGAGGGGAAGTTCAGAAATGGATACAGTTTTTTGGGGGGAAGAGTTCAGTTTTGAACTTGAATTTAAGATGTCTATAGGAAATTAAGTTTGAAATTTCTAATAGACACTTGGAGATCATAGTCTGAAAATTCAGAGAAAGATGAAGGCCATCTAGGTAGATTGAGAATCATCATCATAGAAATGATAATAACAGTGCATAAAGGGCTGGACTTAGTATCTGAGAGAGTCAAGATGGAATCCAACCTTAGTCATTAGATGTGCATGAGCTTGGTCACCGAACTTGTCTACCTTAGTTTCCTCTTCTATAAAATGGGGATAATGTTAGCATTTATACCATAGGATTGTTGTGAGGATGAACTATGAAAACACACCCAAAGTGCTTTGCAAGCAATGCCAGGTATTATTATTATTAAAGAATATTAACATGGCCCAAGGTCACACTCTTCTTTTAGTTAATGCATCATACTGCTGACTCACTAAGCCTCCTATACACTAAATGCCACAAATCATTTTCAGATGAACCATTACTAATCATTCATCTCACATTTTATAAATATGGAGTTGATTTTTTTAATGCTCAAGTTTAAGACTACATTTGTCCCTAATGAATTTCATTTCATTAGATTCAGCTGGACATCATACCATTTACAGAACTTTTGGCATCCTATCTCTGTCATTCCCTGTGTTAACTAACTCTTCCAGTTCTTTATCATTTATAAATTTGGTGAGTGTAACAGATTTTTATCCAAGTCACTGATAAAAGATGTTTAACATAACAGGCCCAAGCATACATCCTTGTGTTTTCTCACTAGAGACCACTTGCATGTTGACATTAAACCACTAATGAAAAATCCCTTGAAACCAGCCACCCAACTAGTTCTGAATCCAACTAACTGCATTAATGTCTACTCTACATCTTTCCATTGTCTTTCATTGGAAGAATGGGAATATCTAATTACGTATTTCTACCACCAAAGATGGCACCATTAGCAGGAAAGATGAACTTCCATCACAAACATGAGGGCTAGAGCATGTATAGATATTCTGTCTATGACACAGCGACACATGTGATACACAGATACATATTTGGTATCATCATTAAAGAAGCCTGAGACAACCCCATCAAGGCTTTTGAAAAACACTTGTATATAAATCTGGAGGAGCAGAGTGACTCCGCTCATCAGTGAGATGACAATGAAAAGGGGAAGGGTCTTTCTTCCTTCCAAACTCTACAACCCTGGGTCATCTGGCCACCAACAAATGGATCTAAGTCCTTGAACTATTATTCCTTCCATTATTTTCCTTCCTGGATACAAGATAAAGATTATGAGATCCAAAGGCCAGGAATGGAAGCCACAAGACTCTGGAAGCACAGGAATCCAAGTAGGTATTGCAGGCTTCTATTTGATATCACTGATCTATTATCATCTTTAGTCCAGCAATGTTGACTATAGACATGAATTTGTTGGAACTAGTGAGCACTTTGTGGGAATTGAATTGACCTAAAATGTGAACCTAGTCCCTATTTCCACCTCTCAAATGAGCTGGGGGGAAGGGGAGGCTCCCTTATGTGGAAAAAGAAATGTTTGTAAATTCTTCCTATATCTTTAAAGTAAAGATACTTTAAAAGTAAAGAAAAGGGGTGCTAATCATCTTGCCCCTCAAAAACATAGGGTAGAATGGAACATAATCAATAGAGCATTGAGGCAATAGCAAAGGAAGGAGAACACCATACCTTTATGTACTTGAGAACCGAGGAAGACTGGAGAGCTCTCATCAGTCTAGCCCATGCTACTATACCCTCTATATGAAAAATATGATATGTTTTATCAAAAGCTCCAGTTGAAAATCTAGGCAAGTTATACACAGGGCATTTCCTTCATCTACTATTTTAATAGTCATTAAGAAAGAAAAAGGAAAGAAGGAAGAAAAAAATAAAAAAGGAGAGAAAAAAAGAAAAGAGAAAGAAGAAAGAAAGAAAAGAAAGAAAAAAGGAAGGAAGGAAGGAACAAATGAACAAACTAATGAACGAACCAAGGAACGAAGGAACAAAGGAAAAGAAGAGAAGGGAAAAGAGAAGGAAAGACAAAAGGGAGAGAAGGGAAGAGTAATAGGAAGGAAAGGGAAAAGAGAGGAAGAAAGAAAGAAAAAGAAATGCCTACAATTCCTTCATAAGGCATTAGTTACTACTCCTGTTACTCCTGGAAAATAAATTACATGAGAAAAACAAGACACCATGGCTATCATCCTGACCAGCCCCTGGATTCTGGATGACCCTGCATACTGTCTGGGACTTTGGCATCAACCAGCCTCAGAGGCTTTTTACTCCTGCAAGAATGGTTCCAAATTGAACTGAAACTTCCTCATAACTAATAGCTGTTTAGTAGTCTCTCTTCCTTTGACCTCAAACTTTGAAGGAAAGGTAACTCATCACATTATCTTCTTTGCCTATGCTTGATTTACCCATTTTCATGATTTACCCTCAGTCTGAATTTTAGTCTTACTCATAGTCTCCTTCAACAAGCACATTCTAGGCTAATAAACCACCAGAATGTTTTTTCAGTTAAGTCTTCTTTAAGGGTGAATGGATTTTTTTGCTGAATATTTCAAAGCCTACTTTGAACAAGATTACATAAAATTCAGAACTTATTTTTTTAAAACATGCAATGATTTTTTTCCACATAGAAAGTTAGATACTTTTACAACTAATTTTTGGACAGGTGTGCTAATCATATGTCATATTAAAATAACTGAGACGTTCCCTTTTGTTATTAAATATATTTTATTTGGCAGCAATACAAGAGCATTGGACTGGAAATCAGGAAGCCTTGAATTTAGATCCTGCCTCATGTAATTACAAACTACATGACCCTTGGCAATTTATTGTTTAAAAGTCTCTAGGTCTCAGTTTCCCCATTTTTAAAATGAGGTTTGATGTAATCAAAAGTTTTTTAGTAGTCTAAATTTATCATTCTATGACCTATAGTTACTGGTCTGCCTTTTACAGCCATGAAACATAGGAAGGAAATCAATTGGCCAACGTAGGATAAAACATTGCTGACAAGTGGAGCTGTACAATTCCCCTTAAGTTTTCCCTTTCCCCTCCCCCTAGATGGATGCTCTCAGCTTCAAATAGTGCTGAAGAGGCATTTGAATTCAATTCAAAAAGCAAAACATATTTTATCAAGGACTGGCCTTTTTTATTCTAAGTGCAGAAGCCTAGCTAGGCCTGTCTCCTGGCTACCCCCTTTGTAATAAATGTCAGCTTGATGTTTAATGAAAACCAGCTGAGTCGTTTGGAGGGTACAGATGCCGTCTTTTTCTTTTGATTCCAATTCAGATTGGTCTTACTCTTCATAATCTCCTACAGCTGCCAAAAATTCGTCTTATCTTTTCATGAGGTGAAATTTCCATTAAGGGTGATTATGGTGACAGAGGTCAGGCGTCTGGTGTGAGATGAGCTACTAAAAAGAAACTCTGCACCAAGGAAAAGACTAACAAAGAAAACACTTCCAATAAGATCAATTGCAATTATTTATCAAAGTGCATTGTGCATTGCTTGGTCACACATTCACAGGCACATATACACACAAATGCATAAAATTTTCTGGGCTTTCTTTTGAGAAGATATTTATATAAAAGGGGAAGCAGAGAACAAAAGAGATGTTCATTTGGTTGGAGGGAAGTTTTAGTAGTTGAAACAAAACTCAGCTGTCAATATATCAACAACTGGACTGTGTACATTTTTTGGATCAGGGTTCAAATGAAGGACGTACTAGATATAAATGATTATTTTATTGTAATTTGTGTTACTTCAGATAGAATTTTTGGGTTGGAAGCAATAATGAATCAGTATTTAATAACAATATTCTATTCAAAATCCATTGTTTCTTCCATGTTATTGGGATGGTTGGTGGGGATAATGTTAAAGGAAGGAATTGCCAGGAAGGTATGGATGATGAGAGACTGCTAGTAGAACTGTGAAAGCCTACCAGAAAGCCTATTGCATTCAGTTGAATCAGGGACCATATTCTAGAGACCTAAATATTTTTAGCCCCATAATTTCTGCCTTAGTGTCCCCAAGATGCTCAAATGTGATTCATTATGTCAAGCTGGCTGTTCCATTTAAGTTCTGATTTATTTTTCTATCATCCTCTATTGAAGCACCTTCTAATATGCCCCCCTTTACATACTTACACACACACACACACAAATACACACACAATGTACTAGTAAATGTTTATCAATCATATCTCCAGAAAAAAAATCAATGACACACTTTTCTGTTTAATATGTATTATTAACACCTTAAGTCTAAACAATCAATAAAACAATAAATCAGGTCTTCACTTTAACATTTGTCTGCTATGCAGTATAAATATTCACAGTGAAAATATATTGGCTTTCTCTTTCTAGTCATCTAAGCAGGTTCCAAGGCACTCCTCCCTCCCTCCCTTGATTTCCAGTTCTGGAATTATAATCAAGTGAACAGTGTCAGTGCTGCTATAAAGAATATGACAGTCTATTTACCTGTGGCTCCAATCACCATCCCTATAACTTTCCTAATCAAAATACACCCATTTGCCCACCATCTTTCCTCTGTAAGTTATCCATAATATCATATCTTTACAGAGTATTTTGAAAGGCTTTAAGATTTGATAGTTTACAAATGTGCTAAGATTTTTGAGACATGTAAAAATTATCTTATTCCTTTAAATTTTATTTAAGGTCAAGGATTGCTTATATATCTCCAGATTTTGGTATAGATTTGTTACATAAGAAGCACCAAATAAACATTTTAATTTTATTTATTCACTTGGGCCAGTATGATATAACTGGTCCTAAGGAAGATCATTTGGAAGTCAGAAGTTGTCCCCAGACAGAACTATCATTATGCTTAACTTGTACCACAGACAGCAGAGCTATTCTTTTGGATTCTAGTACCACAGGAAGGCAAGATACTTAATTAGGAAAAGCAGAAATGCCACTGCTCTACCTGATGGAAAAATGCAGATAGTACTGAGAACCATGCTGTCAGTGAACAAGAGTGTTTGAAAGGGAGAGTTGGGTGCTTTTTTATGTCTAGTAATACATTATAACAAATGGGAAACACATTTCACCAATTATCAGGAGAAATTGCATATTTATTTTTGTCAATGATATTCTCAGCTCCAATTGTAAAATCAATATTGTAGATGAATATAAGGCAAATGTATAAGCAATAACTTCATTCCTGCATCCAGATAGCTTGGAATAAGAGTAAAAATAAAGAAGTTCTAAAATCTAAAAACGGCAAAGAACTTAAAAGTATTGAAAATCCACATTTAAGCATCAGAAACACCACTAATAAGGAAAGAGAAAGCATTCATACCAACATCTGGAATAATATTGAGAAGAAAATGAGTATACTTAGAAAGGAATTGTAACAAAGTCCTTTTTTCAGTTTGAGGGCATAAATGTAACTTATAAGAAAGCAATCATTTGTAATAACTGACAGCTATTATAACGCAAAGGAACATATTGTCCTACATTATTTGACAATGTGCAAAAATGTTTCAGACTCTGAGCAAAACACTGTATTGAGAATCTTTCTTTGTTAAATAACATGAGACAAAAGGTGGAGAAATCTAAAAATCTTCCTAAATATAGGTATCACATATCAGTCTGCCAGAAGAGACTAGAGAAAAAGAATTAAAGACATACAGGGAAAAAACAGTGAAAGATTACTTCATTATATATTGTATATAGATAAGAAAATATAAATGCCATAGTACACAACAAAAGCCAAAAATAAAAGAAATATGAGGAATCAGAGATGGAGGAAATGATATCAGAAATTCTCAGTTCCTCTAAAATTTTAAAAAAAAAGGCCAATAGTTAAAGAGATACACTGAGCTAAAATAGATAAAAGAACTAAAGAAGCAACTCAACAAAAACTCAAAAAAAAAAAAAAAAAAACCTCTGCTATAGAGCCTTAAGAAGCAAAGAAATTCAAAGAAAGAATGCTTGAAGGAAAATTTATAAAATATACGGTTATACAAATTGAGGTTGCCAATAAAACATAAGCTACATCAAATGAAAAACAGAAGGTTTGTATATTGTTAATATATTGAATGATAGGATAGACAAATTAGGTGAATGAAACATCAGTATGTGAGAAGAATGTAAATAGTAGATCTGAAAATATTTTCTGGCTCAACTATTATCGGTTTTATATAGCCATGAAGCCATCTTTGTTAACAGAAGTCATCACATATGTATCACTGAAAGATTAGAACTCTAGGGACCTCTTTCAAATATAAATCAATTATTTTTATGTACATTGCTTCCCAACATACAACAAATCATTCATGGTTTTTATTGTTCAAAAATCTATAAACACGGGAAAACAATATATTGATTGAAGAGGAAAAAAAATATCTTTTCATGATTGCTGAACAACCTACCCAAAATACATTTATATCTTGTTTACTGATTATTGTAAAGTTTTTGGCTCAGTTATGTATTCATAGTTTAATAATTTACTGCCAATATGTAAAATAAATAAAATGAATTTGGCATTGACTCAGAGTCTAACTCTGAGTCAGAAGAATGACATGTAGTGATTATGTGATCCTGAAAAGGTCATGTGTCCAATCTCAATATCTCTCCTAAATAAATCCAAGCATAGTAAAAATGCCAAAATATGTGAGATTCATATGTAAAACTCTTCTTTATTTCTGCTGAAATAAGACAAAAATATTAATATCCTCCCTGCTGGAAATGCTTTAGTAGAGATAGTAGTGACCACCAAAGCAGGCAAACCCCAAATACACATGAAAGCGACACATGAAAATATAAATGCTTTCATTATGTGCCAGTTTAGTATCAAAATGAAATTAGAATCATATTGCTCCAGTTAGAGACAAGAACACAAGAACATCATGGAGATTTCTATCAGCAGTACTTTCAGCTCCAAGTCACATAGAAATCATGAATATATATATATATCCAATCATTCTGGACAGCAATTTGGAACTTTGCCCAAAGGACAATCAAATTATGCATACCATTTGATCCAGCAATGTCAATACTAGATTTGTTTCCCAAAGAGATAATAAAAAAAAAAAAAAAAGAAAAAAGCCTATGTGTACAAAAATGTTTATAGTAGTTCTTTTTGTAGTGACAAAAAAATTGGAAATTGGCTAAATCAGTTGGAAAATGGCTAAACAAGTTATGATATATAAATGTAATAGAACACTTATGCCTTAAGGAATGATGAGCAGGCTAATTTCAAGGAGGAAAAAAAAAACCCTGGGAAGACTTACATGAACTGATGCAAAGGGAAATAAACAAAACTGGGAGATCTTACTGCAATGTAATCATAATGTTGTAAAATGATCAACTATGAATGACCTAACTCTTCTCTCATCTTCTCTCATCATATAGTGACCTAAGAAAATTTCAAAGGACTTATGATGGGAAAATGCTATCCACATCCAGATGGATATCTGAATGATGGAATCTGAATGCAGAAAAAAGCAAACTACCTTTCTTTCACAACATGACTAATGTGGAAATGTTTTATATGATTGCACAAATATATCCTACATCAAATTGCTTAGGGCAGGGTGCAATGATTAGAGCAATGGCCCTGAAGTAAGGAAGACACAATACTTCCTAGCTGTGTGATTCTGAGCAATTGACTAAGCAAAAACAAAATGTTTACCATTTCTGGAAGGGAAGTAGGGAATTGGGAGGGAGAAAAAAAAGAAACTCAAATTTAAAAAAAAAAATGAACATTAAAAAATAGTCTATATGTGTTGGAATCCTTACTAACTGCTAAGTAATTAGAGTTGATCTAATCTTACAAGAAGTTGTTTTGGCCAGAACCTGAAACAAGGTACTAAGTAGAACTAATCAAGACAAGGCTTGTGTTCCCACCTTTACTCATTGGACTCCACAAGTATGCTAGCTTCACAAAGTACACTTTCTAACTTTAAGAGAGTTCACACCTCCCTTAAAGTCATTGGGCCAGAGAGCACTATGGGAGAAAACCCATAATCCCATTCTCTCAGAAGAGGCAGATAAAAAGCCAGCGATGAAGGATCTATGGCAGAATACATTTTTTCCTCTTGGCTGGCTGATCGCGCTAGACTCGAGAGAAACGACTCTGCTGCAGAGAACACTTTTGACGGACTTCAGTGGAGCTACGCCAGAAGCCCTCTCTCCGCGGCAAATTGGTGCCTGGGCCCCCCAGAAGGAGATAAGAGAGATCTTCCATCTCTGTTGGAGGCAGAAGAAGGCAGAGGCAGAGGCTGAAGGACAGAACCTTTGGATTTGGAGACATCCGAAGGGCTCTAAGCCTCTAAACCGGCTGTCCTCTGAGAACAAACTCCAACATTTGAACTCTAACATTTGGCGCCCAAGCGTGGGAACCAAGGACCCTACTTTCACAAGAAGTCTCCAGTGACCAGGAACTGAGTGAGTACAACCTTTTTTGGCTGAAATGGGACAGATCCTAGGTAAAGATTCTCCATCCCCCACCCCAACCCCCCCAACCCCAGACCCACCCAGGAGTGGTGCTATAGAAAGCCTGCTTAAGCTGATAGAAGATCAAGGGCTACTTGTAACTTGGGGACAAGCAGCTAGACTTCTGGCTACATTAAAACGCACCTCCCCTTGGCTCTTAGAGGAAGAGAAAATCTCTCTAAAAAACTGGGCATTGGTTGGTCAACAGCTCTCCGCATATTACAATGAAAACGGTCCTCGTTCAGTTTCCATTGAAGTATTCTTTTTATATAATACTATACAGATGGCCTTAAAATACCGTACTTGTTCTAGGAAAAAAGGAAAAAACTCTAGGAATAGCCAAAAGGGGAAGCCTGAGATAAAGGAGGAAGACAAAGAACAGATTAATGGCCATATCCCCACAGGGCAGGGAGACTTAAGTGAGACTCAAGGGTGGGGTGAATCTGAGGCAGCCTCAGCCCCACCTGAGGAGCAGGTAATTGACTCTCCTTCATCAACTCCACCCTCCGGGATGGAGGGAGGAGGGGTAGTGGGGGGGGCAGTGACAGCACCAGCACCTCCCCCCCAGCATCTAGCACCTTCCCCCCAGCATCCAGCACCTCCCCCCCAGCATCCAGCACCTCCCCCCCGGCATCCAGCACCTCCCCCCCAGCATCTAGCTGCTCCTTTGAGTAGATTGCAAAAGGGACTAATTAAGGCCAGAGAAGAAGGGAAAAATGTATTAGAATTTCAACACCACATTTTTCCTGTAATTCAACAGTTTAATTCTTCAGGTCAAGAAAGTAGAAGATACTCACCTTTTGATATAGAAATCCTCAAAGACCTGAAAAAAGCTTGCACTCTTTATGGGGCTACATCAGCTTATGTTAAGATGCTATTGCAAAATTTGTCTTTTGAAATCTTGACCCCTAATGACTGGAAATCGATAGCAAAAATATGCCTAGAACCTGGACAGAACTACTTGTGGCTTTCTGAATATAGTGAGCTCTGTAGGATACAAGCCCAACAAAATATTCAAAGTGGAGTTCATACTGCAATCACCTGTGACCTACTAACAGGTACAGGTCCTTATGCAGATGTCGCAGCACAAATTGGTTATTCTGTAGCAGCATATCAGCAAATTGCTGATAATGCTATCAAAGCGTGGGCTTCTCTTCACAATAAAGACGACAAAGGGGGGGCCTTCACAAAAATAACACAAGGGCCAAATGAACCCTTCGCTGACTTTGTGGGACGCTTGCAGACAGCTATCATAAGAACAAATGGAGAAAATGCAATAACAGACATCTTGATAAGGCAACTTGCTAAGGAAAATGCTAATGAGGTTTGCAGAAGAATTATACTAGGACTGCGCAAGGATGCTCCTTTAGAGGAACTCATAAGACGCTGTGCCACAGTGGACACAGGTGCCTTTTATAGCCAGGCTATGATGCAGACTTCCCAAAATCCAAACATGAGAAGACAGAATCCCTCTTGGCAAGGGACTTCCAGAGAGACTCGTAGATGCTTTCAGTGTGGAAAAGTAGGACATCTGAAAGCTCAATGTTGGTATAGAGATAGAATGGGAAGACAAGGTGGGAGAACAAGACCCCAAACCCCATGTCCAAAATGCAACAGAGGCTTCCATTGGGCCTCAGAATGCAGACAGATTCAGGGAAACGGGATGAGGGGCCCAGCCCCAGGGCCCAAGGCAAAAAATACTTGGGGCATGATGGCAGCCAATGGTGCACCCAGAGAGTGCCTAGAAGTCCAGTACCCAGACATGACCAATCAGCCAGAAAGCCATACGATGGGAGAAGGGGATTACACAGTCAACCAGCCAGGAAGCAACCTGATGGCAGAAGGGAATTACAATTGGGGAGAATAGAGCTATATGCAGCTGGGACAACTGAGATACCCCCTGGAGAGGTGAAATCTGTTCCTCTCCAGCCTATGGATCCCTTACCTCCAGGCACAGTAGGCTTGACCATTTCACCTTCTTGTATGTACAAAACAGTGTCCATCCACACACTGATGTGGGAAACTGGGGAATGTGTAGATAATATCCCAGTCACTAATACAGGTAGTCAATGTGTGACTTATCACCCAGGAGACGTAGTAGCATCAGGGTTACTCATACAGAATCCTAATAAGCAGCCTCGTGATAGTCACCCAGGTTCTGACTCCAGACCACAAAAACCAGAAATATACTGGACAGCAGCAGTAACGGCTGACCGACCTATGCTCACTATCTATATAAATGGCCTACCATTGGAAGGATTGGTAGACACAGGTGCGGATCGTACAGTTATTAGAGGTGCCAGTTGGCCCAGTCACTGGCCAAAGATTAAAGCAGATACCTATATGTCTGGAGTAGGAGGATCAATAGCAGCTGAAGTTAGTGCTGCCCCTATGAGATGGACTTTTGAAGGCAAAACAGGAGTTTTTACTCCTTTTATAGTTGAAAAAATCCCCATCAATCTGTGGGGAAGAGACGTTTTACAACAATTGGGGTTAAAAATGAGTACTTCGGTTTTTTAAGCAGGGCTGCTGTTGAAGGCCTGCCAACACTTTCACCTATTCCTATCCAATGGAAAACTGATACACCAGTGTGGATAGAACAGTGGCCCTTAAGTAGCGATACAATTCAGGCCTTATTAGATATAGTACAGGAGCAGCTTGAACAAGGGCATTTACAATCTTCTCTAAGTCCTTGGAATTCACCAGTGTTCGTTGTAAAAAAGAAATCGGGAAAATGGAGGATGCTCACTGATTTAAGAAAAGTGAACGAACAGATGGAAACTATGGGAACTCTTCAGCCTGGACTTCCATCTCCTACTCAGCTTCCTAGAGAATGGCCTCTTTGGGTTATAGACATCAAGGATTGTTTCTATTCCATTCCTCTGGATAAGGAGGATATGAAGAGATTTGCCTTTTCGGTGCCCAGTGTCAATTTAGCTGAGCCTTATAAAAGATATGAATGGACGGTTTTGCCACAGGGTATGAAGAACAGCCCCACTATGTGTCAAATGTATGTTGCTGCTGCTCTTGCTCCAATAAGAAAAGCATTTCCAAAAGTTATGCTATTACATTATATGGATGATATTTTGGGATGTGCACCGGAGGAACAAATTCTAGAAGCATGTCTACAAAAAACCATAGAAACACTAAGATACTACAAACTTCATATCGCTACAGAAAAAATTCAAAGACATGCTCCTTTTCAATATTTAGGATATGAAATATATCCTAAGGCACTTACACTACAAAAACTGTCTTTAAGAACAGAGAGGTTGAACACCTTAAATGATTTCCAAAAATTAATAGGAGATATCCAATGGATGCGTCCAGTATTAGGTTTAACTACCAATCAATTGCAACCCCTATATGACATTTTAAGGGGAGACACTGCTTTAAATTCACCACGCCGGCTTACAAAAGAAGCTCAAGAGACCTTGAGAGAAGTTGAACTGGCTTTATCCAATGTAGTTGAGAGAGTAACTCAAAAACCCTTGGAAATATCAGTTTTTGCTACAAAAGAAGCACCCGCAGCAGTCCTTCATCAAGGAGACAGTGTGATAGAGTGGGTGAACCTCCCAGCACAACCAGAACAAAGCCTTACGCCTTACCCAGTGCTTGTGGCTAGAATTCTATTAAAGGCCATTAAGCGAGTAGTACAATTATCTGGGACAAGACCTGACAAGATATATACCTTCTATACAAATGCACAAATTAATGTATGCTGTGAAACCATCCCAGAGTGGCAGATTTTATTGGCCATGGCTCCAAATTTTGCACATGGATCTCCATTAAAGATAACCAGACTACTGCATAATTGGCAATGGATTTTTGAAGAGAAGGTTTCTAAGGTTCCTCTTGAAGGACCAACCATCTTTACAGATGCAGCCAAACAAAATATTTGTGCTGTATACTCTCATGATCTAACCGTAAAAAGAGTAGTCAGAACTCCTTTTCAGTCCACTCAGCAGAACGAATTATATGCGATCATGCTAGCTCTCACTTATTACCCAGGCGACATAAATATAATATCTGATTCAGCCTATTCAGTAGGTGTGGTACAAAGAATTGCCACAGCCCAAATAAAATTTGCAGCTTCTAATATATATCAGCTCTTTAAGGAACTTCAAGAGCAAGTGAGAAAGCATCCAGGAAAGATTTATATCCTGCATGTCCATTCACATAGTGGACTTCCAGGTCCTATTTTTGATGGAAATTCAAAGGCAGATAGCCTTTTAACTATGTTGGCCAGTACGCCTTTATTTCAGGAGGCCCAGGAATCCCATTCTAAATACCATCAGGCTGCTCGAGCTTTGCGTTTACAGTTTGGGATTACAAAAGAAGAAGCTAGGAGCATAGTGAAAAGCTGTACAGCTTGCCTTCCCTTCTACGCTCCTACACTGCCTCCAGGGAAGAACCCTCGTGGTTTGAGACCCAATGAAATCTGGCAAATGGATGTGACTCATTATAAATCTTTTGGTCGTCTGTCTTTTATCCACGTTGTGGTAGACACCTTTTCAGGATTCACTTTTGCCATACCAGCAGCAAAAGAGACAGCCCGAGTGGTCACTGAATTCCTCATTCAAGCATTTGCAATTATGGGTGTGCCACAAGAAATAAAAACAGATAATGGACCGGCATATACCTCCAAACATTTTGAACACTTTTGTGCACAGTATAAGATTCTACACACTACTGGCATACCCTTCAATCCTCAAGGTCAAGCAATAGTAGAAAGAAGAAACAGAGACATTAAGACACTTCTCCAAAAACAAAAGAAAGGGGGAGCCACGGGTAACCCTAGAGAACTTCTAAATTTAGTTCTCTATACCATTAATTTTTTAATCTTTGATAAAGATGCACTGGCTCCAGCAGACAGGTTTTATAACCCACCAGAAGAGCAGTGTCCAGTGCGAGCAGCTCCACTATCCTTAGATAATCGCCAGGTGATGTGGAGAGACCCAGAAAGTGGTGAATGGAAGGGACCAGATAGGCTAACTGCTTGGGGGAGAGGATTTGCTTGCATCTCTACAGGTGGAGAAGGAATCAGATGGGTGCCTACGAGCCGCATTCGCCTTGTCCATCGCAGAAAGATGGAGCAGACCCTTGAAACAAAGGAGAAGACCCAAGAAATATCGGGTGGTTCTGTTGCTGATTGTGCTCATAAGAATTATTAGATTCCTGGCACATGAACTAATGGACAATGGAATCCTATTGGACTGTTTCTAGGACTTATGGACATGTGTAAATTTTCAGATTGATTCTTGTTATTTGTTACATTACTACTAGCCTGTGTTATATTACTATGTGCTCATGTAAATTATGTATAATGCCTCCCATATTGATGGATTTATGTATACCATGTATATCTGTTACAAAGTTCTGGCCCATATTGATGGATTTATGTGTACCCCCTCAGAAACCCCCTATGTTTTAAAACAAAAGAAAGGGGGAGATGTTGGAATCCTTACTAACTGCTAAGTAATTAGAGTTGATCTAATCTTACAAGAAGTTGTTTTGGCCAGAACCTGAAACAAGGTACTAAGTAGAACTAATCAAGACAAGGCTTGTGTTCCCACCTTTACTCATTGGACTCCACAAGTATGCTAGCTTCACAAAGTACACTTTCTAACTTTAAGAGAGTTCACACCTCCCTTAAAGTCATTGGGCCAGAGAGCACTATGGGAGAAAACCCATAATCCCATTCTCTCAGAAGAGGCAGATAAAAAGCCAGCGATGAAGGATCTATGGCAGAATACATTTTTTCCTCTTGGCTGGCTGATCGCGCTAGACTCGAGAGAAACGACTCTGCTGCAGAGAACACTTTTGACGGACTTCAGTGGAGCTACGCCAGAAGCCCTCTCTCCGCGGCAAATTGGTGCCTGGGCCCCCCAGAAGGAGATAAGAGAGATCTTCCATCTCTGTTGGAGGCAGAAGAAGGCAGAGGCAGAGGCTGAAGGACAGAACCTTTGGATTTGGAGACATCCGAAGGGCTCTAAGCCTCTAAACCGGCTGTCCTCTGAGAACAAACTCCAACATTTGAACTCTAACATATATGTAATTGGAAAAAATAAAATAATCACTTCAAAATAAAATAACTGCTAAATATTTTTAAAAAGAAATCAAATGGATAACTACCAAAATCTGAACAGATAAATTGAGAATCTTCATTTTACTGATGATAAATCTTTTTTTCTCATTTAGGAAGAGAATTAATTGACTAGAAATGCAGAATTAAATATCTGTTTTAATATATAATCAAATGATGGATATAACTGACATGATTAATTAGCTATTGTGAATAATTTTTAAAATTCGTTTATTTTGTTTTGTGGAAAAGGTAGAGTAATTATATACCAACACTCAAAAGGGAAGGGGAGAAAATAAACTAGCATTCATGATTTAGAAATAAGCAGTACAAAATAGGAAGTTCAAACTTAGATACATGCAAGTAGTGCAGTGTGAGAGCTATTATATTAAGTTGGAAATATACAACAATCAAAAATCAGCTTTGTAAAGTAGATTCATGTCTTCCCATGTAGTATTCTCTCTCATTCTTTTTTGTGTTAAAAGGGACTGGCCAATGAGAGTTCAGTCCTAAAAGTCTGTATATTGATTCCAATACATCTGGAGGCTCCATGAGTCTCCTTCCAAGTATATGAAAAGGGGGGCTTATTCCTTTCACTTCAGAGTACAAGCTAATATTATCTTGTTGCTTCTTATTAGTTCTCTGTTTTAGGATAAAGAATCTTTTTAAAGGTATGTGTGTGTATATATATATATATATATATATATATATATATATATATATATATGTAGTCATATATGTAATATAATATAAAAACAACAAGAATATTTATATAGTGCTTACCATGTATCATAGTAATAATAAGAAGAACATTTATAAGGTGCCTACTATGTTCCAGGCATTATGCTAAGCACTTTAAGAATATTATCTCATTTTATGTTCATCACAAATCTGGAAGGAAAGTGCTGTAATTATCTTCATTTTACAGGGGAGGAAACTGAGTTAACACATTATATAAATTGCCAAAGGTCACATATTAGTAAGAGTCTGAGGCTGGATTTTAACTCAGCTCTGACTAATTCTTTTTCTATATTAGATATGGTAGAAATATATGTTAAATCCAATATATGCATACATATTGATACAATTATCTTGATGCACAAGAAAAAAAAAACAAAAAATTAAATTTAAAAAGTTAAAGAAAAAAAAGACAAAGAAAATAAAATGCAAGCAAACAATAATAAAAAGAGTGAAAATGCTGTGTTGTCAACCGCACAGTTCCCACAGCTCTCTCTCTGAGTGTAGATGGTTCTCTTCAGCACAAGATATTGGAACTGGTCTGAAAGGTCTGACTAATTCTAAGACTAGCTCACTATCCACTCTATTTCCTGGTCACATAAAAAATTAGTAATAGAGTCTACCAGTAGCCTCGGGAATTCAGTTTAGGGAGGAATAAGCCCCAAGGACTGTTTGACTCATCAATAAAAACACCAGTAGGCAAAACAATATCCTGCAAGCAAGGCAGTACTTAGTTATGGCTAATGTGAACTTGATAGGGATTTTCTGGGGAAAGAAAAGGGCTTCTCATACTCTTGGCCAGGAAATAACATATATGTAATTGGAAAAATAAAATACTATTAGGGGAAGTGAATTCTACTAAATATCTAAGGAATAATTAATTCTAATGTACTATAAAAATTATTTTTTAAAGTTTATCATTGCCCAATGGATAATTAGTTAAAGAATAGGAATAAGTGATTTTCAGATGAAGAAATCAAAAGTAATTATACTTACATGAAAAAAAATTAGAGAAATGTAAATTAAAACAACAGTTAGGCACTACCTCACACCTATTAGATTGGCTAATATGAAAGAAAAGGAAAATGATAAATCTTGGAAGGAATGTGGGAAAACTGAAATACTAATAGAGTTTGAGATGGTCCATTGAGGTGGCAATTCAAAATTATACCCACAGAATAAAGAACCTATTTGTGCCAGGGTATTTATAGCAGTTTTTTTCTCCTATAGCAGCTTCTCCTAAGAATTGGAAATTGAAGAGATGTTTATCAATCGGAAAATAATTGAAGAAGTTGTAGCATATGTTTGTAATGTAATATTATTGTACTATAAGAAATGACTATGATGATTTCAAAAAATTTGGAAAGATTTATATGAACTGATGTAGAATGAAGAAAACCAAGAAAACACTATACCCAATATCAGCAATATTGCACAATGACAAGCTGTCAATGACAGCTATTTTAAATACTAAAATGATCCAACACAATATCAAAAAAGTCTGAATGCAAATTCAAGAATATTTTTTCCTTTTTTCTTTTTTTTAATCTTTCTTTCAGAACATGACTATTATGGAAAGAAGTTGTGCATGACTGAATATGTATAATCTATAACAAATTGTTTGCCTTCTTATGGAAGGGAGAATAAAGGAAGGAAAGAATTTGGAAATCAAAATAAAAACATGTTAAAATTGTCCTTATGGGTATTGGAAATCTATATATGAATAGATATAATTATATAATAAAATCATAATCGCTAAACTACAAGGAAGTATTGTTTACTAAAAAAACTTTTAAACATAAAGATTTCATAGAGAAGATTAAAATAACATGGGAATAGTATGAGCTACTTATGTATCAAAAATGTCTTGTATAATCCTGCAGAGGGTGAACTTGTATCCATACTTTTAGTACAAAAACCAATTATTTTATGTCCCTGTTAATCCATCAATAATCATTTAAGTGCCTTCTATAGACCAGGCACTGCCATGAATTAGAGTTTCCAACAAGTGTCATTAAAGAGTTTAGAATCTAATAGGAAAGCCAACATATAAGGAAAAAGGCTATGTACAAGATACAAATAAATATTTAATAGAGGGAAGATACTAAAATTAAAGACTGGGAAAAGCTTCCTGTAAATGGCAGGATGTTATTTGGGATATCAGAGAAATGAGGGAAGTCAGTAGATAGAATTGCGAAGGAAGAGCATTCCAGGAATGAAAGACATTCAGGGAAAATGCCTTGTACTGAGCAGTGTCTTCTCTACAGAACAGTCAGGAGGCCAGTGTGACCAGATTGACAAGTACTTGTGAATGAGTAAAATGTACAAAGATTGAAGAGGTAGATAGAGGCTAGGCTATGAAAGGGGCAGCTAGGTGGGTCATTGGGGGAAAGTACCCAGCCTGGAGTCAGGAAATCTACTTTCAGGAGTTCAAATCTAGCTTTAGACATTATTAGCTGAGCAAATCACTTAATTTGCCTCAGTTTCCTCATCTGTAAAATGAATTGGAGAAGGAAATGACAAACTACTACAGAATCTTTGCTAAGAAAACCCCAAATGGGCTCACAGTCAGATATGACTGAACATCAACAAAAGGTTACTAAGAGATTTTGAATGTCAAATAGCATTTTTTTAAAATTGAATCCTGGTGACAATAGGGAATTTAATGAGGGAGAGATATCATGTTCAAATCTGTACTTTAAGAAAGTGGTTGAATGAAAGATGTATTGAAGTGAAGAAAGAAATTTGGCAGGCTGACTCATCAGCAGACTGTTGGAACAGATCAGGTATGAGGTGCTACTCTAGAGTTGTAGCAATGTTAGAGAAGAGAAGGGGGAGTTGAGTGGTCTTACAAAGGTGACATCAGCAGTCTTCATCAACAGCTTGGATATAGAGCATGAGAGATACTGAAGAATCCAGAATAATTCATATGTATTGAAACTAAAGGATGATTTTGTCCTCTACAGTAATAGGGAAGGAGTGTGAGTGAGTCTAAATGGGAGTGAATGAGTGTGTGTGTTGAAAGTGGGGGGAGGGGACAACAAGGTGGTGCAGTGGATAGAGCACCAGCCCTAAAGTCAGGAAGACCTGAGTTCAAATCTAGCCTTAGACACTTACCACTTCCTAGCTGTGTGACCCTGGGCAAGTCACTTAATCCAATTGCCTCAACACAAAAAAAAAAAAAAAAAAAAAAAAAAGTATGTGGGAGTAAGTAAAGAGATGATGGATTGTGAATTAGACTTGTGGAGCTTGTAATGTTTACTTAATATCCAGTTTGGGATGAATGAAAGGAATTTGGAGATGAGAGACTGGAAATCAGCTGAGAGGTTGGAGCAAGTTAAATAGATTAGAGAATCATCTGCATACAGATGGTAATTACATTCATGAAAACTGATGAGATTACCAAATGAAATAGTATAAAATGAGAATGCAATTCTCTAGAATAGTAAGTATAAAAGAATAATAATGATAATAATAATAGACTATATATTTATCTAAGATGTCTTTTTTTCAGTTATTTCAGTCATGAATCCCCATTTAGGGTTTTGTTGCAAAGATATTGAAGGGGTTTATCATTTCCTTCTCCAATTTACTTGACAGATGAGGAAATGAGGTAACCAGGCTTAAGTGACTTGCCTAGGGTCACATACCTACTAAGTTTCTGAAACTAGATTTGAACTCATTTCTTCCTGAGTCACCAGAGCCCTACATGGGTACCTTTATGCCCCCACTCTTTTTCAGCTCTTTTTAAAGTGTTTTCTTCCCCAATTAGAAAATAAACCCCTTTTGTCTGGAGAAAGATTATCTCTTGTTTTTGTAATCCTGGTTCTTAGCGCAGTACCTGAAAAAGAGTTAAATACTTAACAAATAATACATCTATGCATTGATTTAATTGATCCAGAAAACAGGTTAGTTATAGACAAAAAGGTCTATAAATTGTACAGTGCCCCAAAACTACTACTAAGCTCATAACTTAGATAAAAAATGGAGGAAAAGGATCTATAGATACAGAAATATTTATAGTACTACCTTTTTGGTGTAGCAAAAAAAAAAAATTATAAGGCTATCAGCTGTTGAATAGTTGAACAAACTATTTCTATCTGAATAGAATAGAATAGCATGGTATCATAAACAATCAACCATCTTCTTCAGAGTGAAACTTTTCTTAGTGTCATCTCATTGTGCCTGAGACATTTGACAAACACAACATGAATTTTAAAAAGTAGAACATAAAGTCAAATTTAAGAAAGCCAATAATAGAAAAAATATTCTTTCACAGCTAACAATTCTATAGACAACTATGGATTGGATATGTGTGCAACTATTAGAAACATTTGAGAATCATAATTTCTGGGTATTTAAATCATTTTATTAATAAAGCCAGCAGTTATTAATAAAAGGATAGTCATTTTGTGGCCTTTTTTAGGTCAACAACCTCTAATGGTGGTGGGATCACAGTTTATATGACCTTCAAAGAGTAGGTATCCTCAAAGGATACCTACTCAACTCTGATCTGATCCAATTTAAATCGGAGGTGAGCTATATTAGGATGTGTGACTTGGCTCACTTAAATCTTGGTCAAAGAGACAACTATTTCCACACAATTTCCACATCACAAGTTTTGATAATAGAAAGAATGAAAATAAGTTTCTTTTGTGTCATAGGATATGATAGGGATTCATATAAATCCTAAAGGTCTATAAAGGTATCAGACAATCTCCCATGGATCCAGATTTGATCCCCCAGCTTATTTCCAGGGTGTTTCCCTGTAGGGGAAGCCCTGTAGGCTTCCCTACTTCTCAGTCTCATTCCCCATTCATAAATTTGGACACAAAACAAAATAATCACAACAAACTAGGGTTTTAAGCTAGCAGTTATGATAGAGAGAGAGAATGAGAGAGAATTCTTTAAAGCAAGAGTTCTTGACATTTTTTACATTATGGTCTCCTTTGACAGCATATAAACCTTTTCCCAAAATACTGTAAATGCATAGAAAAATATATAAATGATTACAAAGAAAATAAATTACATTGAAATAGTAATGAAAATATAGAATTTTTTAACAATCTCATTATCTCTGGGCTAACAACTCTTGATTTAAAGAAGCAGACTATGAAATGTAGGCTGCCTCAATACCATAGGTAAGCATTCCAGGAGAAATTAGTTTGAAGACAATGGAAATTGGGGAGGATGTCTTGATGGCATTTCCATTAAGCTCTTTAACTTGCATTGGTCTGCAAAGAGCCTAGGAAGAAGAAGGGATACCCAGCCTGTCAGCCTGTTACACACACACACACACACACACACACACACACACACACACACACCCCTGAATTTATCTATCTGTCCTAGACCTAGAATAAAGAATCTTTGCTTTATAGATTCTGGCTTTCCCACTTTATTTTTACTGGAGGTGCTCTTTTTTAAAATTTTTACTATTTGCTTTTTGTAGAAATGGTCATTCGCTCTAGATAAAAAGAAATCATATTTCTCAGGCATAGCTGTAAGACTTAGAAAGAAAGTAGCAACATCAGGTTTAATAAACTGAGGAAGCCCATCTACTGACATAAGGGATTCATATTATAAAAAAAAATCTTCTAGGAAAAATTAGAAAATAAACTGGCAGAAATTAGGTTAGGCCAATAACTCACACCATATAACACAATAAATTTCAAATCAATGTATGATTTAGATGTAAAGTACCATATAAATCAAAGAGTGCAGAAAGAAAAGAGAATCATAGCTATGGATATAGGAAAAATTATTGACCAAACAAAAGATTGAAATGATTGCAAGAAATAATATGGAAGATTTTTAGAGCATAATATTGAAAAAATTCTGCACAGACAAGATTAAATAGAAAATCAGAAGGAAAATTGTAGGCATTTGATAAATGCTTGTTGACTTGATTTTACTGAAAATAGCCATTAACTGATTATTTTATTTTCAAAAGTCTTGGTTTTTAAATGTAATGAGGAAGAAAAAGAGAGAAAGAAAAGAAAGGAGTACAGAATAAGACACATTTTCAGAAATGGCTCATGTGAAGATTTGCCCTTTTTTAAAAACAAGATGGAAGGTGCTTTTTGAGAGGAAAGTAGTATATGAATAATAATGATAAACATTTTTGTTTCTTAATATAAGTTAAAGCAAGAAAAGAATAAATGCAGAAAATAAAACAAAGGAAATTCAGATAAGCAGACCATTAGAAATATCTTGTTGAATTTGTTGTATATTTAAAATGTCCATAACAGAAATTGATGGTTCTATAAATAATCCTCTATTTTATCTTCTTTGTATATAGAAAAGATAGTGTAAAGTAGTTTAAGTTTATAATAATGAAAAAAAACCCAAAATGTTGATTACTTGTATAAAATACTTTTTAAAGAATTTTAAAGGCTGCAATGTCTGTTGTGTTTTTTGTTTGTTTTTGGTGAAAGATCCCAGCTTTATTTCTTCAGAGAGCCACAGAATTAGCGTGAAAAAGACTTTTGAGATCATTCCATCATCTCTCCCTCCCTCTCTTTCCACATGGTAGAAACTGAGGCTCATAAAAATAAAATAATCTAATCATGGATATTTTTGGCAAATTCAAGTCAACATTCATTTTTCAAATACCTACTAGGTTCTAGAACTATACTAAGCAGTGGGATAACAAAATGACAAATGAAGCAATAGCCCCTGATTTCAAAGAATTTATATTCTACTGGACACACATTGTTGTTATTTGTTCTTTGTTCTTGAAGAGAACCATGAAATTGGGAAGTGATGTCATGATGTGCAAGTGGATTGAATTTAAGTGAGGAAGGCTATGTAAAATCGTCAGCCTTATTTATCCTTGGAGGTCATCTGCATCCAATGGCAAGATATATATCAGGAGATGACCCAAATGTAGTGGGAAACCTTGGCCTTTGTAAGCTAATTTCTTTCCTGGGTTTCATTTAAGGCTGGAAATCAAAGTTAAGTCTTCTGACTTTTCCTAACACAAGCAAGGAAATAAAAGTTCAGATATGTTTATTGGGAGACCCAGGACTTAGTATCTCATCATCTGACACCAACCCCAGTGCTCTTTCCATCTGTTCTGCCAACAGAAATCTCATCTGATGGCATTATATTGGGGCTCTAAAGAAAGGTTCATTCATTTAATTCTCTATTAACATTTAGTATGCTTCGGTGATTCATTAAGGATCATAGATTTTTTAATACAGGATCATAGATTTAGACTCGTAAGAGGTCTTGGAAGTAATCAAGTTCAATCCCCTTATTTTACAAGTGAAAACACTAGGTCTCAGAGCAATTGTGACTTGCCTAGGATCACATACCTGGCAAATGGAGAAAAATTCAAAAGCAGATCTTCCTGTTTTCAAGTCCATTACTCAATCTGGTATATCTGGAACCAACTGAATCCATTTTACTTATAACAATAAACATATACTCTACATCCAAGTTAGGAAAGGGGTGACAGATGATGGAAAGTTTGGAGTTCTGAGAAAGTATGACATGTGTCTCTTCTATGTTTTGGAGAGACTGCTCTAATTGAACAAAGATGATTGTTTTCTCAGATAAAAGAAGACTTCCAATGGCAAAGAATTGTAGAGTCAACCGACTTTCCAGCTTGCCTAGAACTATTTTCATTTTTCCTATCACAAAATCTACTTGGCAGCAAATATCCAATGTGGGCCCTGACAGGTCAACCGGTCAAGTTATTAATATTTCCTGTGTTCCCTAGCAGGATGTTTGGCAACCTGAGGCAGGCTGGGACGATCACCTTCTCAGTTCATCTCTTCTGGCCCTCTTGCTCTGGGGAAAGCAACAGAAGAGCTTAGCCTGGAGTTTGCAAAAATGTGACCAGGTTCTCCCACAGAGAACACCATATGAAGTTCAATTTTTTAGGCCAGAGAAGGTCAAGTTTATCTTCCAGCTAATTTGAGTGAATGCCACTTCACCAGATTCTGATGGACTTTTAATGCATTCTCCACAGAATGGAAAGAAATGGAAATAGCAGATTTATTGCAAAGATGGAAAAAGTACATCCTCACTCCAAACGCACCTAGAAAATGGGTTCTACATAGACACAGAGAAAATAGAATACTTGTAAAATGGACATAATTCTATCTGTAATGCTTACTTCATAAGGAATGTGAAAATGCTCAAATGGGATAAAATCTAGAAATACTTTGCAAGTTTTAAAGTCCTCCATAGCCCAGCTCCTTAAACTGTGGGTTGTGACCCCATGTGAGGTCAAATAACTGAATGTGGGTATCATGAAATTATGATTTATTATCAGCAATGTCTGATTTGCATATATATCTATATATACAAGGTTACATAAAAATGTCTCCAGTGAAAAGAGGTAGTGAGTGGAAAAAAGTTTAAAAAGCCCTGTTTTATAGAATATCCTAAAATTCTTGTGAAGTTTTAAATTATAAAAGATATTAAAGCCCACACCTGCACTAAGACTGTTGGAATACCTTGTAAAAATCCTACATAGTAGTAGCAGCAATAACATCATAGTAATTATTTCATTATTAGTCATTGTAGGAGTGTAAAAAGCCCAAAACAGAAATCATAATTTGCAGTTCTATAGCACCTCAAATTTGTAAAGCATGTCCCTCCTGTCACCCAGGGAAGGAAGAAGTATGCTGAATTTGATTAAGAAAGCCTTAGTTTGCTTCTCATCTGAAACACTAATTATATGACCCAAGGCAAATCACCTAACTTCCTTCAGTTTTTTCATTGGTAAAATGATGTCAAAAATGGACATAACATTTGCTTCATAGGACTCCTATTATCATAAAATGAGATTTAATGTCCAATGTTTTGCAAACTTTAAAGTCTTATGTAATTGTCAGTTATTGTACCCACCCTATGAAAGAGGCACTAGGTTTATTATCCCCATTTTACAGAGGAGCAAATTGAAACAGAGAATAAAAAAAATGACTTTGCCATTCACAACATAGTAAGTATCTGAGGAAAATCTCAGATTTTGGGTCTAGTATTCAAACTTCAATATTTTCCTCTTCTGCTCTAATATAAAAAAAAAAAAGGCAGAAATTTTCAATATAAGGATAAGCATCTTTATTTGTTAATGCTGTAGAAGTCTAGAGTGACTCTATCTTCCTTTTGTTACACAAGGGTAATGCCCATTTCACCACTTTCTAGTTGGGATGTGGAACTTTCAATTACTATTGTAACCATTTCTAGAATGAAATCTAGAACTTTTTTGCCAAGCTAAGCTATTTTTTAAATATGAGTGATTTGCTCAGGGTCACCCAGTCAGTAAGTATCTAAAGAAGCATTTGCTCTTGGATCCTCTTCACTCTTGTACCATTGCTCTATCCATTGGCAACCTAATTACTTTTTCTACTACAAATCTATGTTGTAGATGGCTAAAATTTGTTTCATATTATTATATATTGTAATATATTTCATGTTATCATTTTATAATATGTTTCAAAAGTCACTTTCTCTCTGCCTTAGTTTCTGTAACTGTAAAATGAACTTAAAAATAACATCTCCCTCACAAAGTTGTTTAGGAATCAAATGAAATATTATTAGAAAGTGTCAGACTAGTGATAAGTGCTTAAATTAATATTCACTTCCTTCCTTCCTCATCTAACCCCTTTATTTTATAGATTAGGAAGCTATGTCTTAGCTGATCCAAATAGAAAGTGTCAGAGCTCGAATTTATACTTTAGTTCCCTGCCTCAAAAGCCAGTAAATCTACAAGATTAACTAATAGCTTCTAAAGTGTTATGAAAGAGGCTGTGATAAAGCTGAAACTACATGGGTGAAGAATTCAGGAGACTGGTTTAGTATTCCAGTTCTGACATTGGTTAGGTGGGTAACCTTGGCCATGCAAAGTGTATATAAGCTGTATATAAATTTAAGTTTTAAACAGAGATGTAGCCAGGATCCTTGAGATCCTAAAAGCATTGATGCCACGTCCCCATCACTTCTCATTCCTTTGATAATGACATAAACAGCTGCATTTTTAGTGATGTAATATAGGAATGTATTGTTTTTAAGGACTACAAGGAAATAAGTGGTTTGATAATTATCTCCTTAACTAAGAATTAGTGTCTTTAAACTTCCATTTCCCTTCAAAAGAGGCAAGGAGGAAGGAGAGGGCAGGGGAGGATAGAGGAGATGATTAATGATTACGTACTAATCCCTTATTATATTTATTTGTCCAGTGACTGAAACACATCTGTACAATATGTAATGAAAAAGTAGTCATTGAATTATCTGTCAAAGTCCTTATATAAATAAGGAAATGCCCCATACCATAAAAGTTTCCATCTTGTGAATATAAATGAATGTAGATGATAGATAGATGGAGAGATGGAGAGACAGAGACAGAGATGAAAGAGAGAGAGAAGAGAGAAAGAGAGAGAAAGACAGACAGAGACAGAGAGACAGAGAGAAACAGAGACAGAAATGAAAGAGAGAGAAGTGAGAGAAACAGAGAGAGAGAGGGAGACAGACAGAGAGAGAAAGACAGAGAGAGGGAAACAGAGGGAGACAGAGAGAGAGGGAGACAGACACAGAGAGAGAGACAGAGAGACAGAGAGAGACAGAGAGAGAGACAGAGACAAAGAGAGACAAAGAAAAATCATGACATCTGGGAGGTGATGCTATGACATGAAAGTGAAGTAGATTTAAGTAAGGGAAGGTTGTGCAAAGCCATCTGTCTCCATTCCTTTTCCAGAGCCATCCAGTCCTGTGACCAGATATAGATCAGAATATGACTGGAGATGGCCTTGGATGTAATGGGAGATCCTGGCCTTTTTAAGCTTAGATCCTCAATAGGTCTCAGTTTGACTGAGTTTATACCCATTCAGTGATTAAGGTGGCAATGGAGGCAAAGAATCTCCTTTTTCACCTAGACCAAAAAAAATTTAAATAAAAAAAAAATCTGGAAGGGGAAAACCCTCAGGGTTTCTGGCCAAAGCAGAAATGATTGCTATTCATGTTCAATTTGATTCAATCACAACCCAAATAATGACCAAAAGGGGTTAAGATCTATTGGTTTCCAATAAAAATCAAATTGAATTTGGTTTAAGATCTGGCCCTTAAGAAAGAAATCTAGACAGTTTATGTTTGTGTGCACATATATTATACATGTATCTAGTACATACATATATGCATACATGTCTAAATACATAATTATAGATATATAAATAGACATGCTTAACTGTGTATACATATGTATATCCATTTATATAGCTAAGATCTAGAATATCAAGAAAAATAATAAAAAGGTTCAGGATGAAGGAGAAATAGGACTTTGACTGACCCCATAATATATTATGAAAGAAAAAATCATTGTCATTATAACCATTTGATACCAATGCTGGTTTTAATATGTCTAATGCCAGGTGTTTTTACATGGTATACATATAGGTACATTTACATATATGTCTGTATGTGTAAATAAAATGCTAAAAAGTCATGGGGGGAGGAGAAGCTATCATTTTGCCTCGAGCACACTGTCTGGAAAGTTGGGTCAAGTATGAAACTGGTCTGCCTCTTACAGACACTCTGATTTCCTTGATGCATCTTGGCATCTTGCCTAGCAGTTTCCTGTCATTCAGAAATGAGCTTTAAGGTCAAAGGTAAATAGTTTTCTTCTCTTCTGTTCCCAATAATATAGGGCAAAAACTATGTCAGATGGCTTTCAGAAATCAACATCATTAATTAAGACAAATAATTTTTATATTTCTTGGGTGATGAAAAATTGTATGAGGGGATTTTTTTTTTTTACCATTTTTCATATGAGATATACTAAACAATATTCTATATCCTTACAATGAATTGAATTCATGTCACAGCAATTTAAATAAATATACTTGACCCATTAAATGGCAGAGCAGTACTCTCAGAGTTCACATTAGAAGACTCTGTCTTTGCATTCATGTTCCCTTCTCCTCTTACATGAACAGAATTAGGCCACAATCCATTACTTTGGTTCTATTAAAAAAAAAAAAAAAAAAAAAACAATCCTACATCATTTTTTAAAAATTTTCTCCATTTGTCCTTATTTTCACATACATGTCAATTCTAATTCCATTATTCTAGTATTTTATTTCTTTAATGAACCACAGTTCACTTAACCACTCTGTTACTGTTGATCATTTAGTTATATAATAAGTAAGACTGACTCTCTTTGATCAAATTTCTTTAATAAGGGTTTAATATCCAAAATATATAGACAATCATATATATATATATATATATATATATATATATATATACATACATACATACACACATACATATACATATATGTATATATATACATATATATGTATATGTATATACACATGCATATACACATATCTATTTGTATATGTGCATGTATAAAATCTAATGTCATTCCCTCATATATAAATGGTCAAAGGATAAGAAGAAACAGTTCATAAAGATTTACAACTGATTAACAACCATAAAAAAGGAAACTCCAAATCACAAATAATGAAAACACTGCAAATAAAAGCCAACCTGACAATTCATCTCTCATTCACTGAATAAGCAAAGATGATAAAAGATGGAAATAATGTAAGAGAGTCTGACAGACATATTCATACTTGGTTCCCAGAGGTATGAATAAGTTCAATTAAAATCAGTTATGGAAAATGATTTGGAATTGTATAAAATATGTAAAATAAATTCATCTTTAACCAGAGACTCCACTGCTACACACATATTCTTTCCCAACTATTATATATATGTGTTGTATAATTTAATCTTAACCACTCTCTTTCTTATCAGTTTATGAGGACTATCCACTGATTTGAATGCTAAAATAACCTAAAAGACTCCTTCCCTTGTTTCTGTACTAAGGTCTACTCACTTCCTATTTCTCTTTCTTTTTGAATCAATATCTCATTATATTCAGTGAAACACTGGAATCTATTCACATAAAAAGATAATCAGTACCTGAACTGCACAGCTGTAAGAAATAAACTTTGAGTAACCTGCCTGTTAACCATACTATGGTCTTAATTGTACCAAGACACCTCAATTATTCAGAGAGCAGCTGAGAATTTGGAAGTAAACAATGCCTCTGAGAAAGAAAAAAAAAAGGCAAAACAAATACATGTTCTAAAACTCAAATATTTTGCATATGGGGAGTATCACTCATGGCTTTGTTCATATTTTATTTGCTGTTGTAACATGCTTTATTTTCTGTTTTCCCACACCAAAGCAAATTACATTAAAAAAATTAGGAGGGGAGTGCATCCTACTAAAGACAGATATGCTCATATCAACAAATGTTAGCTTAAACTAGAGGAGCCAGAGAAACCATGAAAACTATACAACTCAAAAAGTACTTGTGTCCAATGAGTATGGAAGAAATTATACTTAATGATTCTATTATTCTTTGAGGAAATCACAAAATCACAGTTGTATATGATAATCTTTAGCTAGTTATATCCCTCTCAAATAAAAAAGCTAAATTCAAAGTGGTCATGTGTTATATTAAGAAAATAGAGAGTCATATGACTTCTTGAACAAAGATCTTTTAATAAAATATTCCAGATCAAAAGTCTTGCATGTTTCAGGGATCCCTTTATTCTTTAATAATACTAAAAGAATAAGACTATTTTTGTGATAGTATAAAAATGAAAATCTAGATATGTCCACAGAAAAATTATATTTTAATATTTCCTTTACTCAAAACTCATAAATTATTGATTTCTAAAACAAAATAATTTCAGATTTGTTGTGAATTGATTAGTAAGTGCAGTCTAAATATAATATAGTAAACTGGAGGTTTCTAGATTACTTAGATTGCAAAGGTAGCAGTAAAAGGACCCAAGCTGTCTATTGTTCATTCATCATTTTTACTATATAACCAGCTCACTTCATTTTCTGTCCTAACATAAATTTGATGACATCCGTATGCTAGTTTTGCTGTTAGTAACATGTTGCAGTTGGAAAGGAAATGGCAAACCAGTCCAGAGTATTTTCTAAGAAAACCCCACAGACAGTATGGTCCACGAGGTCATGAAGAGTCTGATACAATGGAATGCCTGAAAAACAACGAAATATTATAGGCTATTCATTCCCAATAATCAAGATTTTTTCCTTCAGGTCATCAACAACCTAAATTTGCATTCTATTCTTCTGGGACAATAGTTTTCTATCAACTTTTACTGAACTCCAGTAAGCTGAGCAGTTAGCTAAGAATGTGAGGAATGAGAACAATCTAATTATCTTCTCTGGAATAATAATTGAGAGTTCAGTTAGCAGTACAGATTACATCTCTTCCACCATCTAGGTGGAGTCAATGGTGAAGAAAGAAAGGAAATCAGAAAGACAGATGGAGCCTTTGCTTTCATGTACATCTGTTTTTTTTTTTTTTTTCTGGTTCTTTATAGAATTCCTGTTAAAATAATTTAGCTGAGCACTTTAACTCAGATAAAATTGGAATAAATATTTATACAAATTCATTATGGGAAAAATCAAGAAAAATTCTTACTGGAGCTCTGATTTGTAGTGAAATGTGTGTGTGTATACAATTGCATACACATATATGTTCACAAATGTGTATGTGCACATAATTACATACATTATACATGCATGTGTACATATTGCATATATATGAATGTGTGTGTGTGTGTGTGTGTGTAAATACACATACATACACATATATTGTGTGCATTAATGAAATAGTCCATGCTGATTATTTCTCCAGGAAAAAATTCCAAAATGATAAATTGGGTTTGTGTGAATGATGGGACTTGGTATTACCAAAATTTTTCTAATGGTATAAATTCATTTGTTAGTTTTAGATGTAAAATGCTTTAAATCCAAGATTTTTTCTTGTGGTATAAGATACCACACATAGTCATTACTGATCTAAGATTGAGGGTCAATTTTATATATAGCCTTTGTCACAAACAACACTCAAATGGCTCATAAATATTGAGTGTGAAGGAAAATCAGTCAGGAGTGTGCTGGATATCTATTGAACATTTGCATATTGGGAATCTGAAAATACTACATAAATCAGGGTTTAATTTAACATTTTGTTGACTGTTTAGACTTAAAGTGATTAAGAAAAATATTAAAAATACAGAGAGAAACGGTTGTTAAATAGTTACTCACACATACTTATTCAGGGGCCATCTCTCTTTTCACAGATGAGGAAATAAATATACATTCAAAGAACTCAAGAAAATTACCCATGGTCATGAATCATTAAATATCAGAGGTATAGTTTGAACTCAAGTGATCTGATTCCAGAGAGAATATATTTCACTTTATCACACTACTTCAACCATCTAACACCCAGCAGATATTTAATGAACATTTTTTGAATTAAACTCAATTGATTTGAATTGATGTTTTGTTGATTCCAGTTTAGCATCTAAAAAAATCAGACTTGTAGAACTTCCATATTTCTGCTAAGTTTATAATCAAACCTATGTGTAAGAGCTAGAGGCCTTAATTGAGTTTTGAATACTTGTGTGGAAACTGAAGTTTGATGCATTAAACATGCCTATCAGTTAAAATAACAGCAGATTTTCTCTCATCTCTGTATATGTATATATGGAGCATCTTTCTTTTCTTGGTCTTAATTGTAAAGCCAAAATTAGCTCGAGTAATAGAGAATCAATCCATATTGTTTTGCATCTCAGCTTTAGGACCAGAGGCTACATTGAGTGTAAATCATCTGCAAACAAACAAAAAATCATCCATCAATATTCCCTTTACTTTAATCTTTGCTTATGGCCTTTTCAAGTTGAAGACTTTACCATTAACATGGTAGCTGACTTTGATTTTATGTACATCTACATGAAAAACGTTTGAAAAAATGGCTGAAATAAAAAGCTTGGAAGAAAGTACACAGCCTTGTTTCACTCTGTTGGTGACTGGGAAAGTACAAGAGCACCACATCATCCATATGTGGAATTATCAGTTACAGCAACCAGAGATGTTTTGGATGCTATAGATAAATTCATTTACCTTGGCAGTATACTTTCCAGGGATGTACACAACATTGATAACGAGACTGACTCATGCACTGCCAGAGCTAGCTCAGTGTTTGGAAGGCTCCAAAGGAAGATATGTGAAAGAAGAGATATTAGACTAACTACCAAACTGAAGGTCTACAGAGCCATTGTGCTAAATTCATCGTTGTAAACCTATGAAATCTTGACAGGATATTGATTCTATGCCAGAAAACAGAATCACTTTCATTTGAATTGTCTCAGGAAGATTTTGAAAATTCTGTGGCAGGATAAGTTAACAGATATTCAGGTCCTTTCTCAAACTAAACTGCCTAGTATTCAAACTCTACTGCAGACAGTGCAACTGCATTCGACTGGCCACATTTTTCAAACATCAAACATACATGAAAAACTCACACAGGGCAAGCACTTACATGTATTGACTTTTTTTTTTTTTTAAATAACTTTTTATTGATAGAACCCATGCCAGGGTAATTTTTTACAGCATTATCCCTTGTACTCACTTCTGTTCTGATTTTTCCCCTCCCTCCCTCCACCCCCTCCCCCAGGTGGCAAGCAGTCCTTTACATGTTAAATAGGTTACATTATATCCTAGATACATATATGTGTGCAGAACCGAACAGTTTTCTTGTTGCATGGGGAGAATTGGATTTAGAAGGTAGAAATAACCCGGGAAGAAAAACAAAAATGCAGCAGTTTATATTCATTTCCCAGTGTTCTTTCTTTGGTTGTAGCTGCTTCTGTCCATCCTTGATCAATTGAAACTGAATTAGCTCTCTTTATCGAAGAGATCCACTTCCATCAGAATACATCCTCAAACAGTGACGTTGTTGAGGTATATAATGATCTCCTGGTTCAGCTCATTTCACTTAGCATCAGTTCAAGTAAGTCTCTCCAAACCTCTCTGTATTCATCCCGCTGGTCATTTCTTACAGAACAATAATATTCCATAACGTTCCTATACCACAATTTACTCAACCATTCTCCAATTGATGGGCATCCTTTCATTTTCCAGCTTCTGGCCACTACAAACAGGGCTGCCACAAACATTTTGGCACAATGTATTGCCTTTTTTAATACACCCTGAAAGTCTCTCAAGAACTTTTGAATTAATTGTGTGATATGGGAGACATAGCACAGGACTGCCCAATATGATGTGATCTTATCAGAGAAGGTGCTATGATCCCTGAGCAAAACAGAACTCAAAGGAAATGCAAGATGCACAAATTTAGAGAATCCACTCCAAATGTTCACATAGATTATTGTCTGAATTGTGATAGAGCATTCCAAGTAAATATTGATCTGATCAGCCACAGTCAGACACACTATAACTTGTGTATGTGAATGTATGTGTGTGTACAGAATGAAGGACAACTATGTTTATGTGTGTATATATGTAAGTATATTTGTGTATACATAGAATATATGCATGCATGCATATAAAATACATATACATATATATATTATCTAGCATATGTATGTAAACATACCTGGTATGTACATATACATAAATGCTACATATACAATAGCATATATAAAATATAATATATACCATATATATAGTTATACTTTCTATATTTACCCATTTTAAAATTATATAACATATACCTCTGTGTTAATAATTATATGAATAATGAGATTCATAGAGAAACAGAAATTTTTTTAAAGACTGAGATAAATCTAACAGTAATGATGGCTTTTAAGCAGGTAGCTATGGAGGATAAGTCATTCATTGTTGCTTACCCACAGTTTTTGTTGGCCAAACTATTCTTTCTCTTTGGGATTGAGTTTCTCTTTAACCATTCCTTTGGTCTAAAGGAATAGTTTTCCTTTTCAACCAGGACATAGTAATGGTAGATATTTGCCTCAATGCCAGCCTAAATTCTTAGCTTCCTAGACATTATTGATAACTTCTTCATTTAGAAGATTCCTGATAAATATAGTCTCTTTGCCTAGAGAAATTGCAAAAATAAATCAAGCTTTATTTTTCAGCACTAAGCTCCTAGTTAGAAAACTCACTCCCAGAAGTGGCATAATTTTAAATCTCTCTCTCTCCCCAATTAACTCCAGCCAATCCCACTCTACTTGGATGCTAAATTCAAGCAAGAGTACACAAACAGGAGCAATTCATTACTCAATAGCTTAACATGTTTGCTGGTCTAAACATTTAAACCTAAAGGAATAACCAAACATTTAAGACACACAAAGTATAACCCAGGGGAAAATCAAGCTTATAAGCATTCAATTGTCCACTTGAGAGACATTAGAAAAGGGGAGAAAGAAAATGTATATCTGTCTTGGTTCATAGCACAAATGATTTCTACTTTGTAAAATCTGTTCCAAAGTGACTTGCACTTGACTTGTCCACACTTGTCTTGGATCCACATCTCAGCACTAATGACTTCCTATATTTTTTCTGTGTGGTAATAATACTTCTACTATTTTTGCTTCTCCCTTGCTCCAGTGGACTCCTTCTTTTTCACAAGTTAGAAAAATTGAAATTATTGAAATAATTAACATATTAATCACTGAATATGTGCAGCTTATACCAACTTATGAGGCCAGTTGTTAAATTTTCAGTGTCAACATTTAGATTTTGGAAATCAACAAGCTTTATGAATTAAGGGCTGAATTATTTTTCCCTTACTGTCCAGACTTCAAGAAGTGTACTCTCTGTCCCCTCTTCTTGCAGTGCATTCTTCGCCTCTCCCACCATTCATTTCATCCTTTTTTTGAGATTATCCAAACAGAAAAATCATATCCAGGTATTCTTTCTAATTGTATTCCTTCAGTGACCCTGGTGATGATCAGATTCTGTGGAACTATGTGTATCATATCTCCACATAATAATATAAACAGTTTAAAGTTTAGTTCCTTATGCTTCCTCAGTGATATTTATCTATTTTCTGTATCTTTTGAATGCTAGATTTGTAAATCAAATATTCTACTCATCTCTGGTATTTTGCTCATAAGTACCTGAAAGATGGTCCATTTTATTAAGGTTCCATTTTTACTCTGTAGGATTATATTCAATTTTGATGGGTAGGTTATTTTTATTTGTAAATGTAAGTCTTTTACCTTGTGGAAAATCATATTCCAAGTTCTCTGTGTTGTTCTCTGGTGGAAGAGAAATCTTGTGTATTTCTGATTGTGCTTCCTTAGTACTTGATTTCTTCATTGGTAATTTCTTCTTTTTCCTCTTCTTTTTTTGCTTATTCTTCTAAATTACTTCTGTATTTTAAACTTTATGTTAGTTTTGGGTTCTTCACAATTTGGAGTTGGGGGGGAGAGAAAAGAGGGTATTTGGCCTTATATTTTAACTGCTTATATCTTTCTGTTGCTTTCACATCTCTGGCCAGAAGCCTAAGGTTGTGAGTCCTCCCAAAGATTTGTAATCCAGGAAGAAGTCTGTTTATTGCCCTCTTGGTCTCAGCTCTCCAAGTTACTATTGGCTTGTTTCTGGTTGGGAATTAGAGCTGCTGATCTCAGTCACCATTAGCCCTGTGGGAGACTCTACAATTTCACAACGATTAAACTGTCAGTCCTTCCTTGGGCTGGATTGTTGTGATCTATTCCTGAGATCACAGCCCAACAGCTATCATTTACATCCCAGAACTTGTTTCTTGCTCAGTACGATTAGAGCCAACAACTGCCTATCTCTATTTTTGATGCATGGATCAAAGAAACTTGACAATACTTATTCTTGAATTCAATACTTTCTCAGAGATAATTAATAATAATAACAGCAACTATATATATATATATATATATATATATATATATATACACACATACATATATATATATACAGAAACATATATATATATATATACAGAAATATATATATATATATATATATACAAAAACATATATATATATATACATATATTATATATATATGTATACTTAAATAGTAATTGGGCTAAGTACTACTCTACAATTATTATCTCATTTTATTCTCACAATAACCTTGGAAGATAGGTGTTATTATTATCCCTATTTTACACTTGAGGAAATTGAAACTGAAAAAGTTTAAGTGAATTGCCCAGGCTCATTTAGTTACTAAGTGTTTGAGGCCAAATTTGAATCTAGATCTTTGTGATACCAAGTCTGAATCTCTATCCATTGCAACACCTTTTAGCATTTCTTTCTTCCCTGTTGCTTTCTGTCCTAGTGCCTAGTCTCAGTGCTCTCTTAGTCCTTGGAAACTAGCACTTTCCCAGCTGCTGCCACTTTTTGGGGAGAACAGACCTCTTTTTCACTGTCCATAAACCTCTGTCCATCTGCCTACACTGCTCCAGGTCTTTCTGGCTCCCAGACCAGCTCTCTGTTCTCTTTGCCAAGCTTTCTCTCTTGAAAGAAAGTTTATTGATTATTAATAATTATTGCATGGGAAGTCCAGAGGGCATAGCTAAAGCAGTTAGCAGAGGTGGTGTGGTGCATTGAAGTAGGAAAAGTTGAGGTAGATGGAAATGGAGGAGTTGGAGGAGAGGGACTCTTTTGTAATTTGGAAATCAGTATTACTGTGGTGAGTAAACCAGAAATTAAAAACTGGCAACCATTGAGAAATGAATGCAATCAGAGTATGGTCTCCATCTGCGGCCTTACTTTAAATGGTCTCCCTTTCTTGAATCATGTTATAGTACAACTGGCAGTCTGGGTAGAGAGGAGTCAGGATACCTACATAATTCCCAACAGGAGCAGCAGAGTTGGACTGGGACAAATTGAGATTTGTCTAGGTCCTAGCGGGAATACTTTCATCTTCTCGTTTCAGGAGCTGGAGCAGTTTGGAGTAAGTTGCATGGAAAAACAGATTAATTTAATTGTATACTTTAATCATTATGAAAGAATCACTTTTAAAATATATAAACTTAGGATATGCAACCCTATATTTATATGGGAGTTTAATTTAGGAAGAGAAAAAGCAAATATAGAATACAATTAGAAGTAGCTATGAAATTTGAACAGCTGAGGTTAAATCTTGAATTATTTATGAGCTCTATTATAACAAGAAAAATAAATAAACATGTGAGCCTCGGTGTGTTATCCTTATTTTAGTGAGATACTACTTCAGTTCTTATTCTATAGGGTATTTGACCAGGTTGCCATTTTGATGGCTTATGACAATTGAGTGTAGAAAGACACTCTCTGAAGCATCTTGCTCAGTTTATTCACTCGATCAAAAGATCATCTCCTCTTATGCTTTCTTTCCCTCCCTCTGATAATGGGTTTTCAGAAGGCAATAGAAAGTTGCCATCATCCTATTCTTTTCTCCATTAGTCAAGAAAGTGTCCAAAAAACAAGACCAAGATGATCTCTCCAAAGCAAAACAGTGGGAAACAAGAAAACCTACTACTCTTCCAGGGGTCCTCAAACTAGATGCAGCAGCTAAGGACGATTATCCCCCTCACCCAGGGCTATGAAGTTTCTTTATTTAAATGCCCACAAAACAAAGTTTTTGTTTTTACTATAGTCCGGCCCTCCAACAGTCTGAGGGACAGCGAACTGGCCCCCTATTTTAAAAGTATGAGGAATGTAATGGGCTGAGGCTTGAGTTGATGCACTGAGGTCCCAAGCACATGAGGCTAAATAGTAATTGGACCATACTCTGTGCTTGGGACCTCAGTGCATCAACTCAAGCCTCAGCCCATTACAGAGGAACCCTGATATACTTTCTAGCTTTTAATCCTTCCCACCCATCCCACCTACCTATGTCTGATGAATGTCTGAAGGAAAGGACAATTTAGTTATACCAGTACACTAGGAGACATATATGTTAAGATTTACATGAAGGAATAATTTACATTTAAAGTTGAAATAGTATGCCCATATTTGCCACATTTTTTAAAATTGTAAATCAATGCATTGTTTATAATGGAGGGAGAAATTGGTTTCTATAAGAGGGGTGAGGAGAGGTACCTTTATACTCCTGAATGACATTATAGGAAGACAATTTTATTTGTGGAATTAATAGAATTATCTATTACTGTAGTTTTGTTGGTCGGTTTGCTTCCCTTTCTTTCCCTTGCTTCTCCCTCCAAAGATGTAGAACAATTAAATTAGCAACAGTACAGTTCCAAATATATGTAAAATAGCCTGTTTAGTAAAGCTGTGAATGGATTCTGTTTGAAATTAGTCCTTAAAGCTGTAATGTTGTTTATTTTTATGACTAAATGCCTCCAGCTTAGTTCTTTCCTTGGTTTGACTCATGAGCAGGGATGGAAAATTCAAAAGCCATGTCCTCTAGTTTTCATATAGACCAGGTATATTTGTTCTCATCTAAGATAATAGAGTATACATTGTACCCTGATTAGACTTCTGGCAAGTGTGGTCATTCATCTCCTGCCAGATTAGCTGGGAGATGTGAACTTTTAAAATAATGTCACTAGCCAATAATGGAATAGGAGCCATGGTCATCTGTCAGTCAAGAAAAACATTTCATGAGTGCCTAAGCTAATCAAGGCATCGTGTTGGACATTGCAAATGCTATCTAAACCAAACATTCCTATTCTCATCTCCAAAACTCGGTGATTTTGTTCTCCCTGAGATAGAATGAGCTTCCTTTGAACTAAAATATACCCATGATACCCAATGTACCCTTTACTACTTCCCCTGGATTCCTTTGATCTCTTCACCTATTTGGGAATTTCTTTCCAAATGAATCCAAGACTTGAATCCAAGGCAACTAGGTGGTATCAGAAAGACCTGATTTCAAATCTAGACAGACATTTGCTAACTATGCCTTTGGGCAAGCCATTTAAATATATATATATATACACACACACACACACACATATATATATACGTATATATACATATATATACATATATGATTTTGATTTGATCAATGAGATCAAAAATGAGATGATTTTGTAAAGGGTTTCCCAAACCTCAAAGAGCTACATAAATGCTAGACTTGATTAATATTCCCACCCCTTTCCTCTTTAATTGTGGATTTCTGTGAAGAAGATATAGTCTAATTTCTCCATGTGTTTAGCATCCAAATATTTTTATTTTTATTGGTTTGAATATATTCCTTAAAAAGAAATAATTTTTAAAAACTAGAATTTTTTTTTAATATAAATCAGAGCAAGTCAGTTTCTAGAGCTTATATTCTCAAGGCACTTCTTATTCTGAAATTCATCCTCAGGTGGCCAGGGTGGAGATTTAACAAGATAAAAGAGTATAAAAACAAAGAACTCAGCCCTTGTCTCATTAATGGCCAGTCTCCCAAGGACTGAATCCAATCCAAACCACATGCCTGAATGCGGTATCATAGTCCCTGTAGGACCAGTGGAGTTTTCTCAAAGTTAGACTCATTATACATTACTCTCTTTCCCACATTCAATAGTCTAGCTCAGGGGTTCTCAAAGTGTGGTCCAGAGAACCCTGGGGATCTCCAAGTCCCTTTCAGGGTATTTGTAAGGTCAAAACTATTTTCACAATATCACTAAGAAATTTTAATTTCTAATTCCATGAATATCAATAACTATAACACATAAACAAAAGCTCTTAGGAGTCCTCAATAATTATTAAGAGTGTAAAGGGAACCTGAGACCACTATGTTTGAGAACTGCTGGTCTAGCTAGACTGGACTTCCCTCTGTTCCTCACAAAATTCACTCCATTTCCATCCCTGTGGCTCAATACCTGGAAAATGGTACCTCCTCATTTATGCATCAAAGAAAAGTTTTTTTTTTCCTTTTAGATAAAGTTCTAGTATCACCTTTCACACAAAGCTTTTCCTAATTTTCCTAATTGCTATATATTTCCCTTAATGTCTCGTCAAAATTTTTCTATGTACATGAATTCCAGAATATATATTTTATAAGAGTAGTTATCCTTTCTTTAGTTCTTCTTTATCCTCAACACCTGGCACACTGGCCTATAGTAGGTGATTAATACATCTTTGCTGATTAAGAAGGTTTTATGATCTGGGAAGCAAATGTATTTTATAAGACATTAACCTACAAACAGAAAACCCCAATATGCTTTGTTCCACAAACTTTAGCACAGTTTTAAGACACTTGAGTTACTGGTTTTGGAACACTCTAATGAAGCTATGTAAAGTAGTTGTTATTCCTCCTTTGTTCACAGAGAATCAATGATATCACAAGCATAATGTCTTGATTTAAACATGAATTAGATTTAAGTGAGGGAGAGCTACTTGTTCTCTCCTCCAATCACTGCAGTTCAGTAGTAAGACAGAGTTCAAGAAGACTAGCTATTACCCCGGATACAGTGGGTGACCTTGGACTTTCTAAATCAACTCTCCCAGATCTGTTTCTCTGATCCCACAGTCACTCAATGGCTAAGAACAAGGCAAAAATTGAGACAACAGAACAACTATTAAACCATCAGCTCCCCCATATCATTTAATAAATGATTGTTGGTTGACTGAATGCTTTACTTATTTATAATATATTGATCACCAGAGTAGAATAGAAGTTTCTTGATGAGGAAGCAACATCTTTGTATTTCCATTATCAGTGTATCTTCAGTAAATACTATGGGCATTTTATCTGGCTCTTCTCCCTGCCTTATCTCTCCTTCCTCTGTTCCATCTACTAAACACCATGACTTTCTTTAAGTCTAAATTAAACTCTATCCTTTATTTGAAGTTTCCCCATCCTTAATACCCAATATTAATCCAATGCCTTCCCTCTGTTAATTTTTTTTTCTTATTTCTCCTATAAGGAGTTTGTTTGCATATATTCACTTGCATATTTATATTACTCCTCAAGATCAGAATATTTTTACTTGGCATCCCTATCACTGCCCACAGCCTCTAGCCACAGTCAATGTTTAATCAATGTTTATTGATCAATTGATAACAAATATTGTTTGTTGAATAGAACTGAATTGTCACAAATCCAATGACATCGAATTTAACATTTAAATGTTGCATACATTTAAATGTATGATGACTGTTATAACAACCCTAGTACAATGATCTGAACACTTATAATATCAATGTTTCTTTGTATCCTGGATCTCTCTTGTTTGCATATTCTCTCACTGATTGTTGTTACTGTTGCTCTATCATATTCAACTCTTTTGAACTGCAATTGGTGTTTTTTTAGCAAAGATGCTTGAGCAGTTTTTTTTTTCATTTCCTTCTCCAACTTATTTTACAGATGAGGAGACTGAGGCAAACAGGGTCAAGTTATTTGCCTGAGACTGCACAGCTAGTAAGTCTAAGGCCAGATTTGAACTCAGAAATTCATGTTTGGATTCATGGATCTGACTGTGCCATCTAGCTGCCCTAACCCTGCTGTATATCATCCTATGTTCTTATTCATGCCTTCCCATAAGTCCTCTATAAAGGTTGCATGCAGTATGTTAGTTATCTTCCTTTTATTTTTTTAAAAAGGAATTGTGGGTGAAAACCATTAGCTGGATGTTTATAGTATCTATGATATCATAAACATGCACAGAACATTCCATGAATTTTTTTGCCCTATGGCTTACTATGTGCTAGTTTGAATTTTCTGCTATTCTTTGTTCTCCCCTGGCATTCAGGCAGTAATGGATTTATTTCACCTAATTAACTGTTTGGGATCTTGGCTATTTTTTTTCTTGAATCTCAGCACTTCTCAACAATCTCAAATCTTTTTCTTTGCCAATTAGGATTGTCTTCATTATCCAAGCCTATAAAAATTGTGGGTTGTTCTCATATTTTTGTTTGGTTTTAGTGGAAAATAATGACATACAAGACTGTTTCCATGAAATTTCAGAAGGAGAGAACTTAGCACTGCTACTTTGAAATTTTACCAAATTCAGGTGGTCTGCAATGTACTCTCTCCCTAATCTAAAACAGATGCTTATACTAGGGTACATGAGGCCTGGAGTATGGATTAGGGTGAATGCAAATAAAACAAACAGCTGAAACAAATTATACAATCATCTGATGGGTAGCATTTGAGAAGTATTTCATAAAATAATTTTAGATGAGTATGTCTCTCTTAATTCAGCCCAAGATCTCATTATATATTTTTTTATTTTCACATCACACTATTGACTCATATCGAGATAAAACTCCACAAAACTTTTTTTAAAAACTGTCTCACTAATATTTTTTTTCCATTTTATCCTTTTAAAGTTGATTGTTTTTATATTCAAGCATAAGACTACATTTTTCTCTTCTGAACACTATCACCTCAGATTCAGCCCAATGTTCTAACCTCCCAAGATCCTCTTGGATTCTGATTCTAGTAATCATTGTGTTAGCTCTCTCTCCTGGTTTTGTGTCATCCAAATATATGACAAGTATATTATCTATATTTTTAGCCAATTCAACAATAAAATGGGTAAATTTAATTTAATTTAATTTTTTTAAAAAATTTAATTAAAGTTAAAAATCAGGCCATGCATAAATTCTTGGAATACTCCATTGGAGACATCCTGCATTACTACCATTAAACAATTAGCAACATATTTCTATACAGAAATCTAGTTCTGAATTTTTATGACTATATTCTTTTCTTATTTGTATCTTTCCATGTTCTCCACAAGATTAGTATATTTTGCTAAAGGCTTTGATAAAAATCTATATAAATGATAGCCACAATATTTTCCTCACTCAGTAGTAACTGGTCCAAAATGAAAAATGAGATTAATTTGTAATGAGCTGCTCTTGATGGTGCCTCTTTATAATCACTGATTTCTTTCTTAGATATTTAAAAATCTAACTCTTTAATGATCCATATGGGAATTTTTCTGGGAATCAAAGTCAAATTCACTAGCATACAGTTTGCAAAATATTATTTTCCTTTTATTTTCAAGATCTGTACATGTTCTCTTCTTGATTCTTATAGTACATCTTTTATTTTCCATAATCTTTCAGATACCACTGACAGTGATCCAGCAATTTCATCCAACAATTCCTTCAGGAACTAGGGATATGGTGCATCTAGGCCAGGTGACTTGAATTTCAGAGTGTCAACTACATACTTCTCTTACTCTTTGCTTTTCTTCCTATCAGATCATCATCATTATTTTTTCCATGTCATTTCTAATGTAAATTTCTTTTTCCTTTACAAAGAAAATAATGACAAAATAAGAATTGTTCAGAGTGGCAATCCTCCCTCTGTTTTGTGGATCGCAAAAATGTTCAATCAGCAATAAAAACTAATGAAGCAGAGCTCCAAAGTAATAATAAAGGTACTCAACTCACCTTAACAAATGGGACTTTGGATCTTCCTCAAAATCTGAGATGCTTGGGGCAGCTATATGGCACAGTGGATACAGCACCAGATCTGAAGTCAGGAGGAACTGGGTTCAGTTCAGTTAAAATCTAGTCTCAGACATTTAACACGTCCTAGCTGTGTGACCCTGGGCAAGTCACTTAACCCCAATTGTTTCAGCTGGGAGGAAAAAAAAAAAAAACTGAGATGCTCCCATTTTCCAGGGCCTTGTTTTTATGGTGCTTGATACTCAGATGATACAAATAAGGCAGAATGAAATACAGAACATCATTGTTTGACAGACCTATAGCTCTATAGCTTGACTTCCAAGAGAAACTTCAGTACTTTCTGGTATAAGGCTTATATCAGCTGATATAAAGCATCTATATGGGCTGATGACAAACTCATATCTTGACCCTCTAGAAAGGCTGAAAATGAGCAAGGTTAATGGTCATATGTTGGGCAAGGCAAAGGTCATCCCTGATGAATAAGTGGTTATAGCATGAGCATTTTCTCAGTATTGGGCAATAGAGTGATGAAAAAGGACAGAGAGGAACACAAAAATAAACTGGAGTGTAAAATTCTGGTTAGCTTTCTGGAGGTCTTGGGACCAGCCTTTGTTTTAGCAGAGTAATCACCACGAGAATAGTCAGAGATAAAGTCCAAAGTCTTTATTATCTGCTTTACAGTCTGTCTCCTTCAATTGGAGCCGGGGCTGGCTTTCTGGAGACCCTGTGGAATGGGTCTTGGTTTCAGTGCAGGAGGCAGGAGAGCCACGAGGATGGTCTCTATCTTGAAGTCTGTCGCCCCTTCCAGATTTCTTAGCTGTTATATACTCTATTATAAGTATATCATCATAGGTGTCAATCTTGTAGAATAGGTGCTCTAACAAGCAAATGAACTTAAGTTGTAACTTAAAATTTGGGGGTCAAATCTAAGAAAAAAATCTGACCTTATTTAATTATCCCCTTATCTAATACAGACACATAAATTTAGATTCGGAGATAGAAATGTGTAAATATGTATTGTTTGCTTTATTTTGTTGCTTGTCTTTCACTGTCTTGAATTGCGACTGAATTGGATTTAAGTGAGGTAGGACTATGCAAAGTCACCAGCCTCACTCTCTCCTTTGAAGTTATTGATCAGTATGACTGCAAATGGCCCTGGATATACTGGATGTCCTTTGACTTTTAAAGCTAAAGTCTTTCCCAAGTCTCAGTCTGTATGAGACAATGTCCATTCAGTAATTAAAGGTAGGTAAGAAATGAGGCCAAAAAAAAAAAAAATGGGGGGAGAAGGGGAGAAGAGGGAGAAAAATAGAGGGGGAAAAAGGGAGAAAGAGGGAGAAAGGGGGGGAGAGAGAGGGACTGAGAAGAACAGAGAAGGATAGAGAGGGACAGAGAGAGAGATCATACTTCAAGGGGGAAGACTCTTAGAGTTTCTATCCAATACAAAAACACTTGCTATTTGCATTGACTCTAGCCATCAAAACCCAAACAATGATCAAGTGAGAATTGAACTGGAACTTATTGTTGGTCAATCAGTGAGAGCCAGAGTGATTTTGGGTTTAAAGCACAATCAAGCAGCTCTATTTGAATCACGTTTCATCAAAGCCTGGTTTAAATATGTATTAATATTAATTTATTAATCAAATATAAAATAATGGATAAGTATAACAGAAATAATAATTACACCTAATTGAATCACACAAAATTTAATAATACTGATAATAATGATAAGCCAGGTGTCTAAATAAGATAAGGGTGAGTTAATCAGACCCAGTTGTCAGGTAAATAAAAAAAATCTGACATTGTCAGGTCATTTATCATTGACCAATTTTTGATCCTAAATAAAGATTCTATTCCTTCTATTCTACTTTTTCTCCCAATATAACTAAAAATAAAATAATTCTGTCCTTATCTTTCCTTGTTACTCTTTCCATTCCTGATGCTTTTTTATATGACCTACCCATGCTCTTATGTTAATGTTTTGTTGCTGGGATTTATTTCTATCTTCTGTATAACTTAAGCATCATGAAAAGTTTTCTGGTCAACATTGTGATATGGGAGGAGCCACCTGCCAGTGGCTGCCAGAAGTCTAACTCAGACCTGTAGAATGGATCTCTTCATATGAGAGGAGAAGGGAAGAGGGAGGAGGAAGGAGGGGAGAGGGGGGAGGAGGGGGAGGAGGAGAAGGAGGAGAAGGAAGAGGAGGGGAAAGGAAGGGGGGGAGGAAGAGGAAGGGGAGGAGGAAGAAGAAGGGGAGGGGAGAGGAGAGAGGAGAGGGAAGGAGGGGAGAGGAGGAGGAGGGGGAAGAAGGAAAAGGAGGGGGAAGAAAGGCGAGGAGGAAGAGGAAGAGGAAGAGGAGGGGGAGGAGGAAGAAGGAGGGGAGGAGAAGGAGGAGGAAGGGAAAGGAGGAAGAGGAGGGGAAAGAAGGGGGAGGAGGAGGAGGAAGAGGAAGAGAAGGGGGAGGAGGAAGAAGGAGGGGAGAGGGGAGAGGAGGGGGGAGAAGGGGGAGGAGGAGAGGAGGAGGAGGAGGAAGGGAAGGAGGAAGAGGAAGGGGAAGGAAGGGGAGGAGGAGGAGGAAAAGGAAGAGGAGGGGGAGGAGGAAGAAGGAGGAGAGAGGGGAGAGGAGGAGGAAGTAGGAGGAGGAGGAGAAGGAGGAGGAAGAGGGGGAAGGAGAAAGAGGAGGGGGAAGGAAGGAGAGGAGGAGAAAGGGGAGGAGGAGAAGGAGGAGGAGGAGGGGGAAGGAGGAGGGGGAAGGAGGAAGAGGAGGGGGAAGGAAGGAGAGGAGGAGAAAGGGGAGGAGGAGGTGGAGGAAGAGGAAGAGGAAGATCACCTCACTCCTCTTCCCTCTAATTTATTTCATTCCCAATCCACAAGGAACACCTGTATTAGTAAAGGCTGCTTTACACCTCCTTCAAGTGTTTTGATTCACAGCTGTGGAGGCTCTTGGAGAATTGACCTGCCCCTTCACTTAGGGATGGTCCTTAAGAGGTTGACTCAAGGGCTAATGCAATCCTTCCCAAAATACCTTGAATTTTATTGGACACATTTGTATATATTAATTTTACATTTTTGTTGTTTTTACTTTTATATGTTCTATTTTTCACATCATTATGTGAAGTTCTTAAGAGTATAAATTATTTTATTCCTTTTCCTTGTATTTTCAAGTAATGTATATTTCCTGCCATTTAATAAATTTTTGTTGATTGATTCAGTAGTTCTACAAAATCAATTGTAACATCAAGAAAAAATACATTTGTGATAAAAAATCTTTATGTCCTTTTTGAAAACCTTATTTTTTACCTAAATGATGATCCAAATATAATAATTGAAGATAAAAGATACAAGCTTACTTGAATCATAGGCAAGTCCTTAAAATCATGCCTTTCTTGGAAGAGAATATTGCATGCATTTGCTCTGTTAGCAATAAATGTATAAATGTATCAGAAGAGCTATTTCAGTTGGACAGGGTCAGAATTAGTACGACCATGACTGAACTGGAGACCAACCCACTGGATTTGAGGTAGATGATCAGATCAGGCCTTAGATTAGGAAATTATATTTGTTAAAGCAATAGATTGGCATCAGGGGGGTCTGGAATACAAATTACGGGAAAATAGCCATGGAGTCTGGGGCTCAGGGTCAAGAATCCAAACTCTTGGAGTAATCAAAGTACAATTCTTCTCCCAGAACTACTTGAATATAAGAAGGGAAACCAGGGCACAGTGTCAAGAATGTGGGAAGACTGACCCACTTACTGGAACCCAGGGTAAAATGCAATGACCTTGGTCACAAGGAACATGATAAGAGCCAGAGTAAAAGGTCAGAATAGTACTGGTGGCAAAGCTGACTTGATGCCAAACCATGTGAGCTCAGATCTTTTATATTTCCCTTGCCTTAGGGAATAGATTTTTTTCCAATCTCAAAATACTAAAGAGATGGGATAAGATCCAGAATCTATGGTAAGGGCTGTTACCCTTGCAGGTGGGTGTTAAGTGTTGACAGCTGTAAGGACTATAGAGGTATAAAGGGGAGGGTATAAAGTCAGCTATCACAAGGAAGAAGGATGACCTTCCTGCATTTGAAGAGAAGAATAGAAAATTGGTCCCTGCTGACTGAAGGGGAAAGTCTTCTGGGCCTTGTCAATGTCATCATGTTACTCAAAATTCTTTCCTCTCTGTTTCACAAAAATATCAGAACAGAGAGCCAGAGAGATTCTTTTTTCTCAAGAAAGAAAAGTGATATGGGTCACATGAGTTGGTAAACATAAATATAGGTTTGCAACATAAACTCATTTACAATATCTTACAAAGAAGAATGATGGGTGACTGTTAAGAGAATTGTCTTAGATGAGAGAGAGAAGTAGTGAAACGAATTGAATGAAACTTGACAAGGCATCAAACTAACCACAGGTATGTAAGAATTTTTAACAATGAAAATGGAAGAAAAACAAAACAGAAGAAAAATGGGGGTGGGAGGAGGAACAATCTGTAAATATAATCAAAACAATTGTTTTTACCATCAGTGCAAAAGAACCACCATATTTCCAGTTACGCTTACAAGAGAGATACCAGTCATCTGGAACCAGATGAATATAGTGTAGACTTTATTGTGAAAGTGTAGAGATTGATGGGTAAAATAGCTAAATGATAACAAAATATAGGGAAAATGATCAGACCTTATTTATGTTCTAGAGCAACTCCAAGGAAATCTCCAAAACAAAGTCCATCTCATGCTTAGGTTGTAACTAAAATGTGGGTAATCAAGTCCTTCTTGAAAGTGTATTCAAGGACCATATGAATATTAGACATAAAACAATTGTTTATTTTATAAACCATAAAAATACTCCAGTAGTCATTGTATTCTTCCCTGGACAGACTAAGTTATGGGGTGTGGGAGGATACCAGTTTTACTTGACAATGTCCTTGATGAAGCAATTATAGATGTGATCAATTTTTTACCCTTAAGTGTCTTTTGAATATTCTCTGTAACCAAATAGGAACCATTCATGAAAGCTATATACTGTATACCAAAGCATTATAATTGTCTCAAGGAAAAGCACGTGTGCAATTGATTGTTGGAGTTGTAAACATCTTAGCTAATTCAAGCTGCTTATTTGGGAAAAAAAAAAAAAAAAGAATGACAAGCTATGGTTATTCATTTGTCAAATATGCATTTGGCAGACATTTTCTTGAAAAATGAATGATGTTAAACCCGCCACTTCAAGGAAAACAACTAATACTATTTGTTGCCAATGATAAAATTAGAACTTTCAAGAGAAAATTAGAATTTTGGAAAATGTGTATCTGGCACCATGCACTTACCAATATTAAGAACTTTTTCCTATGAGATCAGTGGTGATATTAGGAATGATTTTTTTATATTGTAGAATGAGATGTCATCATTTAGAAAATCTGCATAACTCATTGAATAAATATTTTCCAAATGATTAATTTTTGAAATTACAAAACCAAAGCATGGGTGAAAGATTCATTAAAAGTATAAGACAGACCTATGGATTTTAATGTAACAGAGTAACAAAAATTCTATGATATGGTTTGAGATTTTATATTGCAACTAACTTTTAAAAAAACTACCTCTTATTGAGTTTCAGAGGAGTATCAAAGAAAAATATTTGCAATATGAAAAAGATCTAAAAAGTATTTTCCCTTTTCTAACCACAGATATGCAAGGCTGAATTTTTTTAAAGATTACACACATGTATATGTATATAAACACATATACACACACATATATATGCATAAATACACATGAAGTATTTATGTATGCATACATACATAGACATACATCAATAGATTGAATGTAGACACAACTATGAGAATCTATCTTCTATTAAGTCAGATATTTAAGTGATTTGCAAAAATATGTAGTACAACTGTACTCTTCCCATCAAATTTTTGAAAAATGTAAGTACTTTTCACTTAACAAAATATTATTTATATTACCAGATAATATATTTATTATTCCCCAGTCCCTCTTAATTCTTTTGATTATTTCTTATTTATCCTATAGATAGATTGCTACATATGCATTTGTTTGCTTGTTGTCTTCCCAATTAGATTGTAAATTCCTTGAGGGCAGAGACTCTGCAAAACTCTTATGGTATTTCCAGAACTTAGGGCAATGCCCAGAATACAGTAGACAATTAATATAATTTTTAATTAATTAAAATTATTTAGTAATTTTAAAAAATTATCAGTTTTAAATATCAACATGATAAATATAAGTAAACAATAGCTCCTAGGGCATAAAGGGTGCTGAGACCAAAAGTTTTTGAAATGCCTTCGGGTGATATTTGAAATCATCTAATGTAAATGATTAAAGGATATGTGAGCAGACAATTTTCAGACAAACATTAAAACTACTTCTAGTCATATGAAAAAAATGCTTGATCAGAAATGAAAATTAAGACAACTCTGAGGTACTATTACATACCTCTTAGATTGGTTAAGGTGGCAGGAAAAGATAACAATAAATATTAGAGGGGATGGGGAAAACCATGACATTAATATATTGTTGAGGAAGTTGTGAACTGATCCAACCATTCTGGAGAGCAATATGGAACTATGCCAAAGGGCTATCTAACTTTCATACTCTTTGATTCAACAGTGACTCTACTAGGTCTGTATCCCAAAGAGATTTTTTTTTTTTTTTTTAAATAAAGGACCCATATGTATAAAAATGTTTATAGCTGCCCTTTTGTGGTAGCAAGGAACTGGAAACAAACTGAGTGGGTGCCCATCAGTTGGGGAATGGCTGAATAAGCTATGGTATATAAATGTTATAGAATATTATTGTTCTATAAGGAATGACCAGCAGGATGATTTCTGAAAGACCTGAAGAGACTTATGTGAACTGATATTCAGTGAATAGAAGCAAGATAACATTGTGTATAGCAACAATAAGATTGTGTGATAATCAATTCTGATGGACATGGCTCCTTTCAAGCTTGAGGTGATTCAGGCCAATTAGACTTGTGATGGAGAGAGGCATCTACATCCAGAGAGAGGACTGTAGGAACTGAATGTGGATCACAACATGGTGTTTTCACTTTTTGGTTGTTGCTTTTTTTTCTTTTTCATTTTTTTCTTTTTGATCTGATTTTTCTTGTACAGTATAATAAATGTGAAAATATATATAGAACTGCACATTTAATATGTATTGAATTACTTGCTGTCTAGGGGAGAGGGTGGGGAAAGGGAGGGAGAAAATTTGGAACACAAAGTTTTGTAAGGGGAGATGTTAAAAATTATCTTTGCATATATTTAAAAAATAAAAAGCTATTATTTTTTTAAAGTCATCTAATGTATTTGATGAATCTCTCCAGTCTGATTTTATATCACTCCACTTTACATACTCTAGATTATAGTCAAATTGTTGAACTCAACATGTCATTTCTACTTTTAGGCATTTACACAGTCCCTATTTTAAACTTGAAATATAGTATTTCCTTATTTCTACCATTCAGATATCTTATCTTCCTTCAAGACTCATCTCAGTTTCTGCTTAAATGTAATGCTTTCTCTGAACTGGTTGGTGTTCTCTCTACTAAACATTCTATTTATCTAATCTCTTTACTCTCTAGAGTATGTAGATATGTGGATAAAACTATGTTCAAGTTTTTTCTGTTCAATTAAAATGTAAGCGCATTGAAGGCAAAAAAAAATTTTCATTTTTGTCTATATGTGCTCAACATCTGGCTTGATACTTGAACTTAGAAGGTCCTTAATGAAAATTTCTCAAATCAAATGATCAGATAATGATTATTTTATTTTTAATTTATTGAATAAAATAAGTATTACATAATATAGCCCAATTTTTAAAAGATGATTACACACGAAACTGGCAAATCTATTATATAAAACTTGCTATTCCATATATATGTATATATACACATACTAAAGATATGTCAATTTCTATTTTTTTTTCCTTCCCTCTCTCCTCCCCACTACAGAGATGGCTACTTAGACAAAAATAATGGAATTTAGAGTTGAAAGTTTTTTTTTTGTTGTTGTTGTTGATGATGTTCAACTCTTTGTGACCTTATTTGGAGTTTTATTGGCAAAAATACTGAAAAAAAATTGGCATTTCTTTCACCAGATCATGAAGAAACTGAAGCAAGCAGGTTAAGAAAATTGCCCAGAGTCACACAGCTAGTATCTGAGGCTGGATTTAAATTTACATCTTCTTAACTTCAGGAGGGGTACTCTATCCACTGTGCCTCCTAGTTGCCCTGAAAGATATTTTAAACCATTATCTTCTCCAATCTCTTCATCTTAGCTGAGAGAAAAAGAGGATCAAAAGAGTGATTTCCTAAATTCATCCTTAGTTAAGTATGCATTAAATAGGAGACACACGTTTTTAATCCCTGTCCTTTCACTCCCAACCCTGTGCTCTTCCCCCATGACTTCATAAAGAAACTTCTGAAATGTGGCTATACATATGTGTATACACATAGAAACATATAATTTTAAAAAGGAAAAGCATGTGGATTGTAACTCTCTAATTGTATTTACTTTAAAGGCTAAACTGTTTGACTTGACAAAACACTATTTTCTACTAGCTTGAAAGCAGGACAATAAAAAAAAAAAAATTGTGCAGCATTTGAGCATCAAACAGAATGTTGAAGAGGAAAAAAAAAGCCAAAGAAATAAAAACAAGAAACAGCTACCCACTTACCAACCAGTAATTATTCTTCAAGCCTCCATTGCTCTAGCAGAGTGGATCCAAAGACTATGCTCTTTAATCCCCGAGATTCTATGAGTTTCCCTGAGCTGAGAAGGGAAGAGTACTATAACTTGTGAATTTACAAAGTGATGCTTTCTTTCTCCATTTCATTATGTGATGTCAATTAGTCAGCCAGGCTGTATTATCTTTTAGAAAGGATTATTTATGATAACGATATTGGCAACACAACCACCATCCCAGAAGTCTGTAACACTCTGCCACCAATACACAAAATCTGGGGGAAAGTGAGTACAAATTTAGAAAGCATTTTTGGCAAAGAGGTAGCTCATATGTCCTAATGCTTGGAATTGTTCTTTAAGTATGGTGAAATTTTCTACTGGCCCTCACGTAAAGCCTTGAATCTGTCTTTCCTATGACATACAAAATATTCTTAGTCCCTACTGAAGACGCTACTAGATGCTGCTGACCAAGGAAAGATGCTAGGATATTGATGGCTTCCCATTTTGGAAGGTCCCAATTCTTCCAGTCCCATAAAAACTTTTCAGGTCCTCCAGTCATGGTGGGGCTTAACGAGGTAGAAAATGTGAAAGCGACTGAAGGTAAGGCTGAGCATGTTCTTATCAGCTCACTATCAACTGTGTCCTTCTAAACTGTACCAGTTCTCTTAATTACCTTTTGCTGGAATGCTTGAGTTTTAATTAAATTACTCCCTATTTTATAAATGAGCCACAAAGAATGACTGGCTTTACTTAAGCAATCAGAACACATTGCCCTCTGAATCTGATTGAAATGCTTTACATTTGACTCAATGAGAAAGCATCCTTACCTGTTCCTCTATCCATCTGTAAGTGTACATGAATCATAACTATATGGATAGCTTTTTTTTTTTACCTGTTGAAATACATAAGAGATGATATAATAGATTTACTTCTATTTTTCAAGGAAAGTCAACTCTGAAGTTGTTTGGAAAGACCTTCGGATGGTACTAAGTTAGTATCTTGATGTGGGCCCTGTGTTAATCCAGATGGGGAACTATAGGAAGTTAGCCACTTCTGAGAGAAATGGTTAAAACCTTCACTGAACATTTTAAGACTCATTGTTGTGTTTGCTGGGTTGGTTGCTTGGTTTGATATGGTTCATCTTCTTAATTAAGGATTTCCAGAGGAGAGCAGAAAGTGGAGATGAAAAAAGTAGAGGAAGACAAAGGGAAAAGAGAAGGCCTATGGAAAAGAAGGCAGATTGGAATAGTTTAAGTAGCATTGATGGCCATCAAGCCAGAAGTCTGGGGGCCATCAAGCTAGAAGTCTGGGGGCCATCAAGCCAGAAGTCTGGGAGTGTTTTTATGGGCCAATAATAGTCATTATCCTTTCTCAAGCTATGAGGAGAAATATAAACACTGTTCTATATCATTTCAGCTGAAGAGGCAGATGAATTGTGCAAAATATGAAGGGGTTAGCCTAGATGTATGTATACAACTTCTTTCTCTGCTCCACTTGCTTGTTCTTTCAAAAGCAATGATTTTCAGGTTATGAACCCAGCTGTTTCCTCTTTTTTTTTTCTTTGCTTTTTTTCCCCTTTTTAAAAGTGTAGTTAACCTTAACATATGTATTTCCTTATGTTCTTTTGTTTATGGTCTGAGTGCACAATGGGACAGCTCAGATAATTTTATCTACACAGAAGAACATTGATTGCCCAATATTTCTTCTAGGCTCCAGATGGAGAATTCTAATCATTGATACATCTCCTTCTCCAAGTGGAGACATTTATCATAAGTTATTTATCCCATATTTCCTTGTACTGTTGGAAGTTCCCCAAAACAGAAGTTTAAAAGGAAATTCGGGATCTGACACTTTCTAAGATTAATAAGTCTGACTTTCATTGTGAATATCTACTGTTATACAAGAAACATCTAAAGGATTTGGCTTCAAAATCATTTACCTTCCATACTGTTCCTGGTGATATGGTATCTGACTGTGCTATCATAGAGTGAGAGAAAGGAAGTTACCACTACCTTTCTAACACTGGCTAGAGAATTTAAGTAAATCTGTCTGTTTAAATATTTTTAACTGGCTGGAGTTGACTCCCAGGTCTTTCTTTACCAAGCCAATTATTTCCATTACTTATAACTGAATGGTCAAATGCCTTAGAGGAATGCAACACTTTATTTTTGGTGCTTGTGGTTTAAGTAGTAATTTGAATTGCATGGTGTGTGTGTGTGTGTGTGTGTGTGTGTGTGTGTGTGTGTGTGTGTGTGTGTGTGTTTGAGAAAAAGAAACAGAGGCAGACAGTGACAGAGAACTTGGAAAAGACACCCTTATTTCATTAACTTTTCCAATAGCCTTCCTTGATTTTGCAATTCACATGTATATAGAAAAAGCAATAGTTTTTAAATTTTTGTCCTGTCCACTTTGGCTTTTCTGAAATGATTTGTCTTCTGAGATTTAATACCTAAACTGTGGTTTTATGTAAAATAAACATGCTGGTCTATGTAATTTTAAATTACTTTTAGCTTTTAATTCTCTGTCTCTCTGTCTCTGTCTCTGTCTCCCTGATTTACTAACATATACACATATGTGTGTGTGTATTTGTGTGCATATACACATATAGGTATGTTTATAAATATCTTAACATGTATGTAAATGTACATAAATAATGAAACATACATATATTATCCTATAAATTTATTTTATCAACTAAGTGGATTGTGGATGACTTAAATTAAATCAGTTATTTGTAGCTGCAGTTAGAGAAGTGAAGCATAGGATCCCAATAATGAGCTGATGATTGATCTGTTGTAATCTGCTCCAGTCATCCACCACATCTGGAACAATGTGTTTAGCTATGGGGACTATATATTAGAAAGAGCATTGACAGACCAGAACACAGCCAGAGGAAAGCAATCAAGATGGTGAATGGCCTTGAGCTGATGTCTTTTGAGAATCAGTTAAAGGAAGTGGAGATGTTTAACCCAGAGAAGAGAAAACTTAGGGGGTTAGATGGGTAACTGGCTTCAAATTTTTTTTTTAATTGTCATGTGAAAGAGGGATTTGGCTTGTTTTCTTTGGCCTAGAGGACAGGAACAGGAACAATGAATAAGAGGAAGGTAGATTGAGAAAATTCAAAGGATCTGCAGCTATAATAAGCATTGACGTGTGTGTGTGTGTGTGTGTGTGTGTGTGTGTGTGTGTGTATTTCAAGGAGAGACAGAAACAGAGAACTTGGAAATATGCATATATGTATGTTATCTCTAAACTAATTCAGATCTTCAATATCTGAATAATTGTTACCACTATATATTATGTTACACAAATCATATATCATTATACTACATATATACTACATATACATGACGATATATTATTCTATTACACATATTACATATATTCTATTAGCCCCATAATTGTCACCCTGCCTCTAATTATTTTTCTTTCCTATCTATCTTTCAATCAACTACCAAACTGATATTTCTAAAGATTTGACTATGTCATTTCCTTATTCCAATGGCTCTAGTATATCTGTGGGATAATATGAAAACTCTTGTATTTAAAGTCTTTCATAATTTATCTCCTATTTATCCAGGATGATTTCATACTCTTTCCTATCATGTGCCTTCTACTCCAATCAAGCTTCCCTTCTTGCTGTATCCTATCTATGACATTCAATCTCCTGTCTCCACACCTTTGCACAGGTTATCCTGTATGTGTTACTTCCCCACCTCTACTTCTTACTGTATCTAGCTTTCCTCAAAGCTTAGATTAATTGCCCCCTCCTATTCTAGGTTTTTCTCGATGCTCCCTCCTCCCTACAGTTGTTATTTCTCTTCTGAAACTATTCTCCATTTATTTGGATTTGTTTTATTTACTTGTGTGCTTATTAGTTCTATTTCTATGCAAAAGAAAGTAAGTTCACTAAAGAAAAAGTTTAATCTTTGTATTTCTGGATTCAAGCATAATATCTGGCATGCAGGTTTTAAATGAATAATTGTTGAATGAATGGATGAATGAATGACTTTTCTTGAGTTTCTAACAAATTAACGGGTGATAATATCTGATCACATTTTAAATCAAAAAAGAGGGGCCTTGTGGGGATGTGCCAAAGTTATTGAACATCAAGGAAGCAAAAAGTAGCCCCAGGAGAGGAAAGGAAGGAGACAAGCACTACTATGTGCCAGGTGCTAAGCATTTTACAAATATCTCACTTGATACTTATAATAATTCCATAAAGTAGATAAAAATAATATCATCACCATTTTGTAGGTGAGGAAACCAAGGCAAATTCAAATTTATCTGTTAAGTATGATCACATAGCTAGGGAATGTTTGAGTTTAGATTTCTACTCATCTTCATGACTCTAGAACCATGGCTCTATGCACTTTGCCATCTAGTGACCTCCTAGCAGACTCCTCTGCTTCAAGGCTAAGGTATCCAAGGACAAAAACTTCACCAAACTCAGCTCAGGGAGATTTTCTGACTTGTTTCCTGAAAAGTCTCTCTATCTCCCGGGGTTCAGAGGAAAGCTACTATATATGTTCTAAAAATTGAAATAAACATTATTATTAAAATTATTAATTGCAAACTCTTTCTCATTGTCCCCAGTCCCACCTAGGCCACATTGGGAAAAATCTTTTTTCTCCCTATTGGATCTGATTAACCTTTCCTCAGTTTTGCTCCATACATTGACAACCAGACAAATTGCTGCTGTATAGCCATCGATTTTTGATAACATTTTAAAGTAGCATATAAATGAATAAGTTATGGGGGACAGATAATCATTTTCCTACTTCTATTATTCTTTACACCCATAAGATTGGAAGGAGGAAATGGAAATAAGAAGTCAACAAATAAATGGACATCGATTTCCTACTCCAGGGACTAAGGGGGAAAGGTGTTAATTGGAACTGCCCTGGTGCATAAGCATCTAACCTATCACATGTATGTTCTATTACCTCTCAGCAATTTGTGCTAGTTCCATTCTTTATGACTACTTCATCCTCATTTGGATACTTCTTTTGTTTGGTCTCACTATCTTTTGTTCTCTGCTTGTGTTCACTAGGTGGATGTTGCCTTCTGGACTTTATTCTGATCCACACTCAGATATTTCTGTAGATAAAGAAGCTGCTTACTTCTGCTTATGTTTGATTCCCAGGTATGGTTAGCATTTTTCTGTGAATATCCTTCCAAGGTCAAAGAATCAGCAACTCAGAGAATTCTGAGAAATGACTGCCACTACATATAGGACATTTTTAGCCTATCATGGTAATGTTTCTAGGGAAAAGCTTATCTGTATTGAGACAAGGGCTAAACCAGAATTTTTTAATTCATAAGGACCTCAGAGATCTATTATAACCTTTATTATCTTATTTAAAATTGAGGAAATTTGGATCTAGGAATAAATAACTTTTTAAAGTTGGGTAATGATGATAAAAATCATGTATAGAGAGTTTTAAAGTTTACAAAATATTTAAAACCATTATATGCTTTGTACATCACAACAACTCTAAAGTCAGTGCTGTATATAATAGTTTTTTATATCTGATAAAACTGAGACTCACAGAAATTAAATGTTTTGCCCACAGTTACATCAAGTGGGCTTGAAATCACAAAGACTCATCATCATAAATTCAAACCCAGTCTCAGAAAGTTACTGGCTGTGTAAACTGGGCATATCACTTAACCCTATTTGTTTCAGTTCCTCATTTGTAAAATGAGCTAAAGAAGGAAATGGCAAATCACTTCAGTGTCTTTACCAAGAAAATCTCCAAATGAGGTCACAGAGAGTCAAACATGGCTGAACAACAACAGTAAAAAATGACAAATAAGTCCCTGGCACTAAATTCAAACCCAGTTTTATGACCAAAGTTTAATGTTCCTTTTACCATGCCATATTGCATTTAAAAGAAATTCATGCTATCATCCTTTACCTATAATGTTGAGGCTTTAAATACATACTCTTTCCTATTAATTTGTCCTGATAATTATAAGGAATATAGGCCATCTCTAAAAGTGAGCTCATTGATACAGATTTTCCTCTCTTGAGCCTAATTTGTAACTCTCCAACATTCTCATTCTTTAGCTGTCAAATCAATGCTGCTTTCTATGGTATGATCTCTAGGGGCTAGAAAAGATCTAAACATGGATGTTGATGTAGACACAAGCATTAAAACTCTTTGGGTTTCTCAAAATACCTAATATAGATATTTTCTTTTAATTCTGAATTGCAAGAGAAAACTTTCCAGTCCTTTGAATATAGAGAATGAATGCCTTGGAACTTGCATGGAAAAATTAGTGGAATATGGCTCTCAAAGAAAGACAGACAAAGTTGGACTTGGGAAGAGCACGATGCAAGTCTTGATCTCTGATACATCACAGCTGGGTTTCCATGAGCAAATCATTCAACCTCCTCATGAACCAGAGAGCTCTTGAAGATGCTAGAGTGCCGATAAGTTTTTATTTCCATTAATGGTAGGATGTGGTAGTACATAATTGAGTAATCACTAACCTATGCAGGAGGAAAAAAAAGAGAAAAAGAAGAAGTAAAAGGAAAAAGAGAAAATGGATAAGGAGAGCTAGCAGAGATCAGAAGAGGCAGAAAAGGAAAAATTACTGAGTCTTGGTTTTTTTAAGTGAGATACTTGAGACTCAATATCATCATACCAGCAGTCCTAAACTCTAGTTTTAGGCCATAAATATAACTATTTTACACCTTATTACCGATCAAAGCTCCTTCAAGCCTTTACTTTATTGTTTTTGTCCATGTTGTCTCATGGAACTTACAAGCAGAATCTAAATAGTATCCTCAAGGCCATTCTCTGGGGCTTTATGCATTTCATGGATTAAGGGGTCATTTGGCTTCATGATCTGTCCATCTCATTTTCTAAGTCATTCATGACATATTCATAACAACAATGGTATACAACTTCTCATGGATAACATGATTATTAATCTGGAGCAAGAAGGGACTTTGGTGGTCTTCAAGTCAAACCAAATATCTTTACAAATGAATAAATTTCCCTGACTATTCTATGCGGGCTTCAGTACATCACTGAATCTGTCTAATATCACTGGACTTAAATGGCTGGAAGAAAGAGTGAGGTTAACTATTTTGTACAACTTTGCTTCACTTAAATCCAATTCAAGAGCAAGACAAGACATTACTATCACTGGTCCTCTTTAAAAATGAAGGACAAATAACAATAATACAAAAGTGGCAAATAGCAATGCCAGAATTTGAACCCCAGCTTCCATATCCAAATCTAGTATTCTTTCTACTATTCAGCTCCGATTATGTATATTTCAGTTCTTTATGTCCCTGAAATTTTGAATCATATTTTAATGGAAAACAAATAATGTTCACATTCAAATCTATCCCCACAACACCCTACCACCACCAAAATTTTTTTTTTTAGAAAATCCTTACCAGATATGAATGTTATGGAATATTATTGTTCTGTAAGAAACGACCAACAGGATGATTTCAGAGAGGCCTGGATTGATTTGGATGAACTGATGCTAAGTGAAATAAGAACCAGGAGATCATTGTACACAGCAACAAGAAGACTATAGGATGATCGATTCTGATGGACATGGCTCTCTTCAACAATGACATGATTCAAACCAGTTCTACTTGTTCAATGTTGAAGAGAGCCATCTACATCCAGAGAGAGAACTGTGGGAACAGTGTGGACCACAATGCAGCATTCTCACTCTGTTGTTGTTTAGTTGCATTTTGTTTTCTTTCTCAGTTTTTGTTTTCTTCCTTCTTGATCTGATTTTTCTCGTGCAGCAAGATAACTGTATAAATATGTAAACATATGTTGGATTTAAGATATATTTTAACATATTTAACATGTATTGGACTACCTGTCATCTAGGGGAGGAGGTGGGAGGAAGGAAGTGAAAATTTGGAACAGAAGGTTTTCCAAGGGTCAATGTTGAAAAATTACCCATGCATATGTTTTGTAAATAAAAAGCCTTAATAAAAAATTCAAATTTAAATTAAATTTTTAAAAAATAAAAAATCCTTATCAGACAGTTTTAGGAGAAAGTATATAAAATCAGAATTGAGAAAGTCCTTCATTCATTGAATCCTGCTCCAACATGCAGCCATGGGAGTTTATATATAGCAGGAGGCTTATAAATTCTAGGCCTTGTTAGATGGGGTGATCCAGTCATCTTGCTAATCTTGGACTGTTTGAATGTTTCTCAAAAGGCCTAAAGTATCAATTTGGCTCCATCTATTCTAAGTAAACCACAATGACATAGTTTCATGTGCTTTGGATTAATTTTATCACACACACTCAATATATGCGTACACATACACATCACCTTATTTGGTAGATCCAGCTTATACCAGTTTGGTTTATGACATTAAAGTTTATAAAACTTATGTCAAAATGGTTTAGTATTTGATCATTATGAGAACAATCAGAGTAAGTGTTGCTAGTTATAGATTCTCATCTTGGCCAAGTTGTAATGGACATATGGTCTATAACAGGAAGAAATTTGAGGGCTGATTAGTACATATAGTACTCAGCCATAAGCTTAACTACTCCTCATTAATGTTCCAATGCATTTTAAGAATGAAGAAATATTTCCCCCTGAAGGCTAAGTCAGGTTTGCATACAAACACACACCCACATGTGCACACACACACACACACACACACACACATCCCTTGAAATCCATCTTTCTGATGCATTTACATGTTACCTTATAATAACCTTTTAAGATCAGAGTCATCTAACCACCCTTTTGGGGATGTTTACAAAATGTCTTTGGTAATGGTTTATTAAATCAGAACAGGACTTATTTTGAAGTTCTTTTTTCCCTGTAAAAAAATATAGTGTCTTTAAAAGGAAATTATTTTTAATATCATTTATTAGATGAGATGGTTTTCTGGGAGGGAAAAAAAGACTAAAGACATAAATACAGAGATTTGAAAGAAAAAAGATTACTAAAAACATTTTTCAAAAGGATATTGTTTTCAATATGTAGATTTATATTAACAAATAAAAATCAAATAATAAAACAAATTTTAGAAATCCTGTTATTGTAACTGTACTAGCTGACCTTCCTCTCAAAAAAAAAAAAAAAAAAAAAAAAAAAGGAAAGAAAGAGAGAGAGAGAAAGAAAGAATTGATTGCTACAAGTTCAAAATATACTTATTGGTATGGTCTTCTAAAATTATAGGTTATGAGTCACAACTGTTGTGTCAACTTTAATAGTCAACAAGTTGAAACAATTAATTGAGAATAAGGAAATTTATTGAAAAATGGCTGAAATTTTTTTTTCATTTAACAAATAAGAAAAGTGATGCAAAGATAGGTTAGGTGAATTATTCAGGATAATGCTGTAAGGTTTAAGGTCAAATTTGAACTTGTCTTCCTGATGCTAGGTCCAATACTCTATTCATTGCACAAAGTACCTACCTCCCAATGACATTCAAGTCACTTACAAGTCAAGACATCATTCTTTTGATGTCACTGATTTTTTTTTGAAACAAAAGATAAGAAACAACCAACAATAGCTACCTCTCAAAGTTGTGACATATGAACAAAAAGAAACTTCCTCCCTTTTTTAGTGTTCTCTAAGAGGAATATATATATATATATATAGTGTACATGGCATAGTTGAGTTTTTTTTTTTTCTTCAATCAAGGATGTCCTGTTTCTCAATTTGATTTTTCTTAACTCAAAAGTTTCTCTTGCAATTTAAGGAGAGTAGGGTCTGAGATGATCTTTTAAGTGCTTTCCAGTACTAGACCTATGATATTCTTAATTATTTATAGATTTTAATAGTTGTGATACAGAAAGTAGCCCAATTGTGATTGTAAAATAATTGTGGAGGGTTTTTTCTCTTTGTGACTAGTTGAGCAGATATGAAGCAGTCACTACACACATTTAATAGAATTTAATCAATCCCCTGATGGACTGAAAAAAACTGACCAGCTCTGTAGACACAACACATCCTCTAAAGGCATCAATTAAGACAGCCAGATTTTAGAAGAGTTTCCTGTAGAGTCTGAAAAAGAAGAAAAGAAAATTAAATTCTCCTTTATCACCATGTCACCATCCCCAAGATTCAGCACCAAAGTCATGGCAGTATCCAGCTGAACCAAGCCTATCAGAAAAAAAAAGCTTATCAGTGAGAAGACTCCAGAGAGAGTTAGAACTAGCACTTGAGAAATGGAAGACTGAGAAGAGGTAGCCTTGGATCCAAGATAATCACTTACCAACTAGAGACCTGCCTAGGGGACAGCGGTGAAAGACTATAGCATTAAAAAAAGTAAAAATGCCTTGGTGGTAGCATCTTTGGCCTAAGGTGCATCGACTGTATGGCCACATGCACTAACTGTGTGCCTCTCTACTAGTGAATTCTCATTGTGTGCTTGGTCTTATGATCAACATTGTGTGCTTTTGGGGGCACAGTGCACATTGATGGGTATTTTAAAGTTCATGAAATATCTTTTTATAGGTATGTTTGGATAAAACTAAATGTAGGTATTAAAAATAAACTAATCAATAGTTTACTTACTTAGCTGTATGACACTGGGCAAGTCACGTTTAAGCTTATTGGCCTTTGTTGCCTCATTTGAAAAATGATTTAGAGAAAGAAATGACCACTCCAGTATATTTACCAAGAAAACCTCAATGGGGTCGTGAAGTCAGATAGAATGAAATGACTGAACAACAATAACAAGGGAATCTACAAGGAAAAGGTGACACCATGAAGGTGACATGTGTGCACTTAAATATGGGACAATAGTTGGGGCAAAGATAGTCTCAAGAAATTGTGCATTAATACCTGCCACATCAAGCAAAATTTGGAATGGAAATTGCATAAAAGGGCATCATAAAAAATTTGATTAGATTCTAGTTTCCATGAACTCCCCTCTGTTAGTACTAGTTGCTAGTCATTTTATTTGCTCACTCTTGCATTCAGCAAATACTCATTAAGCACTTACTAAATTTAAAGTCCTCTGCTAGTGTTGTGCTCTTAATTATTTCATTTGGTAACCAGTTCATTTTTGTTATAGGAAAAAAAATATCCTTAGAACAACAGTCAACCAAAGAGGTCTATTGCTCCAAAAAAAAAAAAAAAAAAAAGCTTAAAACTCCAATTTTGCCATAAATGATAAACTTCCTTGTTTTCCTTTCCTTATCTAAACAATTTATCATTTTAATTTCTCTGAAAACCAAGAAAAAAGAGTTTCTCTAAGAACCATTGATACTGACATACTATTATTTCTCTCCTCGTGTAGTGTTTTGAAGTTGGGAATTCCATTAGAAATATTGGTCTTATCATCTGGATCTGATTAAATGAAATGAATGAAAAAGGCCATTTGCTAAATGACTTCCTCTGTCTGTCTGTCTCTCTCTGTGTATGTGTGTGTTTGTGTATGTGTGTGTGTCTGTCTCTCTCTCTAAATAACAGTGATTCTATTTTACATAAAATATTTAAACTCAGTAACACCTAATAAAAACCAAGGTCTTTAAAGTCCCTGCCTAGCTTTGTATATAAACTTTTATTTCGTCAATTAATTCATTCTGATTGTTTTCATTATTTACACAATGAGATTACCTACTGAAATAAGACTGTGTTAACCAGACACAATTTAACCTGGGATGGGGGTGGGGTATGTGAATGGAGACAATAAAACTTCAAAACTAGTTAATGCTTTGCAGCAAAATTTTGCTGCCAAAAAAAGCAGATAAGACTTTCACACTGAACTGAGAACTGTAGGTAATTAATTCCCCTGGCAGAGAGGTTAAGCACATTCCCTATTCTCTGAGTGAAGTGTGAAAGTTCACTTCCAGCAGACTTGGAGTATGGGGATCAGAAAGTGATCAGGAAAGGGACATTTGGCCCAGGAAGGGAAAACTACAAAAGTAGACTGAATATATTTTGAGCCAATTGAGGATAAGCTATTTAAGAGAAATGATACTACCATCAACTTTTCCATGACCAAAATAAGCTCAAAAAACTATAGATCCCCCCCTCAAAATCGAAGCACTTTAAAATTCTTTTCTTTTATTCCTCTCTTCTATTGCTTTTCCTTTCTCTTTTCCCCTTCCCTTCTCTTTTTTCTTTCTTCTCTTGCTGCCTCATCCTTTTACTCCCTTCTCTTCCTCCTCTATCCTCAGTCCCTCTTCCTTCATCTTCTTCCTTCTTCTTTTTCCTCTCCCTCTTCCCTTTTCTTTTTCTCCTCCTTTTTTTGTCTTCTTCCCCTCTTCCCCAATTCCTTCAAAGTATTCAATTTCTTTTTTCTTTACTATCTTCATGCTTTACTTAGGTAATCAAACCAAAATATTGTACTTCAGTTCAAAGTTTTTCATGGAGTTCCCTTATTCTACTGATCTATATACAGAAAATGATTTTCCCATCCCCTACTCCTCCACCTCCACATTTATACACCCCTCCCACACACACAAACACATCCTTCTTTCCTTTTAAGCAATGTAATTCCCATTTTTCTCATCTCTTTATGTTCTGATTTTTAAAAAGTAACCTGCAATACATCACCATTCAAGAAAATATGTGTGATCTCAAAAATCCTGTATGTTGTAAAATATAGTTAAGGGTAGGGAAAGAACTGTGGGAAGGGAGGCGAGAAGGGAGAGATAGAGATCTGAGCATCATTATACTGGAAAAGTTTTTAATCTTCTAGAGTTTTGCCAAGCAAGTCTTGTATATTTCAAACCTTCCAAAATCTGTTTGACATATTAAGAGGTAGACATAGTAAACCATTCACTAGGGTAGCTAAATCAGATCATAGAAAGCTAGCATCAAATGCATACCATTTCTATTGTATGGGTTTACTTTAACATTAAGGAGGGCAACATTTGGATACACTGATTGAGACCAGGTGTAGAATAATGAGAATTCTTTTTAGTGATGCATTTCTGTGTTTTATAATATAGCAACTCCAACAGCACACACCTGTTTGTCCAACACATAACTTAAGAGCTGGGAAGTGCCCTAAAGATCATCTAGCGCAACACCCTTATTTAATAGAAGTGGAAACTTAGAGTCAGAGGCAAGAAGTGATTCTTCTAAAATAATCCAGATAGTCAAGCATTTGGAGCAGAATGGATGATTAAAAACTGTTTTGATTGAATTGAATCTAATGTTTTAGAAGTTAGCATGAGGAAAAATTAGACAAATAAGTGAGTTACAGTTTCTGTACTTTACAAGATAAAAGATATTTGAAAAGTCTTGAAGACATTTATCTAAACCCAGATTTTTAATCCTTTCAGTGAATGGACCTCTTCAGCCATCTAGTAGGTTCCCTTTTCAGAACCATGTTTTTAAATGCAGTAAATACAATATACAGGCACATAAAGAAAACCAATTTTATTAAAATAGTTATATAAAAAAATTAAGGCTCCCTTTAATGACACTATTTTTAAAGATTTTAGCTTTTCTTCTTAGGAAGAACCATGTTTATTGAAATGGTTATTCTATTTAATCAAAGCAATTATATAAAAATTTAGTAATCAAAATATGTTTCTAATTACTTATCTTCTGAAATCTATCAGTAGACTGCTTGAGACTTAATAGAACAAAGTTTCCACAACCACAAGTGTCATGCAGACATATTAAGTTATATTGAAATCAGTGAAACATGTAAAAATAACTGAAGCAAATGTTCCCAATATCACTGATTGGCACTCTTACTGTAACACCAACATAGGTATGTTATAAGAAAACAAAGACTCAGACCTCAAGGGCAATCCAAAGGAGACTTTGGAAATGGGTTTTCTGTTTTCTATTTATCTTAGATTATGATAATCTGGATGAAATGCAAGACCCATATAAACTTCTGTGATTAGCTTGTATTAATAGCAATAACAATAACAACAACAAATTGAGGAATGTTAGACTTCATGATATTTCCAACTTGAAAGGAACTTAGGAAAAATTACATTCCAACTCTCTCGTTTTGCAGAGTGGTAAATTGAGGTTCAGAGAGGGGAAATGATTTAATACAAGTTGTCTCAAAAATGTCTTTGAGTAGTTCTAGACTTTAACAGTTAAATTCTACACTAAAACTTATTTTATGATGATATCTACTAGGGTGAATTGATTTAATTTGATATGATTAAATCTGAAACACATATGGGGAAAAGGGTAATATTGTGGATAATTTAGGTAGACATAATTATAAGAGCAGCACTTACAAAAAAAAGTGGAAATGGGTTACAGTTTGTACTCTACCAGAATGGTGCTCATTTTATTAAGATTACAGATCTACCAAAATATTCAAGTATTTCAAAGTAGAATGGGTTGCCTTGGGAGGAAATGGGATTACCCTCTTTGAAGGTCCTGTAACAAAGGCTGGTTGGCCAGCTGATGGGAATCTTATAAGAGACATTCATGTGAATCGCACCACTAATGGTACCTATGTCTTGTATGCTCCATAAGTGGAAGGAGACATGATTCTTCATTAGCTGAGAAAACTTTCTATTGGTAATGCTGTGTACCTTCATAGGTGGATAAAGATAGGAGATCTTTAATAAAAAACTTTGAAGAAGGCTGTCAAGAGAGAAAATTTTGGAGTTTTGAAAGATATATAAGACATCATGTGTGTGTGAGTATGTGTATGTATATATATATATATATAAATTATGTGTGTATATTTGCATGCAGGTTCATATGCCGTCCATTTGCCCCACAAGTACCTACCCCATGGATAGGGATTTGGGCATTTATTCTCATGGATAAGCCCAACAAACCCCCTATCATTTAGTCTACTACTTGACTTATTAATCCTATCATTGAATTCAAAGGAAATAATGAAATGTGTTCTTATATGTCTTAATAAATCAATAACACACAAAATCCCCTTCATTAATTAATTAGCTCTCTGTGTCTACTCTGAATGTATGTATTTGTGTTTATACTAAAAAAGAGAAAACAAAAAAAATTCATTTTTTTCTTTCACTTCATACATGAATTAAAGAACTAGACAAATCTAAATGTTTTTAACTATATAATTTATTAGCATTAACAAATAACACAAAGATACATCAGTTATAAGAAAGGTCACAGCCAGAGTCCCTCTTGCCAATGATTAAAACACCTCCAAAATGCTAACACCACAATTCAACAACTCATTTTTTTCTCAAGAAGGCAAATAAAGTTTCTCAGGATTTTTCCTCAAAATGTCCTCTCCATGGAGTGTCCACAAAAAAAGAATGAGATTCAGTTACTCAAAATGTCTCCTCAGATTCTCTCCAGACTGAACACTAATAATTGGTGTTTGATTATTCTTTCAAGGAAGTAAATTGTTATTTCTCACAGACTCATTCATGATGACAGCTCTTGAAGTCTTCTCAGGAAACACAGGTGCCCAAGTCTTCCCAATATGTCTTATGTAAACTCTTCTACAAGAATGGATAATTGCTATTTGCCAAGATCCAGCTCCCCTTATCTTAAAGGTTGAGTATTAATATGAAAAATCATTTTGAAAGGCTCTACTAGTCTTGGATTATATTAATCTCTGTATATTATTTTTTCAGTCCTCAAAGATCTCTTGAAGTATATCAAATTCATACTTATGATTACAAAAAATAGATATACTTTCACTTCATTTTTTGCTTCAATGGCTAAATATACTTCAGTGACTAAATAAAACATGCAAATATAACAGCAATATATACTTGCACAAAATACATAAGCAATAATCAGCAAATAACAATAAATAAAAAGGAGAAACAATATACAATGCAATATTAGCAATAATAATAATAATACATATCCCTTTCACATTACAACTTCTCCCGTTGTAATTTCAATATGTCATGGGTTGTCATAAGAAATTAAATGGGAATTGGGGGGGGAGGGGTTGTGGAGGTTGCAGATGACAATGGAAGACCAGAGAAAATGCAGAAAAAGTTTAGAAACTCAGAAAAGCATACAATATTTGTATAGTATTTTATAATATCAACCCAAGTTTTACAATAATATGCTATAAATACCCCATAAAAGAAAAAGAAAAATTCTGACTTCCTCTCTAGCAGAAAGAGAGAGGTAAAACATTTTATGTGCATTTTTCTAGATGATGGGGATACCATATTCCTAACCATCACAATGTGGAGGAGATAATTAATTATATTACTTAAGGCAGTGGTTCTCAAAGTATGGTCTAGAGAATCCTGGGGATCACTGAAACCCTTTTAGAGGGTCTACAAATTCAAAAATAGTTTTTATTTCCAATATGGTAAATGTCTATAAATATAGTCCAGATAAACAAAAACACTTTAGAAAGATCCTCAATATAGGATAAAGATACTGAAAACAAAAGTTTGAGAATCACCTTGTCTTAAAGTCTCATAGTAGAAGAAAAAGAAACATTCTTAGTTCAATCAAGGGAAGGGCATTTATAAAAGGTAAAGATGTTTGGCAGACAATATATCATTGATTCAGTTGACCTGAACATATCTCTCTCTGTGTTGCCCATGATGATCTATTAGTTAATCCTGAAGTTGCAAACATGATGCTATATCAACAGCCCTAATATGGCACTAGTACCCTGCCAAGTATCAAGAACAGTTTCAAAACCTTTTAAAGAAAAGAACTAACCTAGCCCATGTGTTGAGATACTTTTATAGATATTCCTTCTACCACTATAAATACATATATGCATAATATATGTATTTATATGTTTATATATACACAATTAACATTGCATACATATATCAAAAAAGTATATTTCAGTGAAGCAGCATAATATAATAATTGGGTATTACTTAATGGTATATGTAAATAATATTCAACATATAATATAAAATGCTACTGGGAAGAAGCTCTCTTCTCTATAATATTTAAAGAAGTGAAGGCTAAAGGAACAAACTTTTTAAATAATAACATTAATGAATATTGATTTTAAAATTTAGTTAATATCTCTGTCCTTCAAAAGGAAAGTCATTTTAAAATCCACTTGCTATGGTTAAACTGAATTCAGACTAGGGATTGCAAGGGTAGTTCAGCACTAAGAATACTATTAACATAATTAATCATCACAAAAACAAAAGCATCCCAAACCACATGATTATGTCAATAGATATAATAAAAGTATAATATTCATTGATAGTCATAAAAAACATTAAAAATCTTAAGCATAGACAGATATTTTAATATGATAAAATAGTGTATCTGAAATAAAAGGTTAGAATGATATACAATAGGAAAATAGTAGAAGCTTCCCTAATAAATATGAGTGGAGCAATGATGTTCCCTTTTCCAGATGGCAGCATAGTTATAGAAATGTCAACAATAGCAATTAGGGAAGAGAAAATAAAAGGCATAGAGGTTTGGAAAAGAAGTTGTAAAATTATCTCTACTTACAGATAACATGATGGTTTACTTAGAATTTCTTAGCAACTCAAAGAAAAGTAATTGAGACAATTAAGAGCTTTAGTAATGTAACAATGTTAAACTACAATGTCAGCTTTCAAAGACCTAAGTCTCTGGCAATAACAAAATCTAGGCGGGAGTAATAGAAAGGGAATTGCCATCACAAGGAATTACAAAATGCTTTACATATGTGGGAATTAATTCCCCATGAAGAAAATCAATGGCATTACAGCTAAAATTATAAAATTCTCCTTAAAGAAACAATGAAACACATAAACATTATGCATTTACTATATGTGTGTGTGTGTGTGTGTGTGTGTGTGTGTGTGTGTGTGTATTCACATATATATTCATTGCTTCAGTGGCTAAATGCACTTCAGTGACTAAATAAAACATGCAAATTTTATGCAATGAAAATATAAAAATACCACCAAAATCCATTTATAGATTTAATGCTAGACTAACCAAGCTACCAAGGGGATAATTTATAGAGCAAGACAAAATAACAACAACATTATTTCAGAGGAACAAATATTCTAGTTTATTAAGGAATATAATGAAGGGGGGGGGGGAATCAGGGATAAGGGGGCAATCATATTTCCAATCCTCAAACTATAACATGAATCAGAAATCATTAATATCATCTGATACTGGTTAAAACAATAGATAGTGACAGCTTTACAATATTTATGCCATCTTTTTTTGAATTTTGTATTGTTTCTTTTTTCTCTTTCCATTGTCTAATAATCAACACTCACTTCTTACCTTTGTTAAAGTCTCCATCTATATCAATCTGTCATACTTAAATTGACTGAGCAAGCTAAAACAAGGCAGACATGTAATGGGCTGATACTGAGGAGATGCACTTGGACAACCATGCACTTAAGGCTAATTACTTATTGGACAATACTCTATTAGCATATGCTTGGAAAATGGCCCACCCCATCAGTGCTGGTATAGACAGAGAATTGTAAGAGAGGACTGAAGGGTGGAGTAAGACTAGCGAAGGTCATTTCTGGGTGGGATATGAAAAAGGAAGGTTTAGGAGATTCTGCTTCCATCCAATTCAATCTTACCTCCAACAAGAATTAAGATCAAGGACTTGCTTATTCTGACTCTGGCTGATTCCAAGGTATCCAGGGTGCTAACTCAGTCTTCACACAGATATAATGGTCTGTGTTTGCCATCCCAGATACTGGGGAGAGGACATAAAGAGAGAAAAGAAGAGGAGAAAAGGGCAAAGGAAAGGAGAGGAGAGGAGAGGAGAGAGACAAAGAGAAAAACAGAAAGACAAAGACAGACATAAAGAGAAGGGAGGAAAGGAAAAAAAAGGAAAAAAGGAGTACATTTTAAAATATTATTTGGAAATCTATTTTTACCCTAACATCAAATGTGAGTTAAATAACTAACATTTGAATTATTAAAGTTTAAAACTGTATCCATTGTTCTGAGGCACCCTGTATTATTCTGAAATTGTTACCAGTTCCTTGTCCTAAGGGGAAAAGATAAAAATTCCAACATACCAGTTTTACAGATGAAAAAATTAAGACACACGAAAATCAAGCAATTTATTCTATAATACACAGCTATTAACTCCAGAATAGAAATTAAATCCAGAATAGAAAGTTAAAATTGTCTTAATTCAAAGTTCAGCATTACAGGATGCCTCCCTAGCAGCTTGCCTTTAAAGCTACTATGAATAGAAAGTTGTATAAGAGGGTTATGTTACCCTTTATGAAACCATTTTAAAAAATTGAATATATGTTAAGCATCCCTAATTTCTATTGCAAATCATGAATGGAGAGCTAGATTTAAAGTTGGGAAGACCTGAACTTGAATCCTGACTCAGATACTTCCTAGCTAATTGAATCACTTACCCTATCTCGATCTCAGTTTCCTCAATTGTAAAAAGATTAATATTACCTACTTTATAGGGTTCTTCCTAGGATCAAATGAGATAATATATTTATAAGGCTTTGCAAAGCCCTAAATGCTATGTTAATGCTAATTAATATTCGTCATCATCTGTTATGAGTTCAAATGTTGGAATTCCTGTCCTTCTCAAGGCAAAGCCGGTTTAGAGGCTTGGAGCCTTTAGGATGTCTCCAAATCCAAAGATTCTGTCCTTCAGCCTCTGCCTCTGCTTTCTTCTGCCTCCAACCAAGACAGAGATGGAAGGTCTCTCTTATCTCCTTCTGGGGAGCCCAGCCACCAACTTGCCGCGGAGAGAGGGCTTCTGGCGTAGCCCCACTGAAATCCGTCAAAGTGTTCTCTGCACCAGAGTCGTTCCTCTCGAGTCCAGCACGATCAGCCAGCCAAGAGGAAAAAATGTATTCTGCCATAGATCCCTCATCGCTGGCCTTTTATCTGCCTCTTCTGAGAGAATGGGATTATGGGTTTTCTCCCATAGTGCTCTCTGGCCCAATGAGCTTTAAGGGAGGTGTGAACTCATTGAACTCCAATGAGTAAAGGTGTGAACACAAGCCTTGTCTTAATTAGTTCTACTTAGAACCTTGTTTCAGGTTCTGGCCAAAACATCTTCTTGTAAGATTAGATCAACTCTAATTAGTTAGCAGTTAGTAAGGATTCCAACATCTCCCCCTTTCTTTTGTTTTAAAACATAGGGGGTTTCTGAGGGGATACACATAAATCCATCAATATGGGCCAGAACTTTGTAACAGATATACATGGTATACATAAATCCATCATTATGGGAGGCATTATACATAATTTACATGAGCACATAGCAATATAACACAGGCTAGTAGTAATGTAACAAATAACAAGAATCAATCTGAAAATTTACACATGTCCATAAGTCCTAGAAACAGTCCAATAGGATTCCATTGTCCATTAGTTCATGTGCCAGGAATCTAATAATTCTTATGAGCACAATCAGCAACAGAACCACCCGATATTTCTTGGGTCTTCTCCTTTGTTTCAAGGGTCTGCTCCATCTTTCTGCGATGGACAAGGCGAATGCGGCTCGTAGGCACCCATCTGATTCCTTCTCCACCTGTAGAGATGCAAGCAAATCCTCTCCCCCAAGCGGTTAGCCTATCTGGTCCCTTCCATTCACCACTTTCTGGGTCTCTCCACATCACCTGGCGATTATCTAAAGATAGTGGAGCTGCTCGCACTGGACACTGCTCTTCTGGTGGGTTATAAAACCTATCTGCTGGAGCCAGTGCATCTTTATCAAAGATTAAAAAATTAATGGTATAGAGAACTAAATTTAGAAGTTCTCTAGGGTTACCCGTGGCTCCCCCTTTCTTTTGTTTTTGGAGGAGTGTCTTAATGTCTCTGTTTCTTCTTTCTACTATTGCTTGACCTTGAGGATTGAAGGGTATGCCAGTAGTGTGTAAAATCTTATACTGTGCACAAAAGTGTTCAAAATGTTTGGAGATATATGCCGGTCCATTATCTGTTTTTATTTCTTGTGGCACACCCATAATTGCGAATGCTTGAATGAGGAATTCAGTGACCACTCGGGCTGTCTCTTTTGTTGCTGGTATGGCAAAAGTGAATCCTGAAAAGGTGTCTACCACAATGTGGATAAAAGACAGACGACCAAAAGATTTATAATGGGTCACATCCATTTGCCAGATTTCATTGGGTCTCAAACCATGAGGGTTCTTCCCTGGAGGCAGTGTAGGAGCGTGGAAGGGAAGGCAAGCTGTACAGCTTTTCACTATGCTCCTAGCTTCTTCTTTTGTAATCCCAAACTGTAAACGCAAAGCTCGAGCAGCCTGATGGTATTTAGAATGGGATTCCTGGGCCTCCTGAAATAAAGGCGTACTGGCCAACATAGTTAAAAGGCTATCTGCCTTTGAATTTCCATCAAAAATAGGACCTGGAAGTCCACTATGTGAATGGACATGCAGGATATAAATCTTTCCTGGATGCTTTCTCACTTGCTCTTGAAGTTCCTTAAAGAGCTGATATATATTAGAAGCTGCAAATTTTATTTGGGCTGTGGCAATTCTTTGTACCACACCTACTGAATAGGCTGAATCAGATATTATATTTATGTCGCCTGGGTAATAAGTGAGAGCTGGCATGATCACATATAATTCGTTCTGCTGAGTGGACTGAAAAGGAGTTCTGACTACTCTTTTTACGGTTAGATCATGAGAGTATACAGCACAAATATTTTGTTTGGCTGCGTCTGTAAAAATGGTTGGTCCTTCAAGAGGAACCTTAGAAACCTTCTCCTCAAAAATCCATTGCCAATTATGCAGTAGTCTGGTTATCTTTAATGGAGATCCATGTGCAAAATTTGGAGCCATGGCCAATAAAATCTGCCACTCTGGGATGGTTTCACAGCATACATTAATTTGTGCATTTGTATAGAAGGTATATATCTTGTCAGGTCTTGTCCCAGATAATTGTACTGCTCGCTTAATGGCCTTTAATAGAATTCTAGCCACAAGCACTGGGTAAGGCGTAAGGCTTTGTTCTGGTTGTGCTGGGAGATTCACCCACTCTATCACACTGTCTCCTTGATGAAGGACTGCTGTGGGTGCTTCTTTCGTAGCAAAAACTGATATTTCCAAGGGTTTTTGAGTTACTCTCTCAACTACATTGGATAAAGCCAGTTCAACTTCTCTCAAGGTCCCTTGAGCTTCTTTTGTAAGCCGGTGTGGTGAATTTAAAGCAGTGTCTCCCCTTAAAATGTCATATAGGGGTTGCAATTGATTGGTAGTTAAACCTAATACTGGACGCATCCATTGGATATCTCCTATTAATTTTTGGAAATCATTTAAGGTGTTCAACCTCTCTGTTCTTAAAGACAGTTTTTGTAGAGTAAGTGCCTTAGGATATATTTCATATCCTAAATATTGAAAAGGAGCATGCCTTTGAATTTTTTCTGTAGTGATATGAAGTTTGTAGTATCTTAGTGTTTCTATGGTTTTTTGTAGACATGCTTCCAGCATTTGTTCCTCAGGTGCACATCCCAATATATCATCCATATGATGTAATAGCATAACTTTTGGAAATGCTTTTCTTATTGGAGCAAGAGCAGCAGCAACATACATTTGACACATAGTGGGGCTGTTCTTCATTCCCTGTGGCAAAACCGTCCATTCATATCTTTTATAAAGCTCAGCTAAATTGACACTGGGCACCAAAAAGGCAAATCTCTTCATATCCTCCTTATCCAGAGGAATGGAATAGAAACAATCCTTGATGTCTATAACCCAAAGAGGCCATTCTCTAGGAAGCTGAGTAGGAGATGGAAGTCCAGGCTGAAGAGTTCCCATAGTTTCCATCTGTTCGTTCACTTTTCTTAAATCAGTGAGCATCTTCCATTTTCCCGATTTCTTTTTTACAATGAACACTGGTGAATTCCAAGGACTTAGAGAAGGTTGTAAATGCCCTTGTTCAAGCTGCTCCTGTACTATATCTAATAAGGCCTGAATTTTATCACTACTTAAGGACCACTGTTCTATCCACACTGGTGTATCAGTTTTCCATTGGATAGGAACAGGTGAAAGTGTTGGCAGGCCTTCAACAGCAGCCCTGCTTAAAAAACCGAAGTACTCATTTTTAACCCCAATTGTTGTAAAATGTCTCTTCCCCACAGATTGATGGGGATTTTTTCAACTATAAAAAGAGTAAAAACTCCTGTTTTGCCTTCAAAAGTCCATCTCATAGGGGCAGCACTAACTTCAGCTGCTATTGATCCTCCTACTCCAGACATATAGGTATCTGCTTTAATCTTTGGCCAGTGACTGGGCCAACTGGCACCTCTAATAACTGTACGATCCGCACCTGTGTCTACCAATCCTTCCAATGGTAGGCCATTTATATAGATAGTGAGCATAGGTCGGTCAGCCGTTACTGCTGCTGTCCAGTATATTCCTGGATTTTGTGGTCTGGAGTCAGAACCTGGGTGACTATCACGAGGCTGCTTATTAGGATTCTGTATGAGTAAACCTGATGCTACTACGTCTCCTGGGTGATAAGTCACACATTGTCTATCTGTATTAGTGACTGGGATATTATCTACACATTCCCCAGTTTCCCACATCAGTGTGTGGATGGACACTGTTTTGTACATACAAGGAGGTGAAATGGTCAAGCCTACTGTGCCTGGAGGTAGGGGATCCATAGGCTGGAGAGGAACAGATTTCACCTCTCCAGGGGGTATCTCAGTTGTCCCAGCTGCATACAGCTCTATTCTCCCCAACTGTAATTCCCTTCTGCCATCAGGTTGCTTCCTGGCTGGTTGACTGTGTAATCCCCTTCTCCCATCATATGGCTTTCTGGCTGATTGGTCATGTCTGGGTACTGGACTTCTAGGCACTCTCTGGGTGCACCATTGGCTGCCATTATGCCCCAAGTGTTTTTTGCCTTGGGCCCTGGGGCTGGGCCCCTCATCCCATTTCCCTGAATCTGTCTGCATTCTGAGGCCCAATGGAAGCCTCTGTTGCATTTTGGACATGGGGTTTGGGGTCTTGTTCTCCCACCTTGTTTTCCCATTCTATCTCTATACCAACACTGAGCTTTCAGATGTCCTACTTTTCCACACTGAAAGCATCTACGAGTCTCTCTGGAAGTCCCTTGCCAAGAGGGACTCTGTCTTCTCATGTTTGGATTTTGGGAAGTCTGCATCATAGCCTGGCTATAAAAGGCACCTGTGCCCACTGTGGCACAGCATCTTATGATCTCCTCTAAAGGAGCATCCTTGCGCAGTCCTAGTATAATTCTTCTGCAAACCTCATTAGCATTTTCCTTAGCAAGTTGCCTTATCAAAATGTCTGTTATTGCATTTTCTCCATTTGTTCTTATGATAGCTGTCTGCAAGCGTCCCACAAAGTCAGCGAAGGGTTCATTTGGCCCTTGTGTTATTTTTGTGAAGGCCCCCCCCTTGTCGTCTTTATTGTGAAGAGAAGCCCACGCTTTGATAGCATTATCAGCAATTTGCTGATATGCTGCTACAGAATAACCAATTTGTGCTGCGACATCTGCATAAGGACCTGTACCTGTTAGTAGGTCACAGGTGATTGCAGTATGAACTCCACTTTGAATATTTTGTTGGGCTTGTATCCTACAGAGCTCACTATATTCAGAAAGCCACAAGTAGTTCTGTCCAGGTTCTAGGCATATTTTTGCTGTAGATTTCCAGTCATTAGGGGTCAAGATTTCAAAAGACAAATTTTGTAATAGCATCTTAACATAAGCTGATGTAGCCCCATAAAGAGTGCAAGCTTTTTTCAGGTCTTTGAGGATTTCTATATCAAAAGGTAAGTATCTTCTACTTTCTTGACCTGAAGAATTAAACTGTTGAATTACAGGAAAAATGTGGTGTTGAAATTCTGATACATTTTTCCCTTCTTCTCTGGCCTTAATTAGTCCCTTTTGCAATCTACTCATAGGAGCAGTTGGATGCTGGGGGGGAGGTGCTGGATGCTGGGGGGAAGGTGCTGGATGCTGGGGGGGAGGTGCTAGATGCTGGGGGGGAGGTGCTGGTGCTGTCACTGCCCCCCCCCACTACCCCTCCTCCCTCCATCCCGGAGGGTGGAGTTGATGAAGGAGAGTCAATTACCTGCTCCTCAGGTGGGGCTGAGGCTGCCTCAGATTCACCCCACCCTTGAGCCTCACTTAAGTCTCCCTGCCCTGTGGGGACATGGCCATTAATCTGTTCTTTGTCTTCCTCCTTTATCTCAGGCTTCCCCCTTTGGCTATCCCTAGAGTTTTTTCCTTTTCTCCTAGAACAAGTACGGTATTTTAAGGCCATCTGTATTGTATTATATAAATAGAATACTACAATGGAAACTGAAAGAGGACCGTTTTCATTGTTATATGCAGAGATCTGTTGACCAACCAATGCCCAGTTTTTTAGAGAGATTTGCTCTTCCTCTAAGAACCAAGGGGAGGTGTGTTTTAATGTAGCCAGAAGTCTAGCTGCCTGTCCCCAAGTTACAAGTAGCCCTTGATCTTCTATCAGCTTAAGCAGGCTTTCTATAGCACCACTCCTGAGTGGGGCTGGGGTTGGGGGGGTTGGGGTGGGGGATGGAGAATCTTTACCTAGGATCTGTCCCATTTCAGCCAAAAAAGGTTGTACTCACTCAGTTCCTGGTCACTGGAGACTTCTTCAGTGAAAGTAGGGTCCTTGGTTCCCAATGTCAGCTAATTTACTAAATTACTGCATTATTAACCTCTATCATCTTTAGGGATGGCTAAGTGATACAATGGATAGAATACACAGCTTGCATATAGGAAGACTCCTCTTCCTGAGTTTAAATCTGGCCTTAAACACTAATTAACTATCAAACCCTCTTTTCTTCAGTCTCCTGTAGAAAGAAATGGCAAATGACTCCAATATTTTTGCCAATAAAACCCTAAATGGGTTCACAAAGATTCAGGCATGAATAAAAAGATTGAGCAACAACATGATTTCTCAAGCTCCCTGACCTTGTTCTCTCCCTACCAATAATATAGAACTTCTTCTTAGTTATTCCTAAACTTCCTTCTGTCAGTCTTCAGAGAAGGTCCTCTGCTTCTCCTACTACTGGATCTTTTAGCAGATCTTGAACTTCATACACCCTTTTGTTCCTTGAGGCAACTAGGTAGCATAGTACAAAGATCTGGGCCTGGCAACAAGAAAACCTGGATGATGATGAGAGGCAGAGCCAAGATGGCAGAGAGCAGACCCTTTCTGTGACCGTTCCCTCAAATTAATAGCATATTAAGCCTCTGAACTGATTTTGGAGTTACATAAACCCAAATATTTGAAATACAATAAATTTCTAGAAGAAATGTGGAAGAACTTCAGAAAAAATCTGTATCAATCAGGCAGAGGAAGTGGCTACAGAACCCAGACAGCAACCCAGAGAGCCTGGGGCAAGGAGCCAGTCAGGTGTTACAACTTCCACAAACCAGGGAATCTACTGTGAGGCTCTAAAGCTTGTCTATTTTGATTGGAAGCTGGTGGTTAAGCAGATTTGCTGTAAGATATCCAAAGTAAATACAAAAGGAAGATAGTGAGCCTCTGAACCCCAGAAGATTCTGGGATCCTGTTTATCCAGCCCCTTAAATGAGTCAACTCAACTACCCCAGAGGAAACTAAAGCAGCTGTCTCCCCTTTGCTTTAAGAGCAGACTTCAGCCTTTAAAAAATGAGCAAAAAAAGCAAAAAGAACTCTGTTATAGAGAACTATATTTATGGAGAAAGAGAAGAACAGACTCCAAACCCTAAGGATCCTAAAGACAAGCTGGCTCCAGATGAAGCCCCAAAGGGTGATGTGAGTTGGTGCACCTTTAACAAGGCTCTCTTGGAAGAATTCAAAAAGGATTTAAAAAGAGAATTAGATGAAAAATGGGGAAAGGAAATGAGATCTTTTCAAGAAGGTATGGAAAAGAAAAACCAGAAATTATCTTAAAAAAAAAAAAAAACCTCCTTAAAAATAGACTTGATGAAATGGAAAAAGCATATAACTCTTTACAAATGAAATGAAACTCTTGGAAATGAAAAAGAAACCAATTCATTGGAAAAGAAAATCTGTAAAATGGGGGAAAAATGCAATGAACAAAATATTTCATGTAAAATTCAATTGGTCTAATGCAAAGGGTGATAAAAAAACTAACAGAAGAAAACAATTCACTAAAAATTAGAATTGAACAAATGAAAGTGAATGAATCAATGAGACTTCAAGAATCAGTCAAGCAAAACCAAAAAAAAAAATGAAAAAAAAAATAGAAGAAAATGTAAAATGCCTCATGAAAAAACAAATGTTCCTCATCTGTCATGGGAAAAGATGGATATTCAATGAAACAGATGAACTTCATCTATTTCTGATGAAAAGACTAGAACTTAATAAAAAATTTGATCTTCAAATACAGAACTCAAGAGAAGCACAAAAGAGTAAAAAGGAAAGAAAAAATAACTTTCTTTTAAAAGTTAAAAACCTCATATCCCTATATGGGAAGATGATAGGTTTAACTCTTGAGATTGGAATCTCTGTTGTGGGTATATTTCAAGGGTGCAGGTATAATTAGATTTCATTGTGATAATATAAAAAAGAACAATATAAATAATATAAAAAAGGAACAAAGATAATTCTACTGGAAGAAGAAAATGGATTTTAAATGAGGTCAATAATAGAGTAAAAAAATAATAAATGGGATAATGATTACCAAAATAAACAAACAAACAACAACAACAACAAAAACACCTGAGTTTAAGTTTGGCCTAAGACAATTACTAGCTATATGAGCTTGGACTCTTAATCTGACTCAAGTTCCTCAACTATAAAAATGTGGATAACAATAGTATCTATATACAGGCTCACTGTGAGGATCAAATGAGATAATATTTATAAAGCATTTAGTCCAATATTGGTACTTTGTTGGCACTTGACAAATATTTATCCCCTTTTCCCTTCCATAGCTTAAATGATTCTATAAGCTCTAGACAAAGACTGAAATCTTTCAAGGTGTATCTATTGTGTAAATGGTTTACATGGCCTTACCTAAATACATGATATATTTCTCAATAGAATGTAAGCCCCTTGACCAATTCATGGTACCCAGTTAGAATTTAACAAGTTCTTGTTACAAGTAGAGACAGTATGTGTGGAGGTGGGGGGAGAAGGAGCTGGAGAATAGGTGTCTGAGAAAATTTCAATACCTAATTCATTCATACAGGACATTGTTCTTCCATAGAATTCATTCATTAAATTTTTAAGTGTTGATGATAGGCCTTTTTTTTTTTTTTAACTATAGCATTTTATCCTAACAACAAATCTGGAAGGTAGGTACTCTTATTATTCCCATTTTATAGATAAAGAAACTGAGACACAGAAAGTTTAAATGGCTTACCCAGGGTCACTCAGCTAGGAAGCATGTGAAGGAAGATCAGGTCTTCCTGACCCCAGGCCTATCACTCTATCCACTGTGCCCTCTAGTTGTCTCTATTTCAAGCCAATTCTTATGAAGTCCAACCAAATAATCAATATATACACAGACTGCTTTCTTCATTTAAGATGGAGTAATAAAAAACTTTGACATTCCCTTGAGTTATTGTGAAGATAAAAGTAGAGTAAATAAATGATGTCCCAAAAGTCTTAGTGACGTTTTAGCTATGATAGCTTAAAACTGAATTGTCTTTTAAGATATTCTGTGTGTATGTATATACATATAGATATATAGATGATTTAGAGAGATAAAGACAGATGATAGATACAGATACACACATATATACATAGATAAGTGTATAAATAGAAATATATATTTTGATTTTTTAATTTAGGAATAAAGCAAGTATTTATATAACACACTATGATTAAAATTATGATTGCATATGAAACTACAAACAGCAATGTGTAACTTGTCATTCCTTTAAATATACAACAATAAATATATTTTTTTCCCTTTTTCTTCTCGACTTTCTACCCTAGTGATAGAAATGGCCATCATTAGACCCAATAAGATTGTATGTGTATACATATATGTGTATATATTTATATACACACATATATATGTGTGTGAATATATGTAAAATTATTCTGTGCATACTTTGTTCTTTGTATATACATAGTGTCTTTTTTCACATGTCTTTATATCTACTTTGGGTATTTATAATAGTTAAAATTATTTATTCATTCAAAGTATTTCTTTTAACACTGATGCTGTTACTATATACAATGTTCTCTTGATTCTTTTCCTTTCACTTTTTGGTATTTTATGCAAGTTTTCCTATGTTGTTGTTTTTTTTTTTTCCCTAAGACCATTGAGATCATCATTTCTTAAGTATGAGAGTATTCCATCAGAATCATATACACAATTTATTCAGCTTTTTCCAATTGATGGCTATCCCTGCAATTTCTAATTCTTTGCTAATAAAAAGAGAGCTGCTATAAACATTTTTTAATATATCAATTCTTTCCCTTTTCTCCTAATCATCTTGGAAGACAGATATATCTGTATCTGTATCATTGGGTCAAAGGGTGTGGCAACTTAACAACCCTTTGGGCACCATTCCAGATTGCTCTCCAAAATGGTTAGATCATTTAGTTCACAAGTCCACCAACAATGAATTAGCATCCCAATTTTCCCCTACTCCTTTAAACATTTGTTGTTTTTTCCTTCAATCATTTTAATCAGTCTGGTAGATATAAAATAATAACTCAAGGGGTTTTTATTTTCATTAGAAGATCTATGTTTTCTTTCACAACATAACTTTTATGGAAATGTTTTGCATACTTTCACTCATTGGTGTCTTTATTGTAGATGGAGATAACAGAGAGAACCTAGAACTCAGAAATCTTTAAAACAAATGTAAAAATATTGTTTTGAATGTGAGTAGGGGGATATTAAATTAATTAATTGATTGATTTAAAGAAAACAATATCAAATTTGTTTTAATTTTAATTTCTCTAATCAATAATTATTTAGAGCATTTTATCATATGACTATAAACTGGTTTGATTTCTATGTTGGAAGGCTGCTTTTTAACAAGAATGTATTAATTGGTAAACCTTAATGTACAATATTAATGTTAACTATCATTATTAGTATTATTATTACTATTATTATCAGGAAAATTTTACAAAGTCTTTGTAAAGGTACAACCCTGTTTAATAAATTTAAAGGACTCAAAAAAAAATAGCCTTGAGTCTATATAAGACAATTGATTTCATATAAGATTTTACCTGTTAGTTAAATACTGGTTGAACATTTCTTGCAAACAAGTTTTGGAAACAAATTTAGTTGGCATTTAATCAGTTGGTTGCCTTATAGTGTAGATTCTATTTCATGTAGATGTTTGCCAGATGTGTGTGAATTAATTGCTTTTTTGTTTATTTATTTGTTCTTTTTTTTTTTTTTTTTGATTGATTGATGAGCTTGAAAAAGAGAGGCAGGATGCCATGTGAAAAGAAAGAAAATGTGCTGGAATTTGAGCCAGGAAGAACTAGGACCAAATCCATTCTCTGAAACTTACTAGTAATATGAACATTGGCAAGTTACTTAACCCTCTATGGGTCTCAGACAATTCTACAAATCTATATGTTATTGAAGAGATCTTTATAAAACACTGGTGGAAGAATTTTCCACAAAGATGAAATTATAGGTTCTTGAGTTCTTTGTTGTTTAATTGTAAAATCTTTTATTTAATGAACTTCTATCATAATTGCAGAGATGAATTTCAAGGAGTGGAACTATATCAGAAACCCATAATTCCTCAAAAGTCATCAATGTAGTTGTCTCCTTATCTTGTTCTATCTTATGAAAGTTTCTTTTCACTGTTGATAGCAAAGTCAAATACCATGAATAGAGGCAAAATTTAAGAAGTTTCAGTTGATACGTGAGCTTTCATAAAATGAAGAATTATGCTACAGAAATGTGAACACAGCCAAAACTTCCTTAAATTTGGATGGCCAAAAATAGGAAGTCTCCTTGGAAAGAATTGGGTTTATGATAGAAAACCTCATAAAAGATATCTTTGATTTAGAACTAAAAGAGTTTAGGTGCTGTCTAGTTCAATCTCTTTTGTCTAAAAAGAGCTCAATAAGGCATACTGATGTTGTGTGACTTATTCAAGGTTATATAGATAGTAGGCATCAGAGATGGGATAGAATTATAGTATCACTTACTCCAAAGCTAAAGTTTTTTCCATTGTGTTGCTTCTTCAAGAAGTCAGATCTAATGAACATGACTTCTATGGAGCCTTTAAGATGGAATGTGAAGTCAGAAAATCTGCATTCAGTTCTAGCTCCTAACTTTTACTAGCTGGGTGATTCTGGGTCAGTCAATATAATTACCTGGGCTTTAATTTACTCATCTGTAAAGAGACAAATTATATTTATACCATCTACCTCATAGGGCTGTTCTTAATCTATATAAATATAGATTATTACTAAAGCTTGAGACGAGATATTTTTTTAAAAGCTACAGTGAAGATCTGTCAGCCAATGGGAACATTGTTAAATGATGACACATTTTTGGAGACCATTATTCTCTCAGTCAATCTAAATTAAAACATTAGAATAATATGAGAGTATTCATGAAAAAAAACGGAAAGAGTATTGGATTGTGAGTTAGGAAGAATTAGATTTTAATCCTGTCTATAACGACATTACTGTTTATAACACTAACTAGATGTGTGATCAAAGACAAATCATGACCTAGCTGTCTGAGTCTCAATGACTTCAACAATAAAATAATCATAACAACTACGATTCCTTCCTCAGGGCTTTATTGTAAGGCTTAAGTAAGATTATTTATGTAAAGGATTTATGCAACTGTACCCCTCATGAAGTCATGGAAATTTGACCAATCATTTTCCACGAATGAAGAAAGCCTTATGCAAATAGATTTAAGCACAATGTTACATTATCAACTAGTATTAACTTTAGTTCCCTTTTCCTCATGTCCTATATCAAAATACTCTTGTCTTCATTCAATAGTTTATGCTTATATGAATTATCAGCCCTACTTCAGTCCAGTTTGTTGTTGTTATTGTTGCTTTCGTCCTCCTCCTTCTTTTTCTTTTTATCCTCCTCTTTCTCCTCCTCTTCTTCATTCTCCCCCTCTCCTTTCTTCTCCCTTCCTATTTCTCTCTCTCTCTCTTTCTCTCTCTCTCTCTCTCTCTCTCTCTCTCTCTCTCTCTCTCTCTCTCTCTCTCTCTCTCCATATCTATCTCCATAAAAAAGGGAAGGGGAGGCTCATAACATCGACTCTCATGAGTGACATTGGAGAGCTTATGAAAAAAAAAAAGTCCTGGATGAGATTTTTTGAAGCTGGATACAAGATCTCACTCTTTTTTGCTTGCTTGTTTGTTTAAATGTTTTAATAAATCCATTATAATATAATTGATTTCCTTTAGAAACCTAATATTTTACTTCTAAGGATTTCATAGATTTTCATCAAATTTTCAAAGGATTCCAAGGCATATAAAGAAGGTTTAAAAACCTTTGTAAGTGCTTACTATAGCTTCTCTTACATAATCAGTGCTTAATTACTGCTGGTTGGATTTATTGAATATTTGAATTCATGAAAAAAAATTAGCAGAAAGGTGTCATTGTGTGATGACAAAGTTGTTAGACGTGTAATCAGGAAAGCCTTTAGATCACAAAGTCATGGATCTAGAGAGAAAATGGACCTTAGAGACCATATAGTCCACTACCTTATATACAATGGGGAAACTGAGGGCTAAGGAGGTAAATGATTGGCCCAAAGTCCTGTAGTTAGTAAATTAAATGTCACACTTGAAATCTGAATCTTGGTTCTCTGATTCCAGAGCTTGTGTGGTTTCCACCATATAACAGTTGCTATCTGTCAGATCATGAGCCAGATGCTATGCCTCAGTTTCCCCTTCTATAAGATAGGGCCAAAATACCCAGGCTATTTACTTTATAGTAATAAGACTCTAATGAAATACCATAGGCTGAACATTATGTAAACCTTAGCAGTTGTCTTTCATTCAGCAGATTTCATAAGCAGAGGTGTCAAATACCCAATCCACAATACTCCACAGAGCAACCCGAACAAGATTAAACAAGATTAAAACTTCATTAGGAAATATTTATTATTTTTAAATTGCCTATAAGTGTTGACATACAAGGATCATTAAATATGAATTAGTGGCTCGTTTCTAACAGTGACACACTTATAAGCATTTGTTGATTGACTAATGGAATGATTAAGCAGATAGTTAAGGGAGAGATTTAAGCAGTGTGCTTAATGCAGGTGGTGACACTTGTAGAGATTCCTTGATCACACCTTGATTCTAGCTCAGAAATTTGGATTTGATTCAAGAAGGGCAACTTTCCAGATGACCACAGAACTCCTAAGAGATGTGATACAATACACCCAGGACTGGCCAAAGTCATAGAGTCATTCCAAAGTGAATAAAGCTTAAAACCAACATAACATTAGTAACCATTACATAATTCTGGAAGGGAAAGGGAGGCTCATAACATTGACTCTCATGGGTCACATAGGAGAGATTGCAAGAATAGTCCTGGGTGAAAGTCTTTGAGGCTGGCTATAAGATCAATTTCTCACTCTCTCTTTTCTCTCTCTGTAATTCTATCTTTTTTTATCTCTGTTTTTTTGTATGTCTATCTCTGTTCCTGTCTATCTATATATTTATGTCTATCTCTTTATGTATGTTTCTATCTGCATTTCTGTCTCTCTGTTCTCGTTTTCTTTCTCTCTCTCTCTCTCTCTCTCTCTCTCTCTCTCTCTCTCTCTCTCTTTCATCTCTGTCTCTCTGTCTCTCTCTCTTTTTCTCTCTCTCATCTCTGTGTCTCTGTCTCTGTCTCTGTCTCTGTCTCTGTCTCTGTCTTTCTGTCTGTCTCTCTCTCTCTTTCTCTCTCTCTCTCTTCCTCCCTTCCTCCCTCTCTCCCCCCCCACCTCTTCCTTTTGTCACTGTCTCGCTAAATATATAGTCTCTGCTTGACTAGAATGATTTTCAAGCACAAGTGAAAAATGCTCAACGTTTTCCCTAAAGTATTGAAAGAAATGGGCTGCATTTTACTCTCATATTAATTTGGGATAATCATATAAGTTGTTGACAAATAAACATTTAAGAAATTTTTATGAAGCATAATTTTGGCAAACCACAATTGCCTTTAAAAATTTTCCTTAAATTAAAATTCTCACAGTTTATGACCTTACTTGTGCCAGGATAAGGCAGTAAACTGCTCTCATGTTCAAAAGAATGTTTCCATTTAAAATGACATTTACAAGTCTAATGAGATGCTGGACCAAATTCTTTTCACAGAAATTCAACTCAATATTTATGTTAATAGAAATCCAAAGAGTTTTCTTTATGTTTCTTTCTTTTCTTTTCTTTCTTCTTTTCCTCTTCTCTCCTTCCTTCCATTCCTCTCTTACTCTTTCTTTTCTTTCCCTTTCCTCCTCCTCCCCCTTATTGTTCTTTTTCTTCTCTTTCCTTTCAGCGCCCGTGTGTGTGTGTGTGTGTGTGTGTGTGTGTGTGTGTGTGTGTCTCCATCTCTTCCTTTCTCAGGCAGGGAAGGAAGACCTATAACATTCAGTATCGGTTACTGTGTAAACTATATCCAATAACCTGAATTGGAACCCCATCAGTTACTTATTATCATTTTAGAGAGTGGTCCAAACACAGAGACATTATGTAACTTGTGAGCATTTCTAATATGATTTTTGATTCATCAGATATATTAGATACCAGAGTTATTTTCCCAAAATGGAATTTTTTGTTTTAAATTTAGAAATAAAGAGATTGATAAAGTGATCTTGCCACCTAGGCAATTATAATTGGCATGTATACAGCACTTTGAAATTTGCAAAGATAAATGACTGATATTGTCTTATTCAATTCTCACAATGATCCTTTGATATATGTACTTTCTTATTTTGCAAAGGAGAAAATTGACTCCCAGAAATGAATTATTCCATCTTACTCAAGTCTTAGTTAGGATTTGAACTCAGGCCTTCCTAATTCCATATCAAGTGCTCTATCTAATGGATCCATGCTTAATCTAGATATGTTAGTATTACTGATATAAATCAATTGTCCTGTGTTTCATCTTCTAAAATCATTTTTTCAGCCTCAGACTTTTTGTTGTCATTATGCACAAGTTTCTTGGGGTTTTCTATATATGTCCAATTTAATTTTAGAGTATAATTTATGGTGTTTGGAGAGCTATATTAAACATATTAGAGCCATATGGCCACAGGGTTTTAGCCACAAGAGATACTTTAGCAGTTGAGTGAACCATGAAAATCTATGTCTCTTCTCTGTATTTAACAGACAGCACAGTACTTAAAACAGGACTAGAGAATTTTAGTATGCTGAACAAATAGAACCTTTCTTCCTTTGTGAAATGCTTCCCCAGCTGGATTTCTTTAGAGATGGCATCTAACCTGACAAGCACACAATCTGATTTTTAATATATAAATGATTGGCTTAAGAAAGGATTTTGAAATGCCTGAAGCAAGGAAGATACATTTAACTTTACAGTGTGCTATCAAGAAAGGGACTGAAGTTTAACAGTCCAAAAATTCACATTCAGATTCTAGCTCCAGTGATGAATTCTGATCTTCAGTTTCCTCAACAGTAAAATGGGAACAAAAATACCCATGATAACTACCATAAAGTGTTATTTGGAGCAGAATATGTATAAAACACAAAATCCTATAAAAAACTTTATAATTGATATTTTAATTACATGGGATTCAACAATAGTAATAATATTGGTTGGAAGTACAATTTTAATGTGTCTCTATTATATTTGTTGCATCCAAAAGAAGTCATTGCCCTTCCTTTTTAGAAATACAAATGTTTCCCCAAAATTTTATCTGCACCAACATGAATCAAAGATTAGTGGCTGACATTTTGTCTCACATATAAAATGGGGGGGGGGAGGGTGGACAAGAGGAATAAGTCATAGCAATTAAAGATCATGTGGTGGTGAGAGCAGAGTTTTCAGATTAACCAATCAATAAATATATATTTAATAAATACCTACTAAATGCTAGACTGTGTTAAGCATTTTACTAAGATTCAAATGCAGACAATAGACTGTGTGTATATACAATATACTGTGCTAGCCAGGTAGTTTTAAAGAAAGCTATGTAGCCAATAGGAAAATGTTGCTTCCAACTATAAGACAGAAAAATACAGAATGTCTATGTAACTACCTTTTCTGTCTCCTGAAACTGGTCCCCTGAGTCTTCTATGGATTACTCCATTTTCCTGAATTTGCACCAAACCAACATTACACAGGAATTCCAAGGTGAGGAGGAGATACAATTCAATTAAAGAATATAGCACAATACCCTTTGATCCAGCAGTGTTTCTACTGGGCTTATACCCCAAAGAGATACTAAAGAAGGGAAAGGGACCTGTATGTGCCAAAATGTTTGTGGCAGCCCTGTTTGTAGTGCCTAGAAGCTGGAAAATGAATGGATGCCCATCAATTGGAGAATGGTTGAGTAAATTGTGGTATATGAACGTTATGAAATATTATTGTTCTGCAAGAAATGACCAGCGGGATGAATACAGAGAGGGCTGGTGAGACTTACATGAACTGATGCTAAGTGAAATGAGCAGAACCAGGAGATCATTATATACCTCAACAATGATACTGTTTGAGGATGTATTCTGATGGAAGTGGATCTCTTCGATAAAGAGAGCTAATTCAGTTTCAATAGATCAAAGATGGACAGAAGCAGCTACACCCAAAGAAAGAACACTGGGAAATGAATATAAACTGCTTACATTTTTGTTTTTCTTCCTGGGTTATTTATACCCTCTGAATTCTCTCCCTGTGCAATAAGAAAACTGTTCAGTTCTGCACACATATATTGTATCTAGGATATACTGAAACCTATTCAACATGTAAAGGACTGCTTGCCATCTGGGGGAGGGGATAGAGGGAGGGAGGGGAAAAATCGGAACAGAAGTGAATGCAAGGGATAATGTTGTAAAAAATTACCCTGGCATGGGTTCTATCAATAAAAAGTTATTAAAAAAAAAGTCACTTAACTCCATGAACTGCAGAAGGAAATGACAAACAACTGTAGTATCTTTGCCAAGAAAATTCCAGTGGGATCATGAGGAATCAGACATGAATGAACAACAATAATTGCACAACTTAATTACAGTTACATCTAGATCATTGCCTTTCTTACACTAGAACACTAGAGATACAGCCTCAGTGATGCAACAGATAGAGAGCCTGGAGTCAGGAAGACCTGAATTTAAATCTGACCTTAGAAATTTAAGCAACATAATCGTAGTCTGCCTCAGTTTCCTTATCTGTAAAATGGGTTGTTGTGAGAATAAAATGAAGTATTTGTAAAAGTAAATAAATAAATAAAGAATATATCACATTGGCATAGGGAAGAGAATTTATATGAAGAATATATTATATGCAAAATAGGTACTATGGTCAGTATAGATGGAACTCAGTGAAATCACTACAGCAGTTATGTTTATAATGGATTAGAGTGTGCAAATATAAGGTAAGGAGTGCAATTAGAAGACTATTGCAATAGTTTAAACAATTAATGGTTGAACTAAGGTACACATATGAGAAATCTTATGAAGGTAGAAATACCATGATATTTGACAAGGAATGAAGGAGAAGTGGAACCATGGTTTCTACTCCAGGCAATTGGAAGGATGATGGGATCTTCAATAACCGGAAAGTTCAGAACAGAGGAAGGTTTAGGGGAAAAATATGTACTATTTTGGACATGTTGAATTTGAGATGCCTATAATACATCTAGTTCATGATGTTGAAAGGGTAATTGGTGATACATGATGGAGGTTAAAAGGAGAATGGTAATGGCAACAATCTTCAGTATAAGAGAGAAAGAATAGAATAAAGGATAGATGTAAAAAGTTGGCCATTAGCAATTTAAGAAGCAGAGAAAATGGAGGTGGGGCCATTCTGAAAAGAGGAGTGTTGTGACCTTTTTCTTCTCAAAACGCAGCCAGGTGATAAAAGTTTAGATCTTTTATTGTTTCCAATATAGCCCGGTTAGCTTAGAGGCCTATCTCTCTGCGTGGTTCCAAGAGCTCTTGCCGCTTTGTCCTTTGCTTCTGCCTCTGCTTTCTTCAGCCTCCAGAGCCAGTACCAAGTTGAATCTGTCTTGCCTTGAAGAGAGGGCTTCTGGCGTAATTCTGCTGAAATCTCGACTTGTAGCGTCTTCACTCTCCAGAACTCTCCGACTGGCCCATTGGCCTATTTATGCTCCTTCCAGAGAGAGGGATTATGGGTAGTTCTACTTAGTACCTTGTTTCAGGTTCTGCCCAAAACATCTTTTTGTAAGATTAGATCAACTCTAACTACTTAGCAGTTAGTAAGGATTCCAACAGAGGAGGAATAAGTGATCTTGTGAGGAAAAAGAGAATTCTCAGTAGATAAATTTGTTTTGCCATAGTTGTTATTTTGCTTTGTTTTGGTAATATAAGAAGAGTGACTACTTTTAAAGAGGGTAGAGAAGGAGGCAGTGGTGAAATTGGAATTTTAGAGAAAAAAGAAAAGTTTTAAAACAGCCATTGTGATGATTAGGATACAAATTGTATATTTTTTTTTATTATTTTGCTTATTAATAGGGTTTGTTATGTTCACAGTTTTTCCTAATCTTGAATCAACTCTGAATTCTTGGTATAATAAATGCAGCCTGGTCATGATAGAAACTATTATTTTAATATGTTGCTATAGATATTTTACTAATTTTTGTGCAATCATTTTGAATTGATAAATTAATTTATAGATTTTTGGTCAAAGGATAATGAATAGAATGAGACTAAGTAAAAACAAAATTTTGCTGTAGGAATAAAAGGTCTAGAATCTCAGGAAAAATAAGAAAAAGAAAGTAGGAATGACACATAGCAATGCCTTACCTCCAAGTATCCAATAAAGCAATATTCATCAACACTATTTAGTTGTTCTATACCTAGTTTCTGATAGACTGCTTTACATTTCACCCCCAGAAATGATTGAATGGAGATTAATCAGTTTTTAGAAATGTTAGTTATTTTGAACAGGAGGATGTATTTGAACCTGGATTAAATTTTAATATTTATGTCATTCAGAGAGAGAGAGAGAGAGAGAGAGAAGAGAGAGAGAGAGAGAGAGAGAGAGAGAGAGAGATTAAATAGATATAGAGATTATAGATATTTACAAATATATACACACATACATATAGACATACTTTTTTTTTCATTATGCTACAGTTGTTTTTATTCCTTTCAACATGGGTACAGATACTGATGCTTTTGATTCCTAAAAATTCAATTACTAAAAAAAAATTAAATTAAAATCTTAATTACTATTACTTTTCAAAATTCCTTAGCCCTGAACAGCTAAGATTATGTTAAATATATATTATATTAACATCATATTATCTCGTAGTCAAAATATTCCTCAAAGGCCATCTCAGAAAATCATAGGATTTAAAGAGTTGGGAATGACTTCAGATGTTCCATTAGTCCAACATGTCACCTCAGGAATCATCACTATCACATACCCAACAAGTGGTCACTCAGAGTCTAACTGAAAATAAGGAGGAGGAATCTTGTGAGGCACTACTTCCACATTTAGATACCTCTAATTGTTCAGACTTTATATTCTTGAAGTCAAAGATCACCACACATGGTGACTGCAGTCATAAAATTAAAAAAAAAAAATTCTTGCTCCTTGGGAGGAAAATTATGCCAGATCTGGACAGCATACTAAAGCACAGATATTACTTTGTCAACAAACATCTATATAGTCAAACTATGGTTTTCCAAGTAACAATGTCTGGCTGTAAAAGTTGGATTATATATTAAAAAAAAAAAAAGAAAGAAAAAGCTGAGCACCACAGAATTGACACTTTCAACTTGTAGTTCTTGAAAAGTCTGAAAAACACTTGGAAAGAAAAGAGACAAAATTAGTAAATACTTAAAGACATTATATCTGGCTATTCATTAGAAGATCAAATATTAAAGATGAAGCTTAAATGCTTTGGCCATGCAATGAAAAGATGTGACATATTGGTAAAGTTTCTGATGTTGGGAAACCTTGAAGGAAAAAGGAAAGGGGATAGCAGGAGATGAGATGGGTAGATAATTTCATGAAAACAAATGAGAACTTGGGTCAACTTCAAGAGATAGTGAAGTCTAAATGAATCTTTCAAGCTATGGTGCATAGAGTTATGAAGAATTGGAAATCACTGAATGACTGAATAATGAAAATTGTTAGAAAGTGTTTCTTAACATTCCTGATATTAAACCTGTATTTCCTTTTAAAAATTTTATATCTAAGTACAATGTTCTTCCTCTGGGCCATACAGAAAAAAAAATATCTCTTTTAAATAATGGAATTTCAAATATTTCAGCAAAATTTTCATGTTCCCCGAATCTTCTGTTCTCCATGCTAACCATTGCCAGTCCCTTCATTCAATCTTCAAATGACTTGCTTTCAAGACTCTTCACCATGATGCTTGTACTCCTGGGAATATTTCCAGCTTATCAATGTATTTCTTAAACCATGAAATCCTGAACTGAACCCAGTATTATAGATTAGTTCTAACAAAAGCAAAACAAACATTAACCTTTCGGTTCCTGGGAACCATTCCTTTCTTTATGAAACCCAAATTTGTATTTTTTTTTTGGGGGGGGAGCTTTTTTGTTCAGTTTTTTTGTTTTTCATCTGTTTGTTTTTTTCTGTCTCTAATCTGTCATACTATATTGCCACCTCATATTGAAGTTACACTTCAGTAAAAATGTATTGATTAAAATATCCGCTAATAAGGCTAATTATCTCCTGTACTTGTGAAGTTTAATTTTTATGCAAATGAATTAATTTTGATTTTTAAGTTTCTGTCCAATGATCTGGCCTATCAAGATCTTTTTGTCTTTTAACTCCATCATTTCACTACTTTCTCAGCTTTGTGTCAACTATAGATTTTTCCCTATACAGTACTTTTTTAGAATTACCCCATCATAAAGAGCTTAATGCAAGCCTTTCTTTCAAATTACCCAAATAATGACTTTTTCACATATAATAAGTAAACAATTTGACCTTATTGAGTTCCTTATAATTGATCTTTAATGTTTTCCTTATAGTTCTCCTGGATCTAGTATGTTGAATTTTCCATTATAAATACCTAAAAATCTTTCAGTTCATTAAATGTATTTTCCTCTATTCGGGATTCTACTTAAATTTGTTGGCTAAATTATTCAGGATTCCACTTAAATTTGTTGGCTAAATTATGATTGATCATAATCCCTACTTTTTTGCTCTTTGAAATATAGTATTCCAAGACTTATGGTTCTTCAATATAGTAGCTGCTAAGTCTAATGCTAATTCCTATTATATCCATGATATTTAGTTTAGTTCTTTTTCTTGTTGCTTGCAAATATTTTCTACTTAACCTGGAAATTTTTCATCTTCACTATGATATTCCTCTAAGTTTTCCTACTGAGATTTCTTGTAAGTAGTAATCAATGATTTTTTTTTTCTATTTCTGCTTTGCTTCTTTATTCTAGAACTTCAGGGCAATTGTCCTTGATAATTATGTGTGATATTATATTTTTTATTTTTAAAATTCTTTTTGTTTTATTATTTCTTGGTGTCTTACTATGACATTAGTTGCCCAATTCTAGTTTTTAAGGAATTATTTTCCTAAGTTTTTGATTCTTTATTTCAAATTGTTTAGCTTTCAAAAGAAATAATTTTCTTGGATTGCTCTTATTTTATTCTAATTTTTTTCTCAATGTTTTTGATTATTAGAGTCCTTTTTAAACTCTTCTGAAAACTCTTCTTGGGCTTGGGACCATTTGATGCTTTTTCCTTCTTCTTTGCTTATTTGTTTTCATTTTTGTTTTGTTTTTAAGAGGTAGTAATATAACCAAATTCTAGTCCCAAGGAAGGAAAGATGAGGCCCCAAGCCTCTGGTCCTTATTACTATTATTTTCTGGACTCTGTTCTAAGGCATAGGTTAAACATTCCTCTTCACCCCTCAGCCACAGCTATGTTCCCCTGCCATTCTCTATTGCAAATACTTTTGCTCCCTCTGGTCTCTCTGGTGATTACAAATGATGACTGTCCTCTCCGTCCTGGAACTGAAATTGGGGACTCTATTCTCCTACAAATTCCCACAGCCAGTTGGATCCCTATTCCAATGCTACTGCACTCTCTACATTAGGGTGAAAGTTTCTGAGGCTAGAGTTAGCTCTCAACTCAACCATCCCCAGGGCTTCTTGGTTGTTGATTCTGAAGTGTAGCTTGGAGGTGTTTGCACTTCACTCAGGACCTCTGCCCCTGGGGTAGGCTTAAAAGTAAAACTTGGGAAAGACCTTAGCTTAAAAAGGCCAAGATCTCCCATGACATCTGGGGCCATCTCCAGTCTTGATCTATATCTTGCCACTGGATTCAAATGGTTCTGGAGGAGAAAGTGAGACTAGTGGCTTTACAGAGCCCTTCCTCACTTAAATCCAATTCACTTGAGTATTGTATTTCTCTTCTAGAACAAAGAATATCTTCAACAAACCTCTTGTGAGAAAAACTGCATTACCCCAACTTCTGTTTATTTCTTCTGTTCTATGTTCACTCTGAGGTGATGCTCTGTGTTTATTGTGGAGGAAATTTGGAGAGCTAAATATTTTTTTGGCTTACTGCAGTATTTTCCCAGAATTCTCTCCATAAGTGCTTAATAAATGCCCAATTCCTTAATTATTTAGCATTTTTGACTAATTTTATATGACTATGACATGTTATTGTAGTTATTCTTAAATAAACTTGCTTTTTACTTTTTGTACTTTTATTTTGGAAATCCTATAGTGATTTGGTTAATATTTTATGCATCTACTATTGTTTTTTTTTTTCAAACAAACCTTTCCTCATTGATATTGTTTTTAAGGGTATGGTTGTCCAGAGAATTTCTTTCTTGCATATCTTATATCTCTTGGGATATCACTATCAAAGTATTTTAATCCATCATATTCTTCCCAATTTTCTTCTGAATTCTTTGAAATTTTGTTTTCTCCTAATTTAGTATGTCTTTCAGATTATGGAGGTTTTCTCTCTTCTGTCACAAACTCTAAAATGAAATGTCCATTTTCTCATAAAGTTTCTATCATTTCTATCCAATAACCTGTTCCTATCTCTTAATAAGAATCATACACAAAATAGAATTTTCCCTTGTTGGTTGCTTCATCTTTTGAAAAATGAAACTAATGCCAATGGCAAGAGAATTGTTTTATCAGAATGGATCATAACTGATCATTTATATCTTTTTCATTTGGGTTGACACTGCAAATGACACTGATTTTGAAGACAGAGAAAAAGAAAAAGAGAAAAAGAGAAATGTTAGAGTTCAAATGTTGGAGTTTGTTCTTCTCAAAGCACAGCCGGTTTAGAGGCTTGGAGCCCTTCGGATGTCTCCAAATCCAAAGGTTCTGTCCTTCAGCCTCTGCCTCTGCTTTCTTCTGCCTCCAACCAAAACAGAGATGGAAGGTCTCTCTTATCTCCTTCTGGGGAGCCCAGCCACCAACTTGCTGCGGAGAGAGGGCTTCTGGCGTAGCTCCACTGAAATCCGTCAAAGTGTTCTCTGCACCAGAGTCGTTCCTCTCGAGTCCAGCGCGATCAGCCAGCCAAGAGGAAAAAATGTATTCTGCCATAGATCCCTCATCGCTGGCCTTTTATCTGCCTCTTCTGAGAGAATGGGTTATGGGTTTTCTCCCATAGTGCTCTCTGGCCCAATGAACTTTAAGGGAGGTGTGAACTCCCTGAAAGTAGAAAGTCTACTTTGTGAAGCTAGCATACTTGTGGACTCCAGTGAGTAAAGGTGTGAACACAAGCCTTGTCTTAATTAGTTCTACTTAGTACCTTGTTTCAGGTTCTGGCCAAAACAACTTCTTGTAAGATTAGATCAACTCTAATTACTTAGCAGTTAGTAAGGATTCCAACAGAGAAAGAGAAGGAGAAATAGAGAGACAGAGAGAACTATTACTATTATATCATGACTATCTCTTCTTATACAGTTATACTATTTACCAGAATTTACATTTATTTCCTCATTCTTTGTGCATGGTATATGTTATTCTCCAATTACAGAAATAATTCTGTTTCTTCTTTCCTTAACTTTTACCCAAATATTCTGCTTTCCTTTCCTTGCTGATATATATCTTTTTGATGTTTAGTGCTACACTTCTCCCCTTGTTTCTCTCATGTTATTGTTTTGTTTTGGTTTTTTAGTCACATAATTCATTCCAAGTCTCAATGATGAGATCAGATTTTCTCCTTTGAATCTCTAGTTCCCTGTGTTTGTTCCCCAAAATTTATAAATTTGTGTAAAAACTCCTGAGTCTGTAGATTTCACTATTGACCCCTTTGTTGGATTTTGTCTCTTGTACATTTGGGGTGTTTCAAATGTTATTCTTCTTTTGAAACTTCTCAATGAAACTTTGAAATTCCTAGAAAGGAGTCTAACTTTGAGAATATACATACTTTTCTCTTTTCCTTAACCTTTGTTTAAAGTTTAAATTCCTATTCATTACATTGACAAGATAAAAAAGCATTCTTATGACATTGTGTTAGTTGTATACTCTTTCTCTAGCCAGGAATCTCTCAACCATGTATTCTAAATTGAAACCTAGAAATCCAAATCCCATTCTCCATTATCACCCCCTTGTTCTAATTTACACTATTACTACTACTACTACTACTCACTGCCTCTACTATTATCACATACTTATATACATATATTTGTAATTATTTTTTTCTCTTCTGTACACTTTGCTTTTAATGTACATCAGTAAGGAAAATACAATCTATACCCTTATGATCTTCAGTTTGTTTAACATCCATTTTAGGTACTTTCTGGTCATGTCATTGGTGCCCAAATAAATCAATAAAAGTGGATAATTGTAATCTATTTTGACAGCAGTGTCTTGGGAGATACTTTATCTTTGGATGGTTCAGTATATTAACAAGTCTTTATTATCTGATCAACAAAAAACTGCCTCATTTTCCCCTTAGCTGGAAATCATCACCTACTACCATGCTTTTCTTGGTGTAGCAGATGCTTCTTACTGATGATTTCTCAGCTAATATTATCTGTGGTTATATTTTATCATTTTCTAGATGACAGGTAGCACTCTGTTTTGTTCACTTTAGGTCAAGTATGAAGTCTGTTTTAAATTCTTTTTATATAGGTGTTCTTTTCCCTTTCCTTTTTTCTTCATGTAATATAGATTTTTCATTCCTTAACATTTTGCTAAGGCTCAAGTCTCCTCTTCGCTACTTCCCATCTCTCTTTTTTTTATTTTCCCTTTTTAAGCTTGTCTTCTATTTCCTTAAGCAATCCTTCATATTTCCTAGTCACCTGGAGTATGAAAAAGTATTCTTTGAAGTTCTTAACCTTATCTTCTCACCTAGAGATTCATTTCCATCAAGAATAATTTAGGAATCATAGAAATTATTTAGTTATGATAGAAAGGCAAACATTATGAATTTAAGGAAAGTACTGGAATATTTTCTTTTATTTTCCATAGTGGTCAATATTTTCAGTCTTATTTCTTTAAAAAAATTATTTGTGGATTTTAATATCTCAAATTTAAGTATTTGACTAAAACTTTTTTTTGTTTCTGCAGATTATCACTTCCTAATAACTTGACAACCACGCTCAAATCCCTTAGCTTGTTTGACAAGTATTTCATAATCACATCTACTTCTCCCTGTCCTTTCCTGCCACCAATTTTTATTTCTGTCACCAATCTACTTCACTCATTTATACTTATTATAGTTAAACTATAGTATTTCTCCTATTGTTCTACTGACTTTTTCTTACTTAACCTTTTTTAACTTTTTATTCATTATACTTCTTGAATTAACTTTGTGATCTATTCCTCAACCCCTTTTATTCTTGTCAATCCTTTTATATTATCCTTAATTTTCCTTGAAACTGAGCTCTTACAATATGGAAGTCAAATCTAGACTAGTTTCTGGGCTTGGAGGTTGCTTTGCAGATTTTCCTCAATTCATTCCAAATTTTACCAGAGTGTTTCTCTCCAAATTCAACCTTTGTCCTAATTCATAAGTATAACCCTCCTAAGTCACTTACATGATTTTCCAATTATTATTATTTGGCCTAAGTCACTATCTATTCTTCCATTCCTCCCACACCCTTCTTTCACAGAAGCCAGTTGTAATGAGGAGAATGAAAAATGTAGAACTGAGTCTAGACTGTTCCTTAATGGGAATTCCTTCTACTGTATGCTTTTCTTTAAAATAATAATAATAAATAGGATTTTTCCAAATTAAAAAATATTTCTCTACTTCCTCCCTCCCCTCTCTCCCATGAAATATGAAAAAAAATTTTGTAAGAAATATGCCCTCAAATGAAACAAATTCATATATGGAACATGTTCAAAATTTTATGTCTCATTCTGAATAGTGAGGCTCTCATATCTCTGTCAATGGGCAAGTAGTTCTTTTTGCTCATGATCAGTCCTCTGGCATTATGGTTGGTTATTGATGTTCTTAAATCTTTTCAAGTGTTTTTTTTTTTTTTTTTTTTTTTTTGCAATGTTATTGTTGTAAATTATTCTGGTACTGCTTATTTCACTGCTCTAGCTTAACAAGTTTTCCTAGATTTCTCAGAAAATTCCCATTTTATTATTTCTTGCTGATCAATAGAATTCCACTACATTCTTATTAGCTTTTTCTTGAAGATCTTGAGTATATTGATTGAGTATATTGAGCCACAAATTGGAAGTAAATTATGTATTGGATGAAAGAAAATATGCTAAATTCTAGTTCTGTTGGAAAGTGCTGCCATGGATTGTTTTTACATATGAATCTTGACTGTGTTTTTTTTTTCTTTTTTTAATCTCTTTGGGATATAGGTATAGATGGGTTATTGTTAATCACAGGAGTATGGAGAATTGCCAAAATGGTCAAATTCTCAGATCTACCAACATTTCATCTAAATCCTATCTTACTACTGACTTCTTATAATTATCATTTTCCTTTTTTGTTCATCTTTGACTCTTCAGTGGGCATGAAATGGAATCTGAGTTGTTTTCCTCTTCATTTCTTTTATTATTGATTAGAATTTTTTTCTTTTTTAAATTTTTAGTTATCTTACCTTTTTCCTTTTCAGAATTTTTTTTTTCATTCTCAAACATAATCATTGACCCTCATCTTTCTTGCCTAAATTACATCACTTGAGTACATCTTAGTTTGAAGCAAGGGAAGAGAGGGGAGTCTTTCTTTTGGCTATGGCCATTCGATGCTTCTATTCAAGGCCCTAATACCATCATCTTCTAAGATATAATTAGAAAGAGACTAGTTTCCAAAAGAGAACAGTAAAGTATTTTATGCTGAGTGTTATATCTACTACCCATATGGATGGTTCAAGAAAGAAGAGATGATTCTTATAACATGGCTTTCTTGATTCTTGGGTGATTGTTTCTTAAGTTCCATGACTTAAGGCATTTGATACTTTTGCAGCTACATAGACCAATGTGACAATTTTGTTACATAGTCATCTTCTTCTTCACCCATCCATCCTCAATAAATATTGTAAGTATTTATGATGTATTTAAATTGATTGAGGCTGTATAATCCACCTCTCTTCTGAAAAATTAAGAGTGAAAGATATTTATAATGGATGATTACTGATGAATACAGACCTTTTCATTTGTTTGCAGAACAAACATTTCAAAATGAGGCATGGTTGTTATAGATCTAAAGTAATATTTGTAAGGTGGACAGGTTTTTTTTTTTGTTTGTTTGCTTTGTTTTGTTTTGTTTTAGCTCTGACCTCATGTCAGGGAGAAGGAATAAACATCTACTAAGTATCTACTATATGCCAGGAATTATGCTAAGTGTTTTAACTATCTCATTTGATTTTTTACAAGAATCTTGAAATGCAAATGCTATTATTATCTCCATTTTCAAAACAAGAAAACAGAAGAAAACAGAAGTTTAAGGACTTGTGCAAAGTCACAAAGCTAGTAAGTCAAGGAGATTTGGATTTTTTGACTGCAGGTCTAGCAATCTATCCATTGCACATTATAGCTACCTCAAACATTTTTTAGATCTTCAATTTTGATTCCTGAAAACAAATCTTGAATACATAGAGCCAACAACAACCCTGTGGCTTTGGCTCTAAATACATGATCCTTATAACAAATTTAATTGGATATTCTTATGCTCTCTTAGTTAGAAGGCATAGAATTCACTGATTTCTATATTCTAGTTTTCCTAAAGAAATTTGAAAATCGGGGGTGAAGCCAAGATGGCAGAAAAAACACATACGTCATTCTAAGCTTTCCTTCATAGTTGATTGGTAAAATCCACGAATATTGGGAGTACAACAAATTACCAGGCAAAGATAATCTGGAAGATCACCAGAAGAGGTTTGTCCTGATTCAGCAGGAGCAGGTCAGTGCAGACAGGGAGGCAGAACATGGAGGCTAGCACACTGAGTGGACCGGGGCATAAACAGTCTCCACAGGTGGAAAATTTGCAGGGAGGACTCTACCACAGGTTGGCTGCTCTGCTTTAGTTGCAAAGCAGTAGATCAGCAGAGAAGTTACACAAATGCCAAAGTAGAGTGTACTCCAAAAAATGCCAGAATTTAACAGGATCTGGCTACACACACCCAGCACCAGAAATGACTAGCACAGATCACAGCATGGCTGTGCAGCCTCATTCTGCAGCATAGGGCTTTTGCCCAGGGAAGCCACAAATTTGCACTGGGGTGGGAGGGGGGATGGGGGGAGAGGGAGGGAGGACTCTGCTCGGGGCAGTAAAGCAGTAGAACTTCCTCAGCTCCACCACACTTCCCGAGGCAGAGACACTTTTGGGGAAGAGCTATTCCCAGGGCACTTCTGCAGCTGAGCCACTCTTTGCAGCCCATTTGCAGGACAGCTATTGTCCATATATCTATCCCTGTTCTGCAGAGGAAGCTGGTAACCTCCTTGCCCTCAAAACAGACCCTGAGGGCTTTTAAAAAATGAGTAAAAAGGCCAAGAGAACTCTAACCATTGATAGCTTCTATACATAGAGAGAGAGCAGGTTTTCAAGTCTGAGGAGACTAACAGCAGACAGTCTCCAGCAAAAAACCCAAAGGGAGATGTAACTTGATCCCTCTCACACAAGGCTCTCTTAGAAGAAATTATAAAAGATCTTAATAGAGAGCTAGAAGAAAAATGGGGAAAGGAAAGAGAAGCTCTGCAAGAGAGTGCAGAAAAGGTATATAATTCACTAAAAGAAAAATTCGATAAAGTGGAAAAAGAAAAGAACTTCCTGAAATGTGAATTTAAAAAGGTAAAGAACTCCCAGGAAAACAGAATTTGTGAATTGGAAGAGATAAGGAACTCCCAGGAAAATAGGATTTGTGAAGTAGAAAAAGAAAATAACTCAGCAAAAAAAAAAAAAATGGTGAAATGGAAAAAAATTCCATAGAGCAAAATAATTCATTTAAAAACTCAATTGGACATATACAAAATGTAGAAAAAGCTTATGAAGAAAATAACTCATTGAAAATCAGAAGTGAATAAATAGAAATGAATAATTTGTTGAGACATCAAGAATCAGTCAAGTAAAACCAAAAAAAAAAAAAAAAGAAAAAAAGAAAGAAAGAAAGAAAAAAGAAAAAATAGGGGAAAAAAAGTTAAATAACTACTTTAAAAAACAACAGACCTGGAAAATTGATCTAGGAGAGATAACCTGAGGATTATTGGATTTCCTGAAAATTATGATTTAAAAAAGAGCCTAGACACTATTTTACAGGAAATGATCAAAGAGAACTACTTAGCTATAATAGAATCAGAAGGTAAAATAGGCATTGAAAGAATTCATCGAACACCTTCTGAAAGAGACCCTAAAATAAAAATTCCAAGGAATATCGTGGCTAAATTTAAGAACTATCAAACTGGAGAGCAATTTGGAACTATGCTCAAAAAGTTATCAAACTGTGCATACCCTTTGATCCAGCAGTGTAACTACTGGGCTTATATCCCAAAGAGATCATAAAGAAGGGAAAGGGATCTGTATGTGCACAAATGTTTGTGGCATCCCTCTTTGTAGTGGCCAGAAACTGGACTGAATAGATGCCCATCAATTGGAGAACGGTTGAATAAATTGTGTTATGGAATATTTTTGTTAGGTAAGAAATGATCAACAGGATGATTTCAGAAAGGCCTGGAGAGACTTACACGAACTGATGCTGAGTGAAATGAGCAGGGCCAGGAGACCATTATATACTTCAACAACAATACTATATGATGACCAATTCTGATGGACCTGGCCATCCTCAGCAATGAGATGAACCAAATCAGTTCCAATGGATCAGTAATGAATTGAACCAGCTACGCCCAGTGAAAGAACTCTGGGAGATGACTAAGAACCATTACATTGAATTCCCAATCCCTATATTTTTGCCCACCTGAATTTTTGATTTCCTACACAGGCTAATTATACAATATTTCAGAGTCCGATTCTTTTTGTACAGCAAAATAAGGTTTGGTCATGTATATTTATTGTGTATCTAATTTATACTTTAATATTTTAACATTTAGTGGTCATCCTGCCATTAGGGGGAGGGATAGGGGCAAGGAGGGGAAAAATTGGAACAAGAGCTTTGGCAACTGTCAGTGCTGTAAAGTTACCCATACATATAACCTGTAAATAAAAGGCTATTAAAATTTAAAAAAACAAAAAACTATCAAACTAAGGAAAAATATTACAAACAGCCAGGAAAAAAAAATTCAAGGAGCCATAATAACGATCACTCAGGATCTAGTTGCTTCCACATTAAAGGATCGAAGGGCCTGGAATCTGATATTCTGAAAGGCAAAAGAACTTCGAATGCAGCCAAGAATAAACTATCCAGCTAAGCTGAGCATTCTCTTCCAGGAAAGAAGATGAACATTTAACAAAACAAGTGAATTCCATTTGTTTCTAATGAAAAAACAAGAGCTAAACAAAAAATTGAACTCCAACTATAGGACTCAAAAGAAGTAGAAAAAGGTAAAAAGAACTCTTGACAACTGTATGTCTGTTATGGACCTACATAAAGAGTGCATGTATAATTTGATTTTACTGATATAAAAAAGGGAAGTAGAAATGGAAAGGGATAGTATCACAAAAAGGGAAAAAGGAGATAAAATGAGGAAAACTACATCCCATGAAAAGGCAAAGGAAACCTATCATATCTGAAGGTATTTAGAGAGGGGGAGGAATGCTGTGTGAATCTTACTCTCATCAAATTTGGCTCAAAGAGAAAATAATTCATATATTTGGTTTACAGAGAAACTTCTCTCACCTCATTAAAAAGTTCGAGAGCAAAAGGGAAAAGGAAAAGAGTAATAAGGGAAAGGCATAAGAAAGGAGAAAGGACTCAAAGGGCATGGGAGCGATTCTAAAGAGGGAGAGATGCATAAGGTAAGTGGTGCCCATAAGTTTAATACTGGGGAGAGAGGTAAAAGGGGTAAGAAAAAAAAAGCATAACTTGGGAATAATAAGATAGCAGGAAATACAGAATTAGTAATTTTAACCATGATGTGAATGGGATGAACTGGTGGATAGCAGACTGGATCAAAAGCCAGAACCCTACAATATGTTGTTTACATGAAACACATTTAAAGCAGGGAGATACATACAGAGTAATGGTAAAAGGCTGGAGCAGAATCTATTATGCTTCAGATGAAGTCACAAAAGCAGGGGGAGCCAACCTTATCTCAGATCCAGCAAAAGCAAAAATGGATCTAATTAGAAGAGATAAGGAAGGAAACTATATCTTGCTAAAGGGTAGCATAGACAATGAAGCAATATCAATACTAAACATATATTCACCAAGTGGTATAGCATGTAACTTCCTAAAGAATAAGTTAAGAGAGATTCAAGAAGTAATAGACAATAAAATTACACTAGTGGGAGATCTCAACCTTGCACTTTCAGAAGTAGATAAATCAAACCACAAAACAAATAAGAAAGAAGTTAAAGATGTAAATAGAATATTAGAAAAATTAGATACATCTTTGGAGAAAACTGAATGGAGACAGAAAGGAGGACACTTTCTTCTCAGCAGCTCATGGAACCTATACAAAAATTGACTATATATTAGGACATAAAGAGCTCAAAATTAAATGCAGAAAGGCAGAAATAATAAATGTTTTCTTTTCAGATCACAATGTAATAAAAACTACATTCAACAAAAAGGTAGGGGTAAATAGACCAAAAAGTAATTGGAAACTAAATAATCTCATCATAAAGAATGATTGGGTGAAACAGCAAATCATAGACACAATTAATAATTTCACCCATGAAAATGACAACAATGAGGCAACATACCAAAATTTGTGGGATGCTGCCAAAGTGGTAATAAGTGGAAATTTTATAACTTTAGAGACATAGTTGAATAAAGTAGAGAAAGAGAAGATTAATGAATTTGGGCTTGCAACTTAAAAAGCTAGAAAAGATCAAATTAAAAGCCCCCAATCAAATACTAAACTTGAAATTCTAAAATTAAAAGGTGAGATTGATAAAATGAAAGTAAAAAAAAAACTATTGAACAAACAAATAAAACTAAGAGTTGGTTTTATGAAAAAACTAATAAAATAGATAAACCTTTGATAAATCTCATTAGAAAAAGGGAAGAGAAAAATCAAATTGTTACTCTTAAAAATGAAAAGGAAGAACTTTCCACCAATGAAGAGAAAAATAGGGCAATAATTAGGAGTTACTTTGCCCAACTTTATGTAAATAAATTTGATAACCTAAGTGAAATGGATGACCACCTTCAAAAATATAGGCTTCCCAGATTAACAGAGGAGGAAGTAAATTGCTTAACTAATCCCATTTTAGAAAAAGAAACAGAACAATCTATTAATCAACTCCCTAAGGAAAAATCCCCAGGTCCAGATGGATTTACATGTGAATTCTACCAAACATTTAAACGATAATTAACTCCAATGTTATATAAACTATATAAAAATAGGTAATGAAAAACACCCACCAAATTCCTTTTATGACACAGACATGGTACTGATACCTAAACCAGATAGACTGAAAACAGAAAAAGAAAATTATAGAGCAGTCTCCCTAATGTATTGATGCTAAAGTCTTAAATAAAATATTAGCAAAAAGATTACAGAAAATCATCCCCAGGATAATACATCATAACCAAGCAGGATTTATATCAGGAATGCAGGGCTGGTTCAATATTAGGAAAATTATTAGCATAATTGATTATATCAATAAGTAAATTAACAAAAACCATATGATCATCTCAATAGATGCAGAAAAAGCATTTGATAAAATCCAACATCCATTCATAATAAAAACACTTGAGAGTATAGCAATAAATGGACTTTTCCTTAAAATAGACATGAGCATATATTTAAAACCGTCAGTAAGCATCATATGCAATGGGGAAAGACTGGAACCTTTCCCAGTAATCTAGAGTGAAGCAAGGTTGCCCACTATCACCATTACTATTCAATATTGTATTAGAAATGCTAGCTTCAGCAATAAGAGTTGAGAAAGAGATTAAAGGAATTAGAGTAAGTAATGAGGAAAACATATTATCACTCTATGCAGATGATATGATGGTATACTTAAAGAACCCCAGAAATTCTACTAAAAAGCTATTAGAAATATTCCACACCTTTAGCAAAGTTGCAGGATACAAAATAAACCCACATAAGTCATCAGGATTCTTATACATCTTATACATCACTAACAAAACCCAACACTTAGAGTTACAAAGAGAAATTTCATTTAAATTAACTAACAATAGTATAAAATATTTGGGAATCTATCTGCCAAAGGAAAGTCAAGAATTACATGAGCAAAACTACAAAACAATTTCTACACAAATAAATTCAGATCTAACCAATTGGAAAAATATTAAGTTATCTTGGGTAGGGCAAGACAATATAATAAAGATGACAATACTACCTTAAACTAATCTATTCATTTAATGCTATACCAATCAGACTCCCAAAAACCGTATTAATGACCTAGAAAAAATAATAACAAAATTTATCTGGAAGAACAAAAGGTCAAGAATTTCAAGGGAACTAATGAAAACAAACAAACAAACAAACAAACAAACGAAAAAAAAAAAAAAAAAAAAAAACAAAACGAAGGTGGCCTAGATCTAAAACTATATGATAAAGCAGTTGTCACCAAAACCATTTGGTATTGGCTAAGAAATAGACTAGTTGATCAGTGGAAAAATTAGGTTCACAGGACAAAATAGTCAATAACTTTAATAATCTAGTGTTTGACAAACCCCAAAACCCCAGCTTTTGGGATAAAAATTCACTGTTTGACAAAAAACTGCTGGGAAAATTTGAAATTAGTATGGCAGAAACTAGACATTGATCCACAATTAACACTGTACACCAAAATAAGGTCAAAATGGGTTCATGATTTAGGCATAAAAAATGAGATTATAAACAAATTAGAAGAACATAGGATAATTTAGCTTTCAGACCTGTGGAGGAGGAAGGAATTTGTGACCAAAGAAGAACTAGAGATCATTATTGATCACAAAATAGAAAATTTTGATTATATCAAATTGAAAAGCATTTGTACAAACAAAACTAAAGCAAACAAGATTAGAAGGAAAAAATAAACTGGGAAAACATCTTTATAGTCAAAGGTTCTGATAAAAGCCTCATTTCCAAAATATATAGAAAATTGACTCTAATTTATAAGAAATCAAGCCATTCTCCAATTGATAAATGGTCAAAGAATATGAACAGACAATTTTCAGATGAAGAAATTGAAACTATTTCTAGCCATCAGAGAAATGCAAATTAAGGGAACTCTGAGATACCACTACACACCTCTCAGATTGTCTAGGATGATAGGAAATGATAATGAATGCTGAATGTTGGAGGAGATGTGGGAAAACTGGGACACTGATACATTGTTGGTAGAATTATGAATACATTCAGCCATTCTGGAGAGTGATTTGGAACTATGCTCAAAAAGTTATCAAACTGTGCATACCATTTGATTCAGCAATGTTATGACTGGGCTTATATACCAAAGAAATCTTAAAGAAGGGAAAGGGACCTGTATGTACAAAAATGTTTGTGGCAACCCTCTTTGTAGTGTCTAGAAACTGGAAACTGAGTGGATGCCCATCAATTGGAGAATGGCTGAATAAATTATGGTATATGAATGTTATGGAATATTATTGTTCTGTATGACCAGCAAAATGATTTCAGAAAGGCCTGGGGAGACTTGTATGAATGATGCTGGGTGAAATGAACAGGGCCAGGAGATCATTATATACTTCAACAACAATACTATATGATGATCAGTTCTGAAGGACATGACTCTCTTCAACAACAAGATGAATTAAATCACTTCCATTTGTTCACTAATGAAAGAACCAGCTATACCCAGTGAAAGAATTCTGGGAAATAAGTGTGAATCACTACATAGTATTTCCAATTCCTCTGTTTTTATCCTTTTGCATTTTTTATTTCCTTTACAGGTTAATTGTACATTATTTCAAAGTCCAATTCTTGTGCAGCAAAATAACTGTATGGCTATGTATACATATGTTGTATTTAACATATACTTTAACATATTTCACATGTATTGGTCTACCTGCCATCTGGGGGAGGGGTGGAGGAAAGGAGGAGAAAAATTGGAACAAAAGGTTTTGCAATTATCAGTGCTGAAAAATTACCCATGCATATATCTTGTAAATAAAAAGCTATAATTAAAAATTTTTTTAAAAAGACATTTGAAATTCCTGGACCATTCAGCTTTTCCAAGAACTGCCACTTTTAACCCTGAAAATATAAAACATTGCAAAAAGGGAGAGTATGAAAGAGGCAAATTTCATTCATTTGTGAAATCAAAACTCCAATTTTACATTTTATGAAATGTTCATAGATTAATATATCCCAATTTCTTGCTAATACTGATAAGCATCACCAGTCAGATTGATTTATTTAGTCCTTAAATATTCTCATTGGGCAAAGTCTGCTTTTTTTTTTCTTCTGTTTTCTTGAATAATGAGTACAATATCTAATCATTCTTTATATAAACTAGGAATACTGTGTTCCTTCACTCCCATTGCTGACCACGTACTGTCTCCACAAGAGAATGGAAGCCAAGGTCACAGATTGTGAAGCAGTGAAAGATTGCCTTTTTATTACTCATCATATCAGCTGATTTGGCAGTCTCAAGCTGTATGTCATTATATATTATTTGAAATTCAGGCCAAACTCTAGAGCCAAATATGCAGAGAAATATAAGATCAATTTCATTGGGTTTTTGTTGTTGTTGTTGTTGTTTCTTTGTTTTTATAGGCAGTACAGGCAAAATTGTGGAATTCCAACATACCCTGCCCTCATTTTCTATGTGTCTGAATATCTCTCCTATGTCAATATGTCTGAACTCTCAGAAGGAAGTTAACCTATTTATTCTAGGCCAAGATGGCAGTGAATACAGGAAGCTGTTCCAGCTCTCCCAGTTTCCATCAAAAAACATAAGAAACCAAGCTTCTGAACAGTCTGATGGAATGAAACCACTCTCCAGCTCAAGATAGATTGGAAAAAACTTCAAGAAGGGTTAGTCCCATCAAGGTGAAAGGCATGTTCAGTCTTGCTCAGACAGAATTTGGGAAAGTCAGTAAGTGGGTCTTAATCACAACAGATGATCAACTGAGATCAATCAGTCCTGACTCAATAGAAGAGTAAATGAGCAGGGCATTCCTCAACCCCAGCTCAGAAGGCAAATTCTGGGAAACCAGGCTGTTTCCTGGAAAGAGCAGATAAAGCTACCCCCTACAAACATATGAGCCCCTGTACTCAAAGCCAAGGCTCAGAACTGCATGGGTTGATTGAGTCAGCACCACCTTTATTCCAGGACAAAGCTTGACTATAAAAGTAACAAAAAAAGGGGAAATACCAAAAGAAAAGGAAAGAAAATGAACAAGAAACAGACAAGAATCTTGACATGGAAACCTGCTATGGTGACAGAGAAGACCAAAACACCAATTCAAATGAGGACAAAATGTCCACAGATGAAATCTCAAAGAGTAATATGAATTAGTCTGAAGCCCAAAGAGGCTTCTTGAAAGTGCTTATAGGGGACTTCTGGCCAAGATGGCGGAGAGGAGGCACACTGCTGTGTAACCTCCACATTTTTCTCTCACTATCCATTTCATTTCATACCTCTGAATTAATGCTCGACTGAAAAAAAAACATACAATTAGTTACCAAGGGAAACCATCCTTGAGACTCGTCAAGAAAGGTCTGTTTTTGCGCGAGGGCGGGGACGGTTATTAGATCGGAAGCAAGCTGCGGGCAGCAGCGGCAGCGAGAGCACAGAAGGCGGCTCAGAGCCGAGCAGAGCGGAGAGGGGGTGGGGTGTGATCGCAGCAGTCTCTGCGGGGAGAGCTTTGCTACAGGATTCAATACTTTGCTCTGGCAGCAAGTCAGCAGCCCAGCAGAGAAGCTAAAAACACCGGGGTGAAGAATACAATCCCAAACAGCTGGAGTCTCTCGGGACCTGGCCACCCCTCCCCCACAGTGTCTCAGCACTCTCTCGGATCTCAGAGGGCAGGCGCAGCACAGTAGGGCCCATGCCTCACGGCTACCCTGCCCCTCCCCCAAAGAAAGCAGCCTCCATTCAAGGGTTTTTTTCTTCTGTTTCTTTGATAGTTTGTCTTTGATTATTAGACAGAATGAGCAAGAAATGGAAAAAGACTTTAACCCTTGACAGCTTCTATACAGATAAAGAGCAGACTCCAAATCCTGAGGAGACTAAAAACAAACAGTCCCCAGGTGAATCCCCAAAGGAGGAGATCATCTGTTCCTCAGCACAGATGAATCTCATGGAGGAAATTAAAAAGGCTCTCACAAGGGAGCTAGAAGAAAAATGGGAAAAGGAGAGGGAGGCTTGGCAAAAGAGCCTGGAGAAGTCAGTTAAAGAGAGAGTGGATAAAGAAACCAAATCCTTGAAAAATAGGATTGGTGAACTGGAAAACAAAATTGGCAAAATGGAAAAAAATTCCACAGAACAAAAGAACTCAATTGGACAATTAGAAAAAGATCTTAAAAAAGTGAGTGAAGAAAATACTTCACTGAAAATCAGGGTCAAACAATTGGAATTGAATGACTCGAGGAGACAAGAAGAATCAGTCAAGCAAATCCAAAAAAATCAAACAATGGAAAAGAATGTGAAATACCTTCTGGGAAAGACTACAGACCTGGAAAACAGATCCAGGAGAGACAACCTGAGAATCATCGGACTCCCAGAAAAGTATGATGAAAAAAAGAGCCTGGACACTATTTTCCAGGAAATTATCAAAGAGAACTGCCCAGAAGTCTTAGAAACAGAGGGTAAAATAGACATTGAAAGAATTCATCGATCCCCTACTGAAAGGGATCCTAAAATCAAAACACCAAGAAATATAGTGACCAAATGCCAGAACCCTCAGACGAAGGAAAAAATACTGCAAGCAGCTAGAAAAACCCAATTCAAGTATCGAGGAGCTACAATAAGGATCACCCAGGATCTGGCAGCATCCACATTAAAGGATCGACGGGCCTGGAATATGATATTCCAAAAGGCTAAGGAACTTGGGATGCAACCAAAAATAACTTACCCAGCGAGATTGAGCATCTTTTTCCAGGGAAGAAGATGGACATTCAATGAAGTAAGTGAATTTCACCTATTTTTGATGAAAAAGCCAGAACTTAACAAAAAATTTGATCTACAAGTACAGAACTCAAGAGAAATCTAAAAAAGTATAGATTAATCTTGAGAACTATATTTCGGCTATAAAGATGTGTAAAGAATACAGATATACCTTGTTCTAGAAACTAGATGTGGAAAGGACATTGTACCAGAAAAAGGGGAAAGTGGGGGTACTACATTTCATGAAGAGGCAAAGAAATCCTATTATATCTGAGAGAAAGAATGGAGAGGGATGAATATAGTGAGCATTTTACTGCTTTCAGAATTGGCTTTAAGAGAAAAATTTTAGACATATTCAATCTATGGTGAAACTTCTCCCACCTCATTGAAAAGTGAGAAGGGAAAAGTGAAAAGGGAAGGAATAAGCTAAGTGGAAGGGAATACGGTAACTGGGAGGGAAAGGGGTAAGATAGGGGGAGGAACTCAAGGGGGGGGAGGGATACTAAAAAAGGGAGGGCTGTGAGAAGCAAGTGGTGCTCACAAGCTTAATACTGGGAAGGGGGTAAGGGGGTAAGAAGGGAGAAAAACATAAACAGGGGTTAACAAGATGCCAAGTAATACAGAAATGGTCATTTTAACCATAAATGTGAACGGGGTAAACTCCTCCATAAAGAAGAAGCGGTTAGCAGAATGGATTAAAAGCCAGAATCCTACAATATGTTGTTTACAGGAAACACACCTGAAGCGGGGAGATACATGCAGGTTAAAGGTAAAAGGTTGGAGCAAAATCTACTATGCTTCAGGTGAAGTCAAAAAAGCGGGGGTAGCCATCCTGATCTCAGATCAAGCTAAAGCAAAAATTGATCTAATCAAAAGAGATAAGGAAGGGCACTATATCTTGCTAAAGGGTAGAATGAATAATGAAGCAGTATCTATATTAAACATATATGCACCAAGTGGGGTAGCATCTAAATTCTTAAAAGAGAAATTAAGAGAGCTGCAAGAAGAAATAGACAGTAAAACTATAATAGTGGGAGATCTCAACCTTGCACTCTCAGAATTAGATAAATCAAACCACAAAATAAATAAGAAAGAAGTCAAAGAGATAAATAGAATACTAGAAAAGTTAGATATGATAGATCTCTGGAGAAAATGTAATGGAGACAGAAAGGAATACACTTTCTTTTCAGCAGTTCATGGAACCTATACAAAAATTGACCATATATTAGGACATAAAAACCTCAAACTCAAATGCAGTAAGGCAGAAATAGTAAATGCATCCTTTTCAGACCACGATGCAATGAAAATTACATTCAACAAAAAACCAGGGGGAAGTAGACCAAAAAATAATTGGAAACTAAATAATCTCATACTAAAGAATGATTGGGCGAAACAGCAAATCATAGACATAATTAATAACTTCACCCAAGAAAACGATAATAATGAGACATCATACCAAAATGTATGGGATGCAGCCAAAGCAGTAATAAGGGGAAATCTCATATCTCTAGAGGCCTATTTGTATAAAATAGAGAAAGAGAAGGTCAATGAATTGGGCTTGCAACTAAAAATGCTAGAAAAGGAACAAATTAAAAACCCCCAGTCAAACACTAAACTTGAAATTCTAAAAATAAAAGGAGAGATCAATAAAATTGAAAGTAAAAAAACTATTGAATTAATTAATAAAACTAAGAGTTGGTTCTATGAAAAAACCAACAAAATAGACAAACCCTTAGTAAATCTGATTAAAAAAAGGAAAGAGGAAAATCAAATTGTTAGTCTTAAAAATGAAAAGGGAATTTTCATTAACGAAGAGGAAATTAGAGCAATAATTAAGAGTTACTTTGCCCAACTTTACACCAATAAATTCGACAACTTAAATGAAATAGAAGAATACCTCCAAAAATATAGCTTGCCCAAACTAACAGAGGAAGAAGTAAATATCCTAAACAGTCCCATCTCAGAAAAAGAAATAGAACAAACTATCAATCAACTCCCTAAGAAAAAATCCCCAGGACCAGATGGATTTACATCTGAATTCTATCAAACATTTAAAGATCAATTAACTCCAATGCTAAATAAACTATTTGAAAAAGTAGGGATTGAAGGAGTCCTACCAAACTCCATTTATGACACAGACATGGTACTGATACCTAAACCAGGTAGGCTGAAAACAGAGAAAGAAAATTATAGACCAATCTCCCTAATGAATATTGATGCTAAAATCTTAAATAAAATATTAGCAAAAAGATTACAGAAAATCATCCCCAGGATAATACACTATGAACAAATAGAATTTATACCAGGAATGCAGGGCTGGTTCAATATTAGGAAAACTTATAACATAATTGACTATATCAATAACCAACCAAACAAAAACCATATGATCATCTCAATAGATGCAGAAAAAGCATTTGATAAAATCCAACAGCCATTCCTAATAAAAACACTTGAGAGCATAGGAATAAAAGGACTTTTCCTTAAAATAGTCAGGAGCATATATTTAAAACCTTCAATAAGCATCATATGCAATGGGGAAAAACTGGAACCTTTCCCAGTAAGATCTGGAGTGAAGCAAGGTTGCCCACTATTACCATTATTATTCAACATTGTATTAGAAACACTAGCCTCTGCAATAAGAGTAGAGAAAGAGATTAAAGGAATTAGAGTAGGCAATGAGGAAACCAAACTATCACTCTTTGCAGATGATATGATGGTATACCTAGAGAACCCCAGAGATTCTACTAAAAAGCTATTAGAAATAATTCATAATTTTAGCAAAGTAGGTGACTACAAAATAAATCGCCATAAATCTTCAGCATTTTTATACACCACCAACAAAATCCAAGAGCAAGAGATACAAAGAGAAATTCCATTCAAAATAACTGTTAATAGCATAAAATATTTGGGAATCTACTTACCAAAGGAAAGTCAGGAATTATTTGAGCAAAATTACAAAAAAGTTTCCACACAAATAAAGTCAGACTTAAATAATTGGAAAAATATTAAGTGCTCTTGGATAGGCCGAGCAAATATAATAAAGATGACAATACTCCCTAAACTAATCTATTTATTTAGTGCTATACCAATCAGACTTCCAAGAAAATATTTTAATGATCTAGAAAAAATAACAACAAAATTCATATAGAACAATAAAAAGTCGAGAATCTCAAGGGAATTAATGAAAAAAAAAATCAAATGAAGGTGGCCTAGCTGTACCTGATCTAAAATTATATTATAAAGCAGCAGTCACCAAAACCATTTGGTATTGGCTAAGAAATAGATTAGTTGATCAGTGGAAAAGGTTAGGTTCACAAGACAGAATAGTCAACTATAGCAATCTAGTGTTTGACAAACCCAAAGATTCTAACTTTTGGGATAAGATTTCATTATTTGATAAAAACTGCTGGGATAACTGGAAATTAGTATGGCAGAAATTAGGCAAGGACCCACACTTAACACCATATACCAAGATAAGATCAAAATGGGTCCATGATCTAGGCATAAAGAATGAGATTATAAATAAATTAGAGGAACATAGGATAGTTTATCTCTCAGACTTGTGGAGGAGAAAGAAATTTGTGACCAAAGATGAACTAGAGACCATTACTGATCACAAAATAGAAAATTTTGATTATATCAAATTAAAAAGCCTTTGTACAAACAGAATGAATGCAAACAAGATTAGTAGGGAAGCAACAAACTGGGAAAACATCTTTACAATTAAAGGTTCTGATAAAGGCCTCATTTCCAAAATATATAGAGAACTGACTCAAATTTATAAAAAATCAAGCCATTCTCCAATTGATAAATGGTCAAAGGATATGAACAGACAATTTTCAGATGATGAAATTGAAACTATTACCACTCATATGAAAGAGTGTTCCAAATCACTATTGATCAGAGAAATGCAAATTAAGACAACTCTGAGATATCACTACACACCTGTCAGATTGGCTAAGATGACAGGAAAAAATAATGATGAATGTTGGAAGGGATGCGGGAAAACTGGGACACTAATGAATTGTTGGTGGAGTTGTGAACGAATCCAACCATTCTGGAGAGCAATCTGGAATTATGCCCAAAAAATTATCTAAGTTTAGAGTACTGCTCTATCCAATCCAAAGGTAGATAAAGAACAGAGATTAACTTTCTCTATCTCTCAAATTGCATAAGCTTATGAGAGATAATAAAAATAAAATAATCAGAATTATTAAGAAGCACTGGTATAGGTGTGAGGAGAAATTATTAGGTGCATGTTAACTTTAAAGGTTGTCATTAAATTATGTTCCCTTTTTGGTACTAAAAGATCTAAAAGTCTATGGAAATAGACTGGAAGAGATCTTTTGGGAAATGTCTTTCCCAAATAAGGCCTGTGTTTCTCAGGGCTGCATTCTACCATAGGAGAGTCGATGAAGCAGACAGCAAATAGATAGGGAGGTTGTATGGAAATAGAAAGGATGTGACAATGGCTTATGTGTCACATTCATTCAGTACTTGATGATATAGTTGATCTTGGTTGAGATCATCTTTATTTGTTAAAGGCTACATATATATATATATATATATATATATATTCATATTTATTGAAGGTATTACTCATACTTATTTAGGATATTCATAGGAGTGATTATAGATTGTAGGGTAGGATTCATCACTTTTGGAAACTTAATACTATTTTAAAAAGTTAAAGAATTGTTTTAACATGTAACTGGGAAATACATATATGTATACCCTCAAGGACCTCATAATCTAATTGAAGAGACAACCTATAAACAACAATTCAAAAAGCTATATAAAGCATAAATAGAAAGTAATTAAGAGAGGAAAGGAATGGGACTCAAGAGTGATTGGGAAAGGCCTTTTGTAGAAGGCAGTATTTAAAGTAGGATTTGAAGAAAGTCAATAAAATAAAATAGAATAGAATTTTTTTGCTTTCCTAGCATAGGATAAGAAAGCTATACTAGAGAGTTGTCCATGTGTTTAACACCTCTGTATTAGGAAACAAACCATTAAAAATGTTAAGAAAAAAAACAAACAACAAAAACAAATTAACATATTTAAACATAATACAATGCAATTGCTGCAAAAAAGACAAATATCAGGATCAAAGCTCAGGAAATATCATTTCCCCCTGAATCTTATTATTTTCATATATTTGAAAAATTTTGAGACTAGATTAAAGGAAAACCAAGGAGCTTAAAAGCAAGTCAGAAGCAATGAAAATAAAACTTTAAAAAAAAATTCTATTACAAATTGATATTATAGAAATATAAGATTGGATATGGTCTGTCTTATTGTGGGAGGAACATAACCAATAAGATGCTAGGAAAGCAAAAAACAGAACAAATATAAGAAAAAGAAAATAAAAAGTTAAATAGAGACAAGAAATTTGGGCAGAGCAATAACAAAAGATTTATTTTATTTTGTTTTCTTTTTTTCCTGCAGAGAGAGCTGATTCATATTACTTTAAATTATGACAAAAATTTTAAAATGACATATCTATATTCATATTCATACCTGTACATATATAGCTAGGTTTATGTTTATATTCTTTAAAACATGTGCTTCTTATAAACGGCAAATTATTGGATTTTTTCTTATCAATTTTTAATCACTTAGATGTTCCCTATAACAATCGATGAAAATACAAATCCAGTGTATGCCCATGTAAAGATGTGTTGTGTATGTGTATGTGTGTATATGAAGTACAGAGGAATTCAAATTGAAAGCAGCAATCCACTGCATTGTATTATGTTTAAATATGTTAATTTGTTTTTGTTGCTTGTTTTTTTCTTAACATTTTTAATGGTTTGTTTCCTAATACAGAGGTGTTAAACACATGGACAACTCTCTAGTATAGCTTGAATCTACATTAAAAAGTAATTCAGCAACATTTAACAAAATAAATAAAATTTCAATAAACATAATGTTACTATGTCAAAATTCTTTATGACCTCCACAATAAACTTATGAAAACATAATAATTGCCAATGATTACTTGCATTTACATAGTGCTTTAAGGTTTGCCAAGAGCTTTACAGATATTTCCTTATTCATTCCTCACATCAACTCAAAGTGGTAAGTGCTATTATTATTCCCATTTTATAGATAAGAAAACTGAGACTAGGGTCATACTACTAAATAAAGGAATTCAAATTTCAATTCAGGTCTTCCTGATTCCAAATCCAGCAATTTGTCCACCACACCAGCTATCTACCCAATAGTTATTATTTATAGATGAAGAAAGAGATTTAAAGATATTAAATGACTTGCCCAGACTACATAGTTGCCAAAGTTAGTTTGAGGTAGGAACAAAAACCAGGTTTTCACCTACTTCAAGGTAAAGACTAGATTTCTTGTGTTTCTTTTGGTACTTAAACCTAAGTTCACTATGGCAGTTTGAAATGTCAGTATTTGGAAAGGCAAAATTAAATAACTAATGTAGACTAAAAGGTGAAACAAAAGGGATTAACAAATTTGTTGTTCAGTCGTTTCAGTTACATCCAACTCCTCATGACCCCTTTTGGGGTTTTGTTGACCAAAATACTAGTTTGCCATTTCCTTCGCCAATTCATTTCACTGAGGCAGTAAGGATGAGGAAACTGAGCCAAATAGGGTTAAGGTTTTTATTGGGTCACCCAGCATTTGAGTGTCTGTGACCAGATTTGAACTCAGGAAGATGAGTCTTTCTGACATCAGTTCTGGGACATATATTCCTCACCACCCAACTGCCCTCAACAAATACTCATATTCTTTTGCCTCCAAAGACTGTTTTGGTTTTAGTCATGTTCATATCTATAAATTGAAAATAAGGTGCCAACTTACATTATTAGAAAGGGTGTTTTCCATTGTCCTAATGAAATTGGAGATCAAGTTATCATCCCTATTCCTTCTTTAAATGAATCCTTTTTGTTTTACCTGACTTATTTTAGTTTTGCAGCATCTCTTCATGGTTCCTACCTCTACTCTCTGATACTGCTCTCAACCTGTTGTGAGACCTCATCACTTCACTTTTGGATTATTGCAATGGCTTTCTAGTTTGTCCCCAATTATACTGTTATTCCTTGTTTTATTCCCATAAATTAAAAATAGAAAATGATCTTACTTTTTCTTGCTTATCAAGGAAATTGGAATTACAAAATTCATTCAAACACTAACTCTCTGTTCCATACAGTTAGGTGGCTAGAAGGCTGAGACTGAAATCAGAAAGAACTGAATTCAAATCTAATTTTAGACACAAGTCACTAGACCTCTCTGCCTCATTTTCCTCAACCATAAGATGAGAAAAGTAAGAATACCTATCTGCCAGAGTTGTTGTGAGAATCAAATGAGATAATATTTGTTTTTTTATTGTAGTAATTTCATTTATTTTTAATACATACTGCTTTATGAATCATGTTGGGAGATAAAAGTCAGAGCAAAAGGGAAAATCATGGGAGAGATTTAAAAAAAAAACAGAAAAAAAGAAGTTTTGACTTACACTCAATCTTCTTAGCTCTTTTTCAGATGGAGATGGCATTTTCTGTCCAGTCTATTGGGACTGCTTTGGATCACTGAACTACTGAGAAGAATCAAGCCTTTCATAGTTGATCATCACAAATTCTTGCTGTTATTGTGTATAATGTGTTTTCCTGATTCTGCTTGTTTCGCTCAGCATCTTTCTAGGCCTTTCTATAATTGATTTGTTCATCATTTTATAAAGAATATTAATATTCCATTACCTTCATATCCCACAACTTGTTCAGCCATTCACCAATTAATGGATATATAGTCATTTTTCATTTCTTTGCTACTACAAAAAGAGTGGCTACAGACATTTTTGCTCATGTGGGTCCTTTTTCCTCCTTTATGATTTCCTGGGGATATAGACATAGTAAGTAATGGCACTGCTGGGTGAAAGAATATTCATAGTTTTATAGCCTTTTGGGTATAGTTCCATATTGTTCTACAGAATGGTTGGATCATTTTACAATTCCATCAAAAATACATTACTGTCCTAGTTTTCCCATATCCCCTTCAACATTTATCATAATCTTTTCCTCTCATTTTAGCCAATCTGAGAGGTGGTATCTCAAAGTTGTTTTAATTTGCAGTTCTCTAATCAATAATGATTTAGAACATTTTTTCCTATAGTTACAAATGGCTTTAACATCATCAGAAAATTGTCTGCTCATATTTTTTGACCACTTATTAATTGGGGAATGATTTGTATTCTTATAAATTTGAAAAAGTTCTTTAAATAATATTATAGAAATGAGATCTTTATCATAAATAGTCTGTAAAGATTTTATATCCCAGCTTTGTACTTTCCTTTTAATCTTGTGTCTTTTGGTTTTATTTGTGCAAAACCTTTTTAATTTAATGTAATCCAAGTTGTCCATTTTACTTTTCATAATGTTCTCTAGTTCTTCTTTATTTATAAATTTCTCCCTTCACCAAAGATCTGATAAGTAAATTATCCTATGTTCTCCTAATTTGTTTATGGCATCCTCCTTTATGCTCAAAGCATGTATCATTTTGACCTTATTTTGATATGGGGTGTAAGATGTAGGTCTATTCCTGACATTATTCTTCTGACGTTATTTTTCAGTTTTTCCACCTTTTGTCAAATAGAAAGTTCTTATTCCAGAAACTAGAGTTTATAGATTTATCAAATACTAGATTGCTCTAGGCCTTGATTATTGTGTCATGTGTATCCAGTCTATTGAACTTATCCACCACTCTGTTTCTTAGCCAGTACCAAATGGTTTTGATTACTGCTGCTTTGTAATATAGTTTCAGGTTTGGTATTGGTAAGCCATCATTCTTTGTATTTTCTTTCATTGATATTCTTGACTTTTTGTTCTTTCAGATTAATTTTGTTATTATTTTTTCTAGTTCTATAAAATAATGTTTTGGCAGTTTGATTAGTATGGCATTGAACAAGTAGACCAGTTTAGGTAGAATCGTCATTTTTATTGTATTAGCTCGGCCTAGCCATGAACAATTGATATTTTTTCCTATTATTTAGATCTGATTTTATTTGTGTAAGAAGTGTCTTATAATTGTGTTATATAGTTATTGGGTTTCTCTTGGCAGGGTAACCTCCAAGTATTTTATTTTGTATACAGTAATTTTAAATGGAATTTCTCTTTCTTTCTCTTGCTGATGGGCCTTATCAATCATGTATAAAAAAAAAAAACTGATGATGTGTGTGGATTTATTTTATATCCTTCAACTTTGCTAAAGTTATGAATTGTTTCCATTAGATTTTTGGCTCATTTTTTAGGATTCTCTAAGTATATCTTCATATCATCTGCAAAGAGTGACAGTTTTTTTTTTTTTTTTCCACATGGCCAGGTCTAATTCCTTTAACTTCTTTCTCTTCTATTATTGCTAATATCAAAATTTCTAGTACAATGTTGAATAATAGTGGTGATGATGGGCATTCTTGTTTCAACCTAATCTTATTGGGAATGCATCTAACTTCTCTTGAATACAAAGAATGCTTGCAGTAGGTTTTAGAAAAATATTACTTATTATTTTAAGGAAAGCTTCCTTTATCTGAGTTCTCTCTAATATTTTTAATAGGGATAGGTGGTGTATTTTGTCAAAAGCTTTTTCTGCATCTGTTGAGATTATCATATAATTTATGTTGTGTATGTTATTGATATTGTCAATTATGATAGTAGTTTTCTGATATTGAACCAGCCCTGCATTAGCGGTATAAATTCTACCTGGTCATAGTGTATTATCCTGCTGATAAGTTGCTATAATCTCTTTGCTAGTATTTTATATAAAATTTTTATATCAATATTCATTAGGAAGAGTGGTCAATAATTTTCTTTCTCTATTTTGGCCCTTTCTGATTTAGGTATCAGTGCCCTATTTGTGTCATAGAAGGAATTTGGCAGTCCTTTATTTTTCCAAATAGTTTACATAGTACTGGAATCTATTGTTCTTTAAGTGTTTGGTGGAATTCACTAGTGAATCTATCTGGTCCTGTAGATTTTTTCTTAGGGAGTTCATTAATGACTTTTTCAATTTCTTTTCCTAGAATGGGACGATTTAAGTATTTTATTTCCTGTTGTTGACCTGAGAAATTTATTTATATATATCTATATCTATCTATCTATCTATCTATCTATCTATCTATCTATATATTTCACCACTGATTCTTGCAAAACTTTGTCCAAATTTTTCTGTCCCTTTCCCTCATCACCTCTCCTAGATGGCAAATAGTTCAATATATGTTAAACATATTAAAAATATAATTAAATCCAAAATATGTATGCATATTTATACAATTATCATGCTATACAACAAAATCAGATCAAATATGGGAAAAATGAGGAAGAAAACAAAATGCAAGCAAACAACAAAAACAGTGAAAATGCTATGTTGTGATCCATACTCAGTTCCCACTCTTTCTGGGTGTAGATGGCATTCTTCATCACAAGATCATTGGAACTGACCTCAATTTTCTCATTGTTGAAAAGAGCCATGTCTATCAGAATTGATCTTCATATAATCTTGTTGCCAAGGAGGTCTTGTTGTGACCTCCTGGTTCTGCTTATTTCACTTACCATTAGTTCATGTAAGTCTCTCCAGGCCTCTGCAAAATCCTCCTGTTTATCATTTCTTATACAACAATAATAAATCACGACATTCACATACCATAATTTATTCATCCATTCTCCAACTAATGGGCTTCCACTCAGTTTTCATTTTCTTGCCTCTACAAAAAGGACTGCCATAAACATTTTTGCATTATGGGTCCCTTTCTTTCCTTTATGATTTCTTTGGGATATAAGTCCTGTAGAAACACTGCTGGATCAAATATTTTGATAGTCCTTTCAGCATAGTTCCAAATTGCTCTCCAGAATGGTTGGATCAGTTCACAACTCCATCAACAATGGATTAGTGTTCCAGTTTTCCCACATCCCCTCCAACATTCATCATTTTCTCTTCCAGTCTTTTTAGCCAATCTGATAAGTGTGTAGTGTGTACATTAGAATTGTCTTGATTTGCATTTCTCTGATCAATAGTGATTCAGATAACCTTTTCATATAACTAGAAATGTTTTCAATTTCTTTATCTGAAAATTGTCTATTCATATCCTTTGATTATTTATCAATTGGAGAATGGCTTGAATTCTTATAAATTTGAGTCAATTCTCTATATGTTTTAGAAATGAGGCCATTATCAGAACCCTTGAATGTAAAAAAAAAAAAAAATTTTTTTTTCCAGTTCTTGTCTGAATTGGTTTGGTTTGTACAAAACTTTTTAACTTAATACAATCAAAATTATCTATTTTTTGTTCAATAATGATTTCCAGTTCTTTGGTCACTAATTCCTTCCTTTTCCACAGATCTGAGAGGTAAACTAAATTTTATTCTTCTAATTTGCTTATAATATTGCTCTTTACATCTAAATCATAAACCCATTTCAACCTTTTCTTGGTATTAGGTGTTAGGTATGGAGCGATGCCTACTTTCTGCTATACTAGTTTCAAATTTTCCCAGCAGCTTTTATCAAACAATAAGTTTTTACCCCAAAATCTAGGATTTGTGGGCTTTTCAAACTCTATTATAGTCATTGACTATTTTGTCCTGTGAACCTAACCCATTCCACTGATCAACTACTTTATTTCTTAGCCAGTAACAAATAGTTTTGGTGACCACTGCTTTATAATATAGTTTTAGATCTGGCACAGTGAAGCTACTTTAATTTGTAGGGTTTTTTTTTCATTTATTCTCTTGAAATTCTTGACCTTTTGTTCTTCTAGATGAATTTTGTTATTATTTTTTCTAGATCTGTAAAATAATTTCTTGTGAATTTAATTGCTATGGAGCTGAATAAGTAGATTAAGTTAGGTAGTATTGTCATTTTTATTATATTAGCTCAGCCTACCCACGAGTACTTGATATTTTTCCAAGGTTATCCACTATCACTATTACTATTCAATATTATATTACAAATGTTAGCTTTAGCAATAAGAAAAGAAAAAGAGAGTAAAGGAATTAGAGTAGGTAATGAGGAAAAGAAATTATCACCCTTTGCAGATGATATGATGTTATACTTAGAGTACTCTAAAGAATCAAATAAAAAACTACTAGAAACAATTCACAACTTTATCAGGGTTTCAGGATATAAAATAAAACCACATAAATCATCAGCATTTTTATATATTACCTACAAAGTCCAACAGCAAGTCTTGTAATCCTCCATTTTATTTCCTCTCTCGTATGCACTTTGGTTCTCTCTTTCCACTCTATCCTTAGTTGTGTTAGTGCTTTTTTTATGCACCCCACTCACTCTTTATCTTCTATCAACCCTTCCTCTCTTCTCTTCCTTTATTCCTATTGTTTCTGCCTTCTTTTCTATCCTGTCCCACCCTTTTCTTTTCCTCCTTCTTTATAGGGTTAGATAAATTTCTAGACCCAAATGAATGATTAAATTATTCCCTCTTAAAGCCTTCTTCTTAAACCTAATGAGATCAACCTTCAGACAATGTTCATCTCCCTCCCTTCTTTCCCCTGATAGTAATAGGTTTTTTTTTTACCTCTTTATGTGAACTAATTGCCCTTTCCTTTCCTCTTTTTCCAGTACAGAAAAAAAATTACTTTTTCTTTGATGTCATCACATCGGGGACCATTCATAACCACAGGTTGTCTGTCCATGTGGTGCCCTGTTCTGTCTGCTCCAGTGACAAATACAGTTAACAAGAGTTACAGATATTGTTTTTCTATTTAGGGATGTAAACAGTTTAAGTTTTAAATATATATATTTTCCCCTATTTACCTTTTTATGATCTGTTGTGTCCTGTGTTCATAGATTAAATTTTCTGTTTAGGTCTGTTTTTTTCTGATTGAAAATCTCTTTGTTGAACCTTCATGTCTTCCCCTGAAAGATGATGCTGAGTCTATGTGGATAGTTAATTCTTGGTTATAACTCCAGGTCCTTTGCCTTCTGGAATATGGTATTTCAGGCCTTCTGATTCTTTATTGTAGAAGCTGCCAAATCAAATTCAATTGTAGGGGGTATCTTAGCTGCTTTTTTGAAGAAATACTCTGGTTTCCCAGAGTTTGTCTTCTGAGCTGGTATGCGGGGCTGCCCCACTGATCTGCTCCACTACTGAGCCAAGATTGAGGATCTTAATTGCTGATTTGCTGTGATTAAGATGCTCTTATTGGCTTTCCCAGAGTCTATCTGACCTAGACTGAATACCCAAAGTTTGTTTAGACTATCTTGAGTTAAAGAGTTCATTCTGTCAGATTCTATTCAGAGGCTGGTTTTCAAGTGGTTTTTGAGGAAAACTGGGAGGACTCGAGCAGCTTCCTGACATTACTGTGCCATCTTGGCTCCCATGAGCTGATATTTGTAAAGCACTTAGAATAATATCTATCACATAGTATATTATTATAAATGTTTGTTAACAAGTTTATTAATAAGCACTTACTTTATAAATGCTTATTCCCTTTGTTCTTCAAATATCAAATGGAAAGAATTTAAAACTAATATTCTATGCTAGTATCATTCTCAATATAATGTACCAAAAAGTTGTCTGGAGACATGAAGGAATCATCTGTTTCCCAAAGAACCATCAAAAATTAAGAATTCTGAGGGAGGGACTCAAGGAATGAAAAGGATGAATGCAATTAGTCAGAATGTTGTACTCATGCCATTTGCACTGTTGACTTGAATATCTTACTCATTATCACCAAACATTATTGGTTAATACTTGATGGAACATTGGGTGCTGAATGAACTGTGAGTGATAAAGACATCTGCTCAATTAAGGTAGGTCCCTTTGATGTCTCAGAAACCTCTAGTCCTGACCACTGGAGAATTTTACTAAAACACATTCATTTCATTTTTCTCCTCTGAATCTTGAAAATTGTTTTTCTTCATTATTGGCATTCTTAAAACAGCAATGTGATATTTTCCAGTGGGCCAATTTTCTAGATAAATCTTTGCAGATGCTCTGACTGGAGCAATGTGGTGCCAGGGTCCCTTGAACTGGACCTGCCATGAGCCCTCCACACCTCTTTTGAAATAGCTGTGCTGGCTGAAAATCATATACTGGATTGATTTGGCTCTCAGATCCTCCTGCTTACTCAGCCAACAAGGAATTAAATTGTCTTGGCAAAGAGGAAGTGTTAAGTCCTCTCCCAAGGGACTTTAGTCTATCTTACCCTGGCAGAAAGATACATGCAAAATCTCACTGGACTTTTCTCTCCTTGACAGCTGGGCTCTGAGTCCAACAGACCTCTATGAACTCCTGAAACTGTTCATTTCCAAAAGATTATGCAATGAATAAACCCAAAGGTCCTAAAGTGCTTTCAGTAAGGACTGCTTCTCACAGACCAAAGTTATATTCTTCTTGGACAATTTTATGAGACATGAAAATAACAATTCATATTTCCACAACACTTTAAGGAAAGTAAGTGCTTTCAATGATGATGATGATGACTAACATTTACATTCATTTAACCTATTAAATATTCATTAAGTACCTATTATGTGTCAGGAGGTGCACTAAGTGGTGGGGATACAATTATATATGTATGTTCTATAATTAAATACCTACTATGTGCCAAGAATTGTACTAAATAATAGGAATACAATTTCATATATGTGTGTGTACATATACATATACATATGTGTGTGTAAATGTGTGTATGGGTTAAAAAAAAAAAGTCCCTGCCCTCAAAGATCTTACAGTCTACTGGGGGAAAACACAAAAGGAGGCAGGAAAGTAGAAGGAGGCACAGCAAGAGGCCTCTTGTTCCATGCAATTGAAATTAGGTAAGGTATGGGAAACAGAATGTAGGAAGTATAAGGTTTCATTTCTGCCCTATATAATGGAAGTCATTGATGTTCTGACTTCCAGCCTTTCAATCAGGTGGAAAGGAATGCTACTAGAAGTAGTGTCAATCAAAGTTTGAGTTTAGTAGAGATTAGAAGTAGTGAATTTATCTGAATTCTACCTGGAGTTGAAACCAGGCAGGGCAGCAGATGCAGCACCTAACTAAGGCTAATTACTATGCTAAACACTTGACAAATATTAACTATTTTTATCCTCATGACAACCCTGGAGATAAGTGCTCTGGACACTCTAGTTTTAGAGTTGAGGAAACTGAGGGAGTCAAAGCTTAAGTGAACTTGTCGGAAGTTACACAAACTAGTAAATGTCTAAGGCTTCCTAACTTCAGGCACTCTATCTAGTGCACCACCTAATTACTCTACAGAGAGCAATCAATCAACCATTAATGAAGATTAACCTCCTGTTAACATGACAAGAAGTGTGCTAATTGCTGAGAAAGAAAAAGAGAGGCAGGGAAAGATAGGGAAGAAAGGGGAGAGATAGGGAAGAGAGAGAGAGGAGGAGGGGAGAGAGAGAGAAAGAGAGAGAGAGAGAGAGAAAGAGAGAGAGAGAGAGAAAGAGAGAGAGAGAGAGAAAAGAAGAAGAAGGAGAAGGAGGAGGAGGAGGAGGAGGAGGAGGAGGAGGAGGAGGAGGAGACACAGAGACAAAGACAGAAATAGAGACAGAGACAGATAAGGAGAGAAAGAGAAAGAGAGAAACAACCAGAGGGAGAGTGAGAAAGTCAGTCCCTATCCTCAAGGAGCTTACTATTAATATAATTAATAAAAGTAAGAGTTATTATTCTCATTTTACAAAGGAGAACAATGAGGCACATAGATATGGTAATGGATAGAACCCTGAACTCCAGGTATCTCAGTTATATATTTAACTATATGTCCATGGGCAAGTCAGTATCAGTTTTCTCCTCTCTAAAATGGCGATAAAAATAAAATCTCACCATGGGCAAATAAGTTAACTTCTCTCATCAGTTGTCTTTTCTGTAAATTGGGGATAAAAATAAAATATGCTTGACAGGATTATATAAGAATCATATGAAATTATATATATAGTACTCTGCAAAATTTAAAGTAAAATAGAAATAACTATTAAGAGATTCCTATTTTTATAATTTCTGTTATTGTTAAGAGATCAGATAAGTTACTAAGTGTCTGAGGCAAGATTTGAACTGGTCTCCTGAATCTAAATGTAGCTTTTTTCTCCAAAGAGCTTATTACAATTATTTTTAATGTAACTGTGTGTCATAGAGATTAGCAGAAAAGAAAAGGAACTAATTACTGACTTTTGGAGGCCAGGATCTTTGTGTGAATAAAGATACTCCCCTCTTTCCTCCTCCACCTTCTCCTCCCTTCAGCTGTCCCAGTGGGTGGAACATTCCCTTAGCCAAAGCCTTCACTCCACTCCTTATTCTGGAGTTTAAGGGGCCCCTTTGAACCTTCTGAAAAACAATAGGAAAGTAAAATTCGTAACAGCGTTGGAGGGAAACCACTCCTGCTCCTTCCTCCCCAAACCTCCTTCCACCACTTAAATCTGCTTACTCAAGCCTCAGGCTTTTGTGGAGAGAAAATCCTCATATCAACAATAGCCCTGATTTGAAAAGTTATGGAATATAAACTCAACACAATTCTCCTTCATTTGACTATGGATCACAACATTTGCTTCCAGTCAGAACAAACTATCCTATCTTTTTCTCCTTTACATAAAATTATTATTACTTCTTTCTTTGACTAGAAATTCTTAGCAATGAACAGAGCTCACTGTTTTGTCAAACTTTATCTTAAGCCAACATTTAGTACTAATTAAGGTGAAAAGTTGAAAAAGAAAAACAAATCCTTTAGATATTATATCCAGAATTACCATTTCCCCAGAAAAAAAAAAGGGGTTGGGGTTCCATATCCAGGTCTTCCTTTATATTGTGTTTTTTCCACTTTAATCATAACACCTTTCTGCTCCAATCTAATCAAGGAATGATTAACTCAGACTGGTCTGGTGAATGAGTTTTGAAACTAGAATGAAATGAGATATATGTAGGCCATATAGAATTTTGTAATAGGAAATGTATTTAGTACTAACTTGGAAAGTGTATTCAGCAAGGATATAATACTGATTTAAATAAATACAGCTTCCCAGTCTACCTTGGACTTGCTGGTGATATAAGCCATACTATGGCAAATTGTAAGAAGAAGCTCCTAACTCCTCATTCCCTAACTTTTGTTCTCAGGTCACCAGGAAACAACACCAATGGTTTGAGCCCCAGTCCTCTGGACCAATTTAATCTCAAGTCCAATTTCAATCTTTTTTTTAAAGATAAAATCTAGTCTAGCCCAGAAGAGGTTAAACATTATCCTTGCTATGCTAAGCATTTTACACCTTAGCATTTTTACAAGGTTATAATTCCTTGGCTATAAATATTTCAAATTTTGTGGAGGAAAAAAAAAACATATCTTCTGGCTCAGTTGTACAGATAGACAATTGAAAAAACAGGAATAAGGGATAGAATAAATATTGATAGATTGCTGTTGTTTCACACAAATTTTTAAAAACAAGATCTTCTTTGTTTCTTGTTTAAATGTTACCCAAGAATTTCCTGGATTAATGAACTCTTAAAAAATCAGTAGCAAAATATTTGAATGCTTTACCTCAACTAATCTATGTCACTTAAATAAAATGACATGTGTCATTTTATATGGTTAATTTTATAGATGCATTGAAAAAATCAGTCATAGGTTGGGAGAATCTGACACATCTATCTCATTCCCTGTGTGTTGAGAACACAATAAATGTCCCATGTCTTGAAGTAAGTGATAGAAAAAATACACTAAAGCTTCAGTTTTTCCAGTCCCCCCACCCCTTCCAGGAAATGTATAGATCATTGGTTTGTCATGCTAGCCCACTGATTGATATATGCTCCAAAAATGAATGTTTTAAGGGAAAGACAAATAATCATTATTAATGCCTTTTCAGAAGTATACTGCAATTCTAGGGGCTAGAGTAGGTGGCACTAGTTTTTGATGTATTATACTTATTGTTTTTCTCTTGACCCTTCATATGGTCTGTCTACCATGGAAAAAGAGCTATTTGCAGACATTGGTCATCAGCTTTCTGAAACCTATATAAAATATCCTATGAATATACCAAGAATGACTTATTCTTTTTTAAGTCTTCCCACATGAGGTATCAGAGACGATGGATAGGTTACATTGCTTCCTACTTTCAGAGAGGAAAACAGAGCAGTGAATGCAATGGGACAATTTGTTTGATCCTATTGATCCTATTCTATTGAAACATAAAGAGAGCAAAACATTTACCCTTTTAATCTTAGATGGGGAGAGCTCCTACTTTTCAAGTGTTATTATAATCAAAAGAGATAACATGTGAAACACTTTGAAAACATTAAATGTTAGTTATTTTTTATTATTTTGAGGCCCTCTGCTTCCCTCAATTATTGATACTCTTCTTGAAATTGCTTTTTGGGGGTTAGAAAGAGTAAGAAATCCAAATCTATTTACTCTGCTGTAAGAAACTTCTAGTGAAGATAATTTCTCTTGCCAAGGCAGATGGACACTTCCACAACTGGTAGCTATACAATTACCAAGACCCCTGAGAAATAAATGAGATTCATTCAGCTGACATCTCTCAGAAATAGAATTCCACTTGTATGTTTTTTGAGAGCAGGGACAGTTTCCCTTTTTGATCCTTAATTTTAATGCCTGAACTATTCACATCTGGATTTAGTATATTCATAGGAAAAAAAATCAAATTTCTCATCAACAAAAATAAGTAAAGGAAAGGATTAGATCAGATGTCTTTCCACAGGTAGACATATACTAGATATTGAAAACATCTAATTAGAGAAAAAAGAGAGAAAGAAAGAAAGAAAGAAAGAAAGAAAGAAAGAAAGAAAGAAAGAAAGAAAGAAAGAAAGAAAGAAAGAAAGAAAGAAGGAAGGAAAGAAGGAAGAAGGAAGGAAGGAAAGAAGGAAGGAAGGAAGAAAGAAGGAAGAAAAAAAGAAAGGAAAGAAAGAAGGAAGGAAGGAAGGAAGAAAAGATGGAAGGAAGGAAGGAAGAAAGGAGGGAAGGAAGAAAGGAAGGAAGGAAGGCAGGAAGGAAACAAGGAAGGAAGGAAGGAAGGAAAGAAAGAAGGAAAGATGGAAAGAAGGAAGGAAGGAAAGATGGAAAGAAGGAAGGAAGGAACGATGGAAGGAAGGAAGGAGGGAAGGAGGGAGGGAAGGGGGAAGGAAAGAAGAAGAATCTCTTATTTCAAAGAGTTTACATTCTATACACATATTTACAGATATGGATGTTACCTACTTACGTACATATGTATATATGAAAGCAAATACAAATTATTTTTACCTTCCTTAAAGAATCTTGAAGAAGCTACTAGTGTTTAGAAGTCCATTCTCCTTTGGCTCTGCTCATATAACCAAGGTCCTACCACCATCAGATATGGTGGTACTAGTGAAGGTATGGTGAAGGCAAATTCTTTAGTGGAGCTGCTGGCTGACTGCTTATGTGCAAATCAGTGTGGATGAAGAATGCTTATGGAATGATGGATTACAAAGAATATTAGAAAGACTTGCTTTTGAATCTAACTTGGATACTCACTACATAGTGCTAAGCAAGCCACTTTCTAAACTTCAGTTTTCTCATCTATAATAATCTTAAAATGTATTTATTAAGTATCAACTATGCAAGAAAACACTCCTTTCCTTGAAGAAACTTATATTCTATTGGGGAAGCCTTATGCATCTATATAAATGAATATAAAGCTATAAGAATAGCACCTGCAACCCATTGGGTGGTTTCAGGGCTCAAATGAGCTACTCAATGTAAAATGTTTTGCAAACTTTTAAGAAGCTATAAAGTGAGGTATTATAGCATACCTGGAAGGTGGCTGCTTTTGTTTCCTGGAATGTAAGTACCTCCTCCAGGGAAACTGATGACAACCAGACAGCCATGTTTCCCCTTTCAGATTATGCTTTGCTGCTCTGCAGACTATCATCAACCCTGCCAACTGTTACAGGGAGCCCAGGAATTGCCAGAAGCAGAGAGTGTGGCATCTGGAAATTGTTGCAGGGATAGCTGGAAGACTTCCAGGAAGCCTGGTATTCTTGGGCAGCCTGTGAAGTTAAGGGGAAAGAAATTCCACCTTCTGGGGGAAATCCAGGACTAAGCTATCTTAATGAGGTGTCAATGAGCTATCAGTAGGTAGGCCAAGGAGCTGACCTCCCCTAGGTTGCTTTCATCATTTTCCTTAATTCTTTCAAACATCTGAACCCATTAGATAATGGGGAAACTATCTTTTCCCCCTCTTCTAGTCTATGAGTAGAACTTCCATTCCATTTTTTTATCCAGGAAAATCCTATGCACTCCAGAGGTAGGTGAGAATTATAAATAAATGAGTTGTAATGGAAAAGTGATGGATTTCGAGTTGGGAACCATCACTTATGGTTTTAATTAGCTGTGTGAGCATGAACAAATCACTTCATTTCAGTTTCCTCATCTGTAAAATGGGCATGGTACCATATGCTATTTGCAACAGTGTTGATATGAAGGGGAAAATTATAAGTCCTGAAATTATGTAATAAGTGTTACCAAAAAACAACAACAATAATAACAAAATATTATATGCTGACATCAATTAAGAAGATCTAGAGGGAAATTTTGTGAGAAACTTGATCAGATCACCCAAGTTTAATCAGTATACACACTTATACTGTGCTGATTTTAAGATAAAGATGGGAAAATTGATAAAGGGGAGAATATTACTAGAAAGTATGATTTAGGAAAAAGAAATTGGAAGTCAAAGATTTGTAGATTATATGGAAATCTCTCAACTGTATATCAAGGGCATTTTCTTTGAAAAAAGGAAAGAAAACGATCAAATAGCACCAGAAAAAGAAAAACAATTTTCTTTTAAGAGGAAAATATTTGTTACTGATGTGGCAATTATCTCTGTCTGATTGAATGTTCTGCAACTAATTGATAAGAGCCAAGATCACAATTAGTTAAAAAATTAAAAGCAAACAAACCATGATAATTTTATTCACAAGTTTAACTAATACAGATTAACTACCAAAATAAGTATTCCAAGCCTAGATAATGCCTTAGTTGACACATGTTATGCTCTTCATGTACAGATAGTTGCCCAAATCAACATCTAGCTAGAATATAAACTTGTTTGTAATTTTTACAAAAGAGAATAATGAATGATTATGAGCATTGTTCTCTCATAAATGGGAGAGAAGCAGTAGAGGACAAAAGCAACTTAAGAGCACTTGAAAATAAATCTAACTAAGCAAAATCATTCCAGGGACATTTAAGGATGAAAATGGAAGGAGGACTACAAATAGAAGAAAAATGGAAAAGATCTGCAAAGATTGTTATGACAAGCTTTTCACCATCAAAGACATTGAAATTTTCCCACTTAGATCTTGATGTCACAGTTCCACATGTGCCATAAAAGGGGAAGGGTGGATGGTAATAAACAGAATAATGATAGGAAAAGCAGTCAGATTTAACTCTCTGATTTGATCATATAAAAAACATCTGGGCTGGAAGCACCACATGCTTAAAGACATTGAAGGAATGATACAGATAATATTAAGGAAAGATACTAAAATTATAAAGAAAAAATTTATACCCTATTAATACCTAATAATAATAGTAACAATGAATTTATATGCTACTCTCCTGTTCTGTATAAATGAGAGTCATATCTGCATGAATCAAAGATATTTTTGCTCAAGGTAATAGTAGGACATTGTTAAGAGATTTTACCAGTTATATTCACCATTAGATTACATCCTCACTATTTCACAATTAACTGAAACACATGAAAGAAATGAGATTCCACTTTTTTATTGTTTATTGTTTAATCACCTAATCTACAACAAAATGCTACCTTACAGAGTTTTCTATAATAATAATATAATAAAAGTTATTTTCCATCTATACATTTATATAGAAAATCCAAACAATATGCTTTAGAAAGAAGTATGAGAAATAACCCTCTTTAATAATCCACCCATAGTTATTGGCAAGACATAAAACAGAAATGTATGCTTGCTAAACATATTTTTCACTTTCCCAAAAGTGATTTAGCCTAAGTTTAGAGAATACATTGAAAGACTCCTTGTGGATGGTGAGGTTTCTCAGATAACTTTTTATTGCATTCAATCCTGGAATGCTACACAACACCCCTTTAATTTTTCAAGGGACCAAATGCATGAAGAATATTTATTCTTTTAATTTCAACATGCGTTGATAGAGATACTTTATAGACCTTGCCCATTAGTATGCAGTTTAAAAAGAGGAGGACAGTAGACAGTTTGCATTTTCTTCAGGAAAATTGCAAAGTTTCTTTACTTACCTCAAGCTTCCCATAAATACAGTGACCTGTCTTTTTGAAACTCTAATATCCTTACATCACTGTTAGAAGGCAGTGAGATAAGGAATAAAATTTTCTCTGATAAATAAAAATAAATCTCATACACAGGACAATAGAGAGGTACTTAAACCGGCTAAGGCATATAATTAGGAATTCTAAAAAATAATGAAAGTAAAAGATGTTATCGAGGAATTGTGTATCAGGAAGAGGACTGATCATGTGGAAAGACTAAACAATGACATTTAGGTACCTAGAGAGCATTATTGAAATATCAGAAGCAGAAGGAGGCTTACAGTAGATAAATTTGTCAAAAGGATTGAAGTATACGAATAATAATCTCAAGGGATGGATTTTCTGAGCCTCTCCCATAGGATGTAAATGAAAAGGACTGTCTGTCCTCCTTTCTCTCCATGGCTGCATAATGGCTACAATCATATTGAAACTAAAGCACATGTCCTACACATGAAGTTCCAATAACAGTTCTCAAAATCATAATTGTCTAGGGGGACATATTATCAAAAAGGGAAAAGTTTACTAGAAAACATGGACTTAGGTTAGAGAGTGTTAGGAGCATGTAGAACAAAGGTAAAATGGGAAAAAACTAGTCAGAAAAAAATGACATATTTGTATTGTTTAAAAGCTTAACTTCTTGGAAAGCATAACAATGGCTTATAAGTAAGTTGTGTCCTGTCTTTCTGTCCAGCATGCTTTGGGATTTTATATATGTTAACCAATTCTTTAATATAGAGGAAATAAATAGCTGTATTATATTTGATTGATTAAGTATTAAGTAATTTTTTACTCTACTTTTGGTAAAAGCCAATGCATGAAATCTAAGACATAAGTAATTTTCACTGGGGACAACAGAGTCAGTATTTGACTATAAAAAGCCAAAAAGTATGAGCAAAGGAACTCAACATCTTTTATAAGAGTCCAAGTCTAGGACTGAACCCAGTAACTGCGTAAATGGTTGCTTAATAGAGATCCCTTAATAAGAAAGACAGAGTACAGAGCCTCATCCTCAGAGCTCAGCATCAATTACTGTTATGCAAAAATGAAACCTCAGAGAACAAATGTGATTTGACCAACCCATTGCTAATGTGTCTGAGGTGAGTTTTGAACTCATATTTTATTTATTCCTCTTGAGATTCAGTGTTTCTCATTTGTTTAGGGAATCTGTAAGATCATTTCCTAGCATAACATCTCTATGAATTTATGAATCCTTAGAGTAGTGAGATAAATTATTAGAGGTTTTCCAATACACATCACTGTTGTCTTGAGTAACTTATCTATCTGTTTAACCACAGTCACCAAAATATATACAATGAGCTGATAGACATTCTCAGGCATGAATTGTACTATATATCCTCAAAAGACTTTTGTAACTGTGAGAACCAAAAATGCCATGAATAATGGTCTGAGTAAGATGAACAAGGTAGGGTCTTCAATCTAAAATCCCTAAACCCAATGATAAGGTCCCAGCACCAGACCTCACTTTCTATTTCTATAACCTACTCCTGGATAAATGTCTTTGCAATTTTCTCTGATAAAGACTAGTATCTACTTAGACATGTTATTCCTAAATGACTGTTTATACTTCACTGTCAATTCATTACTGTATGATGTAAGATCATCTCTAACCTACTAAACATTATGATATCACTCCCTCTCTGTTTTCCCAGTCCATCATCTATGGCCTGATAATTTCCTTCCCTTGCCAGTTTTTAAATGCCATCCATTTCGACTGGGTACTCTTTCCTCTTTTTTTAATCTGTTCTATGCATTTACCTTAATTTTTATTGCCTTTTCCAATTTCTGTTTCTGAGCTGTGCCCATCACCTGTACATTTTCCTTGACAGAACTTTCAAAGGCTGATGGGAAAATTCAGGAAATTGTGCTCAAAGATACTTTCTTTCAAATAAGAATGTAAAGAATAAGAACAAGAAAAACAAGACCAAGACCAACAAAAACAAAAACAAAAACAAAAAAAAAGAAGAAATAATGAGGAGAACAGAAAAATGATAGGTGGTCACAATAGTCCTGAGAGTGATACCACTAGGATAGCAGTTCTGCTTCCAATCTATCCTTACAGTTATAATACAGGTAAATGATTTTTGTGGAGAAAAAATCAACCATTCCCACCAACTGCAAACTACTGCTACATGGAAGATCAAGTGAGCCTAAATTAAGCAACAAGACACCTTAAGGAAGTCAAGTCAGATCACCATCACCATCTCCTCTTCCTCTCATCCCTGATGGAGATAGACCATGATCAGGAATCCGAGCCTTGGTACTGATGTGAGTGTGATTTGAGCTCAGATCTCAAAGCCCAGCCCTATATACTGTCCTAGCCAGTAGAGAATTATTACCATCTCTATAAACTCTGCTTTTAGAAACTCTTTGATTTGAGAACAGCTTGCTTCTTCCAAACAAGCAGGCAGTTTGCACTTTCAGACCTAGAACTGGCATGGATGATGCTTATGGCATCAGAACAACCCTCCTCCTTTCCATCACATGGACAGCCAGCTGGTCTGCCTGGCAGATTCAGCCAATGATTCTCCAAAGTATCTAATATCCATTAAACAGAAATTTTCTCTGGATAACTCTCTATTGGAAGGTAACAAAATTTCTAAATAAAGGACTACCTTTACTCTCTTAATCAAAATTAAACGGTTTTAGATTCTTCTTCCTTAATGACTTTAAAAATTTTGATGAAAAGAGCAATTACCATTTGTAGAAATTGCTTTTGGTTAGTCCTTGGCTTGAAGCTCATATGTGGAAAATGTTTGAAATATCACTCACTCTATGATATCTATGGAGCAAACTTAGAAAACATTAGAATAATCAGTTGTTTATCAAAATCTTCATAAATTACTTCCATTAGGCAGATAAAGTAGCAGTTGAATATTCTATGGAAATTTCTCAGTTTTCTAAAGACATAGCTACAGGCTTATCTAGCATAGTTTGGGAAAAATATTTATTCTTTTCATTTACTATCTAGCTAGCCTTTCTCATCCTTATTAATTGGGAATAATTCTGACTCTAATTGGATTTTTTTTATATTTCAGACTTTTAAAGAGATGGATGAAATACACTCTACATGCTTCCCCCTGTAGTTTCTCTGAACATTTTTTCAGACTTAGTCATAAGAACAAAAGGTTATTCCCTCCAGTTTTATGCAACTTCTGGAAGTCAAATTATGTTGGGGCTAATACAATTAAAATTGTTATGCGTGTATATGCATATGTATGTGTATATATACATGTGTATATATGTTTTATATATATGTATATATAATTATATATTAATATACCGCTCATTCTTTCTTTGATTTTCTTATATTTAAACACAAGGATGGAAAAATTTCCATAAGTTATCCAGCCTCAATAGTGATATGATTTAGTGAATTTCTAATTTATCCTTCCCAAGGGTTGTTTATTTGAGATTAGACTATTCATGATTAAATTAATTATGTCTTAGATTCTCTATGAAACTATGCATTCACTTAAGTTCAATAGGATACTGAATTCTCTTAAATACTAACTTACTATTTTTCATTCTTCAGATAAAAATGATTTGTGGCACCTGTTTTCTGCGTTTATACCAATATGACCTTCTCAGAAAGACCTTTCCTGATTCTTCTATATGAAATTACTTACTTTGTACTTATGTGCATGTTGTTCCTTTAATAGAATTTAAGTTCCTTAAGGCTGAAAACTGTTTCATTTTTGCCTAGAATGCCATGCTAATGCTATTAGTCCTCTTTGAGAATGAAGGACAATTGCAAAGGATATGAACAGACAATTTTCAGAGGATGAAATTGAAACTATTACCACTCATATGAAAGAGTGTTCCAAATCACTATTGATCAGAGAAATGCAAATTAAGACAACTCTGAGATATCACTACACACCTGTCAGATTGGCTAAGATGACAGGAAAAAATAATGATGAATGTTGGAGGGGATGCGGGAAAACGGGGACACTGATGCATTGTTGGTGGAGTTGTGAACGAATCCAGCCATTCTGGAGAGCGATCTGGAATTATGCCCAAAAAGTTATCAAACTGTGCATACCCTTTGATCCAGCAGTGTTTCTATTGGGCTTATACCCCAAAGAGATACTAAAAAAGGGAAGGGGACCTGTATGTGCCAAAATGTTTGTAGCAGCCCTGTTTGTAGTGGCTAGAAACTGGAAAATGAATGGATGCCCATCAATTGGAGAATGGCTAGGTAAATTGTGGTATATGAATGTTATGGAATATTATTGTTCTGTAAGAAATGACCAGCAGGATGAATACAGAGAGGACTGGCGAGACTTACATGAACTGATGCTAAGTGAAATGAGCAGAACCAGGAGATCATTATACACTTCGACAACGATATTGTATGAGGATGTATTCTGATGGAAGTGGATTTCTCTGACAAAGAGACTTAACTGAGTTTCATTGGAGAAATGATGGACAGAAACAGCTACACCCAAAGAAGGAATACTGGGAAATGAATGTGAACTATTTGCATTTTTGATTTTCTTCCCGAGTCATTTTTACCTTCTGAATCCAATTCTCCCTGTGCAACAAGAGAACTGTTCGGTTCTGCAAATATGTATTGTATCTAGGATATACTGCAACATATTTAACATATATAGGACTGCTTGCCATCCTGGGGGGGGGGGAGGAGGGAGGGAGGGGAAAAAACGAAACATAAGTGATTGCAAGGGATAATGTCGTGTAAAAATTATCCTGGCATGGATTCTGTCAATACAAAGTTATTATTAAATAAAATAAAATTTAAAAAAAAAAAGAGAATGAAGGACAATTGGTAACAACTTATTATTTACTACAAAAACTCAAGGGAAAGTTAATTGGACATTCTGATAATACTTGTAGCACCTTGATACAATAGATCTAGTGATGAAAAGGCTTTAGATGTCATCTAGTCAAATAGCCTTATTATACTAAGGCCAAGAAAGGTAACAAAGTTTACTCTTAGTTATACAGGTAGTAAATGTCAGAACCAGGATTTAACCTCAAATTCTGGGACTTGATGCTTAACAGTTTAATTTCTGATCAAATATGTTGAATATTAGTCATATCCCACTAGAGTTTAGGCTGCTCCTTGGGCTTCACTTTTCATTTTCTGTTTCTATGCATTTGTGTTGATTATCCTCCATGTCATTACTCTATTAAACTCAATCCTTCTTTCTGCCTCTTACAATTCTCATTGAAGAACTTCAAATGCCAGCTGTTCAATGAAGCCTCCTTTGACTTCTCTAGTTGTTATTGCTCTCTCTCATCACATGACTTCACATTTGTTTTTCTGTGGTTGATGTTCCAATAGACTGAAGGCTCCTTTGAAATAGCTGATATTATCAAACTGTGCATACCCTTTGATCCAGCAGTGTTTCTACTGGGCTTATACCCCAAAGAGATACTAAAGAAGGGAAAAGGACCTGTATGCGCCAAAATGTTTGTGGCAGCCCTGTTTGTAGTGGCTAGGAGCTGGAAAATGAATGGATGCCCATCAATTGGAGAATGGCTGGGTAAATTGTGGTATATGAATGTTATGGAATATTATTGTTCTGTAAGGAATGACCAACAGGATGAATACAGAGAGGACTGATGAGACTTACATGAACTGATGCTAAGTGAAATGAGCAGAACCAGGAGATCATTATATACCTCAACAATGATACTGTTTGAGGATGTATTCTGATGGAAGTGGATCTCTTCAATAAAGAGAGCTAATTCAGTTTCAATTGATCAAAGATGGGCAGAAGCAGCTATACCCAAAGAAAGAACACTGGGAGATGAATATAAACTGCTTGCATTTTTGTTTTTCTTCCCGGATTATTTATGCCTTCTGAATCCAGTTCTCTCTGTGCAACAAGAAAACTGTTTGGTTCTGCACACGTATATTGTATCCAGGATATACTGTAATTTATTCAACATGTAAAGGATTGCTTGCCATCTGGGGGAGGGGGTGGAGGGAGGAAGGGGAAAAATCAGAACAGAAGTAAATGCAAGGGATAATGTTGTAAAAAATTACCCAGCATGAGTTCTATCAATAAAAAGTTATTAAAAAAATTAAAATAAAAATAAAAAATAAAAACATTACCATAAAAAAGAAGTATAATGATCATTAAATTAAAAAAATGAAATAGCTGATATTTAGAAACAAACATAATATTTACAAAATGTTTCCTAGACTTTATCTCCTTTACTCCTCACAATAATCCAATGAGAGCTATTATTATCATCATTCTTATCTTACAGATGAAGCTACTGAGGCTTAGAAAAATTAAGACTCATATAAGAATCTCTCAGCCTGCTAAGAAATATCTGGGTTTTTTTTTTCTTGTGCAGCATGATAATTGTAGAAATCTGTATAGAGAAATTGCACATGTTTAATATATATTAGATTACTTGCCATCTAATGAAGAAGGTAGGAGGAAGGATGGGAGAAAAAAATTTGGAACACAATATTTTGCAAGGTTGAATGTGGAAAACTGTGCATAAATTTTGAAAAATAAAAAGCTTAAAAAGGAAAATAAAGTGTAGTTTCATGGAAATAAACATGTTTTACACTTGGACCCACAAAATAAAGAAACAAGTTCAATATGGACAAAAAAATTCTGAGCTGGTATTATACCCCAGACTTTTAAAATCTAAGTTCAGTATTCTATATATTCTAGCAAAATTGCTTCATTTACTCATCTATGCCTCTTGTAATCCATTAACCATTAGGGTCTAGCTAGCATTTTGGAATTCTTTGGCTTCTCCAAAATACCTCCTCCCATCTCCATCCTTTTCAGCTTTTTTTTGTGTATACTGTCTCTCTCCTCCCTCATTCAATTGTAAGTTCCTTGCTATCAACAATTATATTTCTATTTTGTATTTCTGTCTGCAACACTTACTGCAATGCCTGACACATAACAGATACTTAATAAATAATATAATGTATAATATGATAATATGGATAAATAATATAATAATAGCTCTAATAAACTAATTAATTTAGAGATCAATAAATAATTTGTCTAGTGACTAGCACCTTATAAGTAGACCACTGGTCATTTAATAAGGTTCTATTACATTACTTGGGCTAGGGAGAGAATTAAAAATGTTAAGCACCCAAAGACTCATTACTTTCTAGTCACCTTATACACAATAAGTCTTCATAAATATTTGTTGGATTGAAGCAGTCCAAGTTGAATTAGAACATAGAACTTTAGATCACAAAATATAAAATTGGAAGCAGCTCTAGAAATCATGGAAATTAACATCTTCATTTTACAGCGGAAGAAACTGAAGCAGAGACAGGAAATGGCTGGCCCAACAAATCAGGTAGTGTAAAAAGTAGCAAAGCTGGGGATAGAATACATTTTTCTGGTTTCAAATCTCATCAATTAATTAATCAGTCACTCAAAAAATATTTATTAAATGCCAACCATGGATCAGATGTGTCCAAGTAGGAACCCAAATACAAAGAATGAAATTATCTCTATTCAGTCCTCTCATTGTATGCATGGTAAATATATGCAGTATATATAAAAAGAAAAATTTGGATCCATGCTGTCTTTATTGAACTGCAATACATACATATGTATTTTTTACAAATCAACTCACAAGGTTTTCTGATAAAAATTTGATTTCTAAGATATCTCATGAAACAATTCAAATTTATAAGAATACTTATTCTCTAATTGTCATGGGACATGAATGGATAGTTTTTTAAGAAAGAAATTCAAGCTATCAACAGGCATATAAAATGTTCTAAATAACAATTAGAAGAATTGAAACTAAAATAACTCTTGAGGTGCTACTTTACACTCACTAGATCAACAAAGATGAGAAAAGAAGAAAATGAATAAATATATAGTATTTATTAGAGTGATTGTCATCATTATCAGGGATATAGCTTTAGCTATCATGTCCTAAGTAGATTTAATTGCAGAGATTTATAATGAATAAAATCATCATGTTTTAAACACACTATATAATAGGCACAAAATACAAAAGCAAAAAGAAATGTTTAATAAGCATTAATTTTTCTAGATTCTTTCATTCCACTGGAATTATATTCTATGTTTTCAATTTCCCTAAAGGGGAGAGATATATGTATATACATAATTTTAAAGACCTTATTGATTGTTATTTTTATTGCTGTCATTTTCAAATAACACTTTCTCTCTAAAGCAATCCCAATAGATTTTAGGCAGAAAATACCATCTACATCCAGAAAAAGATCTAAGGAGACTGAGTGCAAATCAACACATGTTTTGTTCACTTCTTCTTTATGTTTTTTTGTTTGTTTTTTATCTCTCCCACGGTTATTCCCTTTTGCTCTGATTTTTCTTTCCAAACATGAGTCATAAAGCAATGTGTATTCAAAATAAATAAACTTATTACAATAAAAAAAATCAAATGGCACTTTATCATGCCTGTTTACTATATAACTTTATTGTAACAAAGATATACAATTAAGCAAAACAAATCACCATATTATTCTGATAACATATCCCTCATTCTATACTTCTTTCTGGCACTAACAAGAGAAAAAAAGCCTGATTCACCTTTAGTCTTCTGAAGTTAAGATTAGTTACTGCATTAATTAGTATCCTGATGGCTTTCTGTGTACATACAATATTGATTTCAAATTTTACTGTTATTGAGAGTAAACCGATATATTTTAATTGCCTGCTCCCAATTCTACAATAAGAGTTAAAAATGTAAATTGATTTGGAGATGACCTTAAGAAAAAGAGAGTTCTTAACAAGATGTTTTAAAGCCTAGCTGGAGGACATTTTTTCAGCCTGGAACTTTTGACAAATTTCAAGTCCTGTAACAAAAATAATGAGTCCTGAACAAGCCACAGTGCTTATCATATCCATGACATGAGTATTACAACTGCTAGTATTTTCTGAAAATAAGTCATTGAATAATAATCTATCAATAGTTATGAGAATAATATTTGAAATCCCCAATAAAGTAAATAAAAATGGAATCAACTTTATTTCTGCCCTTACATCTGTAAGATTATTAAAAATGAAAATAGTACTCACTTAAGAGGTCTTTAGAAGATAGTTATACTAATGCATTATTGGCAGAATCTGTCCCTTCTAGACAATGATTTGGGAAGAAAATTGCCTGCAAATTCATTATGATGTGATCATCCTTTGGCCAGAATCAGAGTACTTGTTAATGCTTGAATGGCAGCATGGTGGCAAGATTCCAATGGAATGCCCTAGGGATTTAGGCTTGGCCCTGGGCTGTTCAACATTTTTATAACCATCATGTCTAAAGAACTGGCATATTCATCAATTCTGAAGATGACACAAGATTGACAGGAATATAAGAACACAAAAAGATCTTTATAGTCTAAAGCACTGGGTTGAAGTTAAAATGTCAAAATCCAATAAAGATAAATTGAAAAACTTATACTTGAGAACCAAAAAAAAAAAAATAATAGCTTCCTATCTGTAAGATGGAAATGACATGATTAGATTGCAATTGTTCTGGGAAAGATCTGTGGTTTTTGATAGATTTAAATAAACGCAGTTGGGTTGTCAGTGTGATGTAGTAGCAAAAATACTAATGGAATCTTGGCTATATTAAAAAGGGACATTACTTGTATGAATAGGAAGGCAATTTCTCCATGGTACTCTCACTAATCTAACCTCATATAAAACATAATGGCTACTTCAGAAAAACATAGTTTAATCATCAGACTGACCAAAGGTGAAAATAACGATGATTGACCTTAAGCCTATGTATATTTATTCTGGAGTAAGAAAGATTGTGGTAAGGAAAAGACTTTGGAAAAAAGTGAGTCATAATGATTCTAGAACCAATATTATTATTGAAAGATCTCTTGAGCTAATAGTAGAATTCTTGAAAGGGCAACAAGAAAAAGCAATAAAAGTAATAGACTTGGGAATAGGTTCAAATAGGATGCTCACCTTGAATAGATTGAAATCACCGCTAAGTCATAGAATAATCTTTCTAGATTTGGAGGGCTATTCAAATATTTGAAGTTATCTAGTGTAACAAGGATTAGACTTATTTCTCTTAGCCTACAGAACTAGCAGAACCAAAAATATTTGATGGAAAATCCAGAGAGAGAAATTATGGCTTCATATAAGAAGAGACTGTCTCAGAGTTATATGATTAGGTCACAAGGTACTGAGTTGCCATTTTCACTGGACATCTTCAAAAGGAAGCTAGGAGAACATATCTTAAATATTGTAGTAGGGAGGCCAAGTCTTTAGAGACCAGACAAGGTAATCTCTGAAGTTCTTACCCAAGAAAAATTTTGTGATTCTAATCCTCTTCTCAAATAAAATACCATCAAAACATGATACATTTGATTATACTAAGCACAATAAGGATGAAGATGAATTGTACTCTATAACAAATGAGTTGCTCACATATGTAGTCAGGTATAATAGTTACTATTTAGGACAGATCCTAACATTGGTTCAATGAAGACCATTTATAGTATGAACATGAGGCAATTAACAATAACTATCAGAAAATACATTCCTATACTCTCATTATGAAAGAGATGTCACAGCTTAGTGGCAAGAGGTTGTTTTTTGAGTTGAGAAAACCTAAGGTCTAGAACTCTGGGCAACTCATTTAAGCAATCTGAGCCCCAGGTAACTCCTGAAGACTTGTCTCCTAAGTCATAAATGTGTTGTCTGGGTGGAGAGAGTTTCTCAAGCTGATATATTTGTAATGTTTTCTCATGCCTACCATATTATCATGCTCATAACTTTTACATTATTCCAAAATATTACAATACACCAAAAGGGCTTATCCTCCTTTTTATTGATTCATATTTTATTATAATAAATATGTGTATTTATTTGCATACACATGTATGTATGTGTTTGTAAGTATATTCAAAATGCACTACTCTACTCAGAAAATACTATGGTAGCACAAATTAATGTTTATTTCTAAGCATGATATTTCCCAGGTTTTTTTTTTAAGAAAACATCTCTGTTATACATAAATATGTATAGCCATACATATATTTACATAAATGGGTATATATAAGTAAATATATGAACACATATGTGTATATGTATACATGTGTGCATATGTACATATATATGATTTTTTCCCATCTAGAGTTTTAGATGGGATAAGATATCTTAGTTGGGAACAGAAAGGTATAAAAGCTAAAGAAGTAGTAGAGGGAGGGAAGAAGCATACAAGAAAGATGGTTTCCATGGAAGTATTGAGAGAAACATTCGTTTCTGAAGACATGCCCATTTCCAAGTCTCCGAGGGTCTTTTAAAACATCTGTTACTGTATAAGTCCAATTCCATTTTGGGTAAATCACTCTTCAGCTTTTGAAAGCATGTATCTAATGTGCAGAACTCAAATGTCAGGGGTCTCCTCCCCAGAGTTCTTTGCTGAATTTGGCAAAAATCATTCAATGAGTCAATGGCAAAGTTGTCCTGTATCTTCATTTTTTGTACCGTCACACCCATACATGTACTATGATGCACAGGAGAATTGGAAAAATTCATTAAGGTCTGTAAAGTATGTGGGGATTTTTGGAATGAAGGTGGCAAATAAACACCTTGTGAAATAAACCTATTACTCTTTTACAGCTATATTTTTAAAAGTGTACTTTTCTTTGCTTTCCCCTTGGTTTCAGAAATGATTCATTCATTTTCTCTTGGAAGTTTTTTACTCTGTTGAACAGAGTTCTTTGGCCCTGTCTTGTCCTCTATCATTACTGAAGAACCATTGAAGTTATTCTGCAAACTTATTTCAGATTTTGGAATATGGTCTCACTTTAAGAACAATAGCAGAAGGGATGGTGATCCTTTTGAAATTATCTAGATTTGAAAGTTTATTCTAGAATGTATATAAAGAACACAATATAGACTGGAAATTAAATAGGCACATTGAAGTTATTTTCTGGAAAATAGGTTGACTTTTGATCTAGGAGGTAGAACCAGGAATAATGAATAGAAGCTGAAAAGTAGAATGTTTAGGTTTGATGTCAGGAAAAACAGTTTAGATAGATAGACAGACAGATAAGTGGATAAATAGGATGGATGGATAAGTAGAGGGATATAGGGGAAGAGAAAGAAAGAGAGAGAGAGAGAAAGAGAAAAAGAGAGAAAGAGAGAAAGAGAGAGAGAGAGAGAAGAGAGAGAGAAAGAGAGAGAGAAAGAGAGAGAAGAGAGAGAGAGAGAGAGAAAGAGAGAGAGAGAGAGAGAGAAGAGAGAGAAAGAGAGAGAGAGAGAGAGAGAGAAATGGCAGGATACATAGAAGATGAGATAGATATCAATGTAGCTATAGATCCATATTAGATATAAATATCAATGCTATTGAGATAGATATGGATGATACAGATATATATATATATATATATATAATTAAGAGTGGATATATCTATAAATACAAAAATATGTATACATAACTATAGATATATTTTCTATCTATATTTACCTGCTATATACCTACTATTTAGAGATATACATACATACATCTATCTACCTTAATACTACACAGGCATATATCAGCTATATTGTGGTTCAGTTCCAGACACCTGCAAAAAAGAGAACATTGCAATAAAGTGAGTCACATGAATTTTTTTTTTTGGTTTTCCAGTCTACACAAAAGTTATATTACATTATGCTGTAGTCTGTTAATATGATAGTATTGTGTCTAAAAAAAATCTAAAACAATTTAAATACCTTAGTTAAAAATGTTGTTTAAAAATGCTAACCATTACTGATCTTTCAGTGAATCATAATCATTTTGCTGGTGCAGGGTCTTGTCCCAATGTTGATGGTTAATGATTGATTGGGAGGTGGTGACTAAAGTTTGGAATAACTTGTGGCAATTTCTTTTAAAAAAATTACGTTTACCACATGGATTGACTCTTCCTTTCATGAAAAATGTATTTATAGCATATGATGCTGTTTTATAGTATTTTAACCACAGAAGAACTTCTGTAAAATTGAAATCACTCATCTCAAATCCTACCACTGCTTTTCAATTAAGTATATGTAATATTCTTCAACGCTGTTGTGTCTTGGGGAATAAGGAGACCTGAAGAGAGGGAAAGAGATGGGGGAATAGTTGATTGTAAGTAGTCAGAATATAACTAAATAAATAAAGAAGTTAGAATATGGAAATTTATTGATTAAGTTCTCTGTGTCTTATATATATTGTGACACTCCAAAAAAAATATATAATAGTAATATCAAAGATCATGGACAACAGATTCTATAACAAGTATAATTATGAAAAAGTTTGAAATATTGCTAAAATTATTCAAATATGACAGAGAGATATGATATGAGCATATAGTGTTGAAAAAACGGCATTGTTTGATGAAGGGTTAGCACAAAATTTTAATTGGGAAAAATGTAATATCTATTATATATAATAAAACAAAATGAAATAAAATAAAATGTGCCTGTATGTCTAGATCTCCTATATCTCTATATCTAACATTGATCTATGTCTATTAGTCATATCTATCTCTATGCTTATATATGTATTCTATTTATCTATCTATCTATCTATCCATCAGATAGATACATCAGACCTAAATCAGTTTCTGTTCCTTTTTCCTAGTTCTATCCACTGGATCTAAATCAACAACTTTAACAGGAAATAGTTTCAAACTTCCTGTTTAATTTACAATTTACATTATATTTTTCTGACATTAGCCTTTGTACACATTTTGGAACAATCTTTCAGATCTAGGAAGTGTCAAAAGAGCTACCTTTCTCTGCAGTTGATCATAGAGTATAGTCACATTCCAAACTCTGGAATAAATTTGCGGAATAACTTTAATGGTTCTTCAGTAATTATAGAGGATAGGAAAAGGACATGAGTTCTGATGATCTACATTAAAAAAACTCAATGGAGGAAAATTTCCAAGAATGAGTGTATCAGCTCTGAAACCCAAGGGGAAAACAAAGAATATTACAATTCTTCATTAAAAGTTAGGATTTATAAAAGTATAATAGGCCAATTTCACAAGGAGTTTTTTCTACCTTCATTCCAAGAATCCTCACATACTTTTCAGATCTTGATAAATTTTCCCAGTCTCTTTAAATTTAAAAATCTATGTATCTATCTATCTATCTATCTATCTATCTATCTATCTATCTATCTATCTATCATCTAACCATTTCCAAAAAATTAGAGTTGTCCTGAAGGAGAATGAACTTCTTCAGAAGATAGATTTCCCTAGAGATTTTTCAAATCAAGGTTCAATGACCAATCAGTCAATCATTTAACTGACATTTATTAAACATCTCTTTTGTTCTAGGCACCATGCTAAGTGTTGTCCTAAGTTTCCATTTGTCTGACATGCTATAGAGAAGACTTATTTATGTTCAGGCATGCGTTGGATTATATTGTTTCTGAAGTTCCTTCCAAACTTGAGATTCTGGCATTCAGTGATTTTTCATAGCTCACCTCCCAAAGAATTAGTTTAGAATAGTTTGCTCATTCTTTCAATATTTTACCTTATCAACTGGACTTTAATCAGACACTAACCCATGGATAGCCAGAGCCAAACAGAACAAGCTAGAGACAGGAGACTCAGAGATCAAACAGAAATTTAATTTCAAAGTGAGGAAAATGCTTGCAAGTGAAATCCACTTGAAGAGTAGAACTTAACATTCTGGGGCAAAATCAATGCCACTTAGAACTCAGTTTCTGTCAAATGAGTTTAGACTTGATGACCTTTAATACCCCTACTGGATCTAAATCCCTGAATTTGATATATACCTAGAAAGATAAGCCATTAAGGCCACAAATGTAAAACAAAACCCACTTTGTAGAAATTCAGTGTATTAACACTGAAGAATTATATTTAGAATTCCTTCACTGAGCCCATTCCTTACTCAGATTCACATAAGTTTCAGAAAGAAAACAAGGAAATTCTTGGTTTTGATAGAATACAAATGTCTTTAGACTAAGGACATAAAAAAAAAAAACCCTCCCTCCCTTCTTCCTTTCTCTCTCTCTCTCTCTCTCTCTCTCTCTCTCTCTCTCTCTCATTCTCCCTTTCTCTTCTCTTCTCTTCTCTTCTCTTCTCTTCTCTTCTCTTCTCTTCTCTTCTCTTCTCTTCTCTTCTCTTCTCTTCTCTTCTCTTCTCTTCTCTTCTCTTCTCTTCTCTTCTCCCTTTCTCTTCTCTTCTCCCTTTCTCTTTCTCTCCCTGTACCCCTTCCCCTTCCTCTTTCCCTTCCTCTTTCCCTTTTTCTTCCTTTTCCCCTTCCCCTTCCTTCTCCTTCCTTCTTTCATCTTTCTTCTTTCTTCTCTCTTTCCCTTCCTCTCTCTCTTCCTCCTCCTCAATGCCTGAAACACAGTAGGTAATCGTTAAATGGATATTGGTTTATTAATTGAATTGATTAATAGTGTGTGGAATAGAGAAATAAGGTAAAGAATTTGCAGGAATGCATGAATTCTTTTTCTGTATTTTATTTTCATTATTTCTGTGTTTCCCTTATGATCTGTATAATATGTGTAGGCCCATATTTACTTGAGCCTTGGCCAGCTATAAATATATTTACTTAACCTGAGCTGATGACATTTATCAATATTTGACATTTATCAATATTTAGTCTATTAGCTTGACCACTATCTGTTTGATTATCTGAAGCCTGAAGATCTGATTTTCTGTTTCCTAGGAATCAGATGATTTTGGGGAAACAGAAATCTTCCATTCCAATCTCTCTGGATAGCAACAACCAATTAGATGCCTCCCCACCCCCTTCTCAATGCTTTCTTACTTATGATGTAATCTCTTGTATAAAAGCTGTATATCTTTACTACTTCTTTAGCCCTTCTATAATCAGCTTTCTCTTTCCCTTATCTTGTGATGGGATAGTTCATCCTCCAGAGGTTTAATAAACAACCTTTCTGTTCTCTACTTTGAGTGATCTCTGAGTAGTTATTTTGGGTAAGGGTCTTCTACATCTCACACAATAGGGATTATGAAGTAAGCTAGGGAGCCCTCTATCTGCAGTGATATTTCCCCCAACCATGCCAAATGAAAAGCAGATATTCATTTTCCTTAGCCACATGAAAGAAAAGATGAGAAGGAAAGGAAGAATTAGATAAAAGGAAAACATGTTGTTATGCTTGTAAAACTGCAACCTAGAAAATAGCAAGGTTAAGATCTGACTAAAAAGATCATATAAAATAAGTCAGGTCTGTTTCCTAAGAGATTATTAAGGGAAGAATAGTGACTCCCTTACCTTGCAAGAAAAAAAGATTAAAGAGGTTCAGGATCCCATCCTGGAGGGTTTATGCATCAGGAAGGAGGAGGAGCTAAAGAGTAAATAAATAGAATCTTAAGTCATGATTCAGCTTAATCAATGTAATATGAAGGAAAATGAACCAATTTCCCAGATTAAAGAAAAATATTCCATAAAGTTAAGAAAACATGGAATAAAAGCAAAAAATTCCAAAAAAGAATTAATATTAACAAAAAGGGACAAAAAAGACCAAAGTTAATAAAGATATTAGATTTATTAATATTAAAATAGGCCCCTTTTTCAAAACATAATTGTCATAGTATTGGATATCTGACAGAAATTCTCTCCAAATAATGAGAAACTGTAAGAGAAAAATCAACAGATTTGATCAACAAAAATATTGAAATAGAAGAAAATTTGAAAGACAGAAGAAAACGACCATAATATTTTTTAAATGATTTAAATGTACAAATCAAAACAATTTATCTTGAAGAGAAGATATGCAAGATAAGTTATGTACCATGGCTGTGCTAGAAAAAACAAGTTAAAAAAACAAAACCACCATAATGAAGAATATAATAGAAGAAAACTTTTTTTATTTTTATTATGGGGAAAAAATCATAATTTCACCACAGGTCACATCTCACAGACAGAGCAGGAAAGGACAATATTTGACAATTTAAGACATCTATTAGTTAAATTTAACAATTCAATTGACATAAAAATGAGTTTTAAAAATGATCGGGAGAAAAACTTTAAATAGGAAGAAAAACAATTTGATTAACATATTTGGCAATTATGAGGAATCAGAGGAAGACTATATATAGAGAGGAGGGGGGATTTAGAACTCCTTCTTTGAGCACATTCCTTACTCAAATCCTTCCATCCTTCCTTCCTTCCTGCTACACATACACACACACACACACACACACACACACACACACACAAAACACACACACACACACACACACACACACACACATGCTTTAGAACTCAACCTATAATGTAAAATGATATACTCTATAAAGTCTGATAACCAGAGTGGGGGGAGATAGGCTTTCAACTAGAGATATATGTTCATTATGCATTGGGATGGGGGAGGGAAGGAGACAAGAAAAATTTTTCACTTTTAAGAAAAATAAAGAAGAATCATAATGAAGGAAAGACTAAGTGATGAAATTATGCTCTTATTATATAATACTTTTTTAATAGATAAGAGGTAAAATAGAGAACAAAAAAAGTGATCAAAGATGAAATATATATATATATATATATATACGTAACTTAGGTGAATCACTGGATTAGATACTCCATGAGTAAATGTTCACAGGTAACTCAGTGTCTTTTCATAGCAGGAATAGGAGAAGAAGAAGGAGAGAAATGAAGAATGCATAATAAACTTTACCAATTCCACAGTTAAACATTTTTTTAAAAATGATTCTTTTTTGTCTTTCAGCAAAAGGAGGAGTAGTATATGAATTAGAGAGAACTAGTAAAGAAGATAGACTGAGACTTGGAGACAGCAGGCCAGGAAAAGTCAGAAATGTATAAGGATATGAGGGGGAAGAAAGTATAACAAGAGTATTTGGTCAGGGAGATTCTTCTTTAATGAAATAGGACTTTGTGGTTGATTTAATCTGAGATTGGGATGCAGAATTTGAATATTGCTGTGAATCAATAAGCAATATCTTTCCCCAGGTAATGAGGTAAGGTTTTAACTGCAGTTTGTATCCAAAGAGATGATGATGATGATGATGATGGTGTTGATGATGTGTGTGTATGTGAGAGAGAGACAAAGACAGAGACAGAGACAGAGAGAGAAATAGAACACAGACAGTGATAGGGGAGACAGTATACATAGAATAAAATATGGAATGCCATGAGTGCAGGACAACATGGGGCCAAGCTAAATTTCATGATCTGTGACACAGGATAACAGCTACCAGGCAACATTGCTTCTAGCTAATGTAGCATCCCTCATGAATTGACATTTTTAACCATAAAGAAAAACATTAAAAGGGAAAACAGTACAATCTGTAATAGCTATAACAGAAAATGAATAAAAGAGGAAGCTCAGAAATTTTAAAACCCTGAGAGTTACAGAGAAAAAAAATATTGAGTAAGAGTATAGCCCTTGAGCAAAAAAATAATAATAAAAAAATGAAAAAGAGAAGAAAAATAATAAAGAAGACAAAACAAAGAACATTTTTTTGGAAAAGAACAAAGTAAAAGAAAGTTACTAAAAATAAGATGTTGGAGGGAAGAAAGGAGAAAAAAAAGATTTTATACTATTTCTTTATCTTCTGAGGAAAATCGATCTTCCAAGACAAATATAAGAATCATATGCACACAATTATAAAATATTTTTCACATAATAAAGTCAGATCTAAACAATTGGAGATATGTTAAATGCTCATGGATGGACCAAATCAATATAATAAAAAAATGACATTTCACCTTTATTAATTTACTTATTTAGTGACATAAGAATCAAATTATCAAAAAAAGTATTTTGTAGAAATAGAAAAATTAATTTTTAAAAGTTGTCTAGAATAAAAGTCAAGAATATTAAGGAAATCAATAATAATAATAATAATAGTAATAATAATGAAACTTGAAGGAAGAGTCCTAGCAGTACCAGATCTCTTTTATAAGACTTTCAAGAAGCCTCTTTGGACTTGAGATCAATTCATAACACTCTTTAAGATTTCCACTCAACATTTTGTCCTCATTTGAGTTGGTGTTTTGTTCTTCCCTGTCACCCTAGTAGCTTTCTATGGTCACGGTTCTTTTGTTTCTTATTCATTTTCTTTCCTTTTTTTGTTATCCCCCTCCCTCTTTTTTTTTAAATTTCATGGCTGAGTTCTGCTCCTGAGGTAAAGGGGACACTGTCCCAAGCTTCCTGTGCAATTCTGAATTTGACTTTGAATACAGGAGCCACTTGTTTTTGCAGGGGTACCTTTATTAGGTCTTTCCAGAAAATAGTCTGTTTTTTCAGAATTTGTCTTCTAAGCTGGGACTAGACACTGACGCACTGGTCTGCTCCTCTAATAAGCCAGGACCAAAAGTTTCAGTTGCTGATCTGATATGATTAAGACCCTCTTACTAGCTTTCCAAGACTCTTTCTGAGCTGAGTTGAACACTATTTTCATCCCCATGAGACTGACCTTTCTTGAAGGTTTTCCAATCTATCTTGAGCTGGAGAGTGGTTTCATTCCATCAGACTCTCTTCAGAGTCTTGGTTTCATGTGGTTTTTGAGGGAAACTGGGAAAGCAGCTTTCTGGCCATTTTGGCTCCAACAATGGAAGTTTGTGTGTATGTTTTTAACACTATTTTTTTAGTCTCAGTAATATATCAACAATCTTAAACATCAATGGAAAGTCAAAAGGATAAATTCACATTTTTCTATACTAATGGATAACCCACTAAGAGATATTAGGATTTGAAATGAACAAAACTAAATAAGGGAGGAAAAATACCTTTCCTAAGTAAAAATAAAAAGGTGAATATAAACTGTAATTTTTATATAAAGATATGATTATGTCAAACACATTATCTAAAGGATATGTTCTACAAAGTAGTATTTTGTAATGGAAGCCACTGATGCATGTCAATGTGGGGAATTAATATCCCCAACATGAAGTTTACTCTCAAACACTTTTTCCTACAAAATATATTATAGAGCTTCATGCCTAGCTTTCAATGGACCATATTCAGTATAATTCACACATAAAGCTCTCTTTTATTGGACATAGAGAAGGAAGGAACCTGGACATTCATTTAAGTCATAGAAACTGAAACTCAAAGTATACCTGGAAGGCATTTCAGAGGTTATTTTTTAAAGATGAAAAAACTGAGGGGTTTTGAAAAAAATAAGAATAGAATCAAATCAAGGTCCTCTGACTCCAAATTCAATAATTTCCCCCATATGATAAGCATGAGAGTCTTTGCATTATCAAAATTGTTGAACTAAGATATGGAGATTAGCTATGACTTCCGGCCAAGATGGCGGAGAGGAAATACACTTCTGTGTAATCTCCGTGTTTTTCTCTCACTATTCATTTCATTTCATGCCTCTGAATTAATGCTCGACTGAAAAAAAACCATACAATTACTTACCAAGAGAAACCATCCTTGAGACTCGTCAAGAAAGGTCTGTTTTTGCGCGAGGGCGGGGACGGTATTTGGAAGCAGTCTGCGGGCAGCAGCGGCAACCAGAGCACAGATAGCAGCTCAGAACCGGGTGGAGCGGAGAGGGGGTAGGACGCAATCGCAGCCGTCTCTGCGGTGAGAGCTTTGCTATAGGAGCAAGTCAGCAGCCCAGCAGAGAAGCTAAAAACACCGGGGGTGAAGAATACAATCCCAAACAGCTGGAATTTCTCGGGACCTGGCCACCCCTCCCCCACAGTGTCTTAGCCCGCTCGGATCTCAGTGCGCAGGCGCCATAGCACAGTAGGACCTGTGCCTCACGAATACCCTGCCCCTCCCCCAAAGAAAGCAGCCTCCATTCAAGGGGTTTTTTTTCCTTCTGTTTCTTTGATAGTTTGTCTTTGATAAATAGACAGAATGAGCAAGAAACTGAAAAAGAATTTAACCCTGGACAGCTTTTATACAGATAAAGAGCAGACTCCAAACCCTGAGGAGACTAAAAACAAACAGTCCCCAGGTGAATCCCCGAAGGAAGAGACCTTATGTCCCTCAGCACAGATGAATCTCATGGAGGAAATTAAAAAGGCTCTCACAAGGGAGCTAGAAGAAAAATGGGAAAAGGAGAGGGAGGCTCTGAAAAAGGAGAGGGAGGCTTGGCAAAAGAGCCTGGAGAAGTCAGTTAAAGAGAGAGTGGATAAAGAAACCAAATCCTTGAAAAATAGGATTAGTGAACTGGAAACAGAAAACAGCTCTCTAAAAAACAAAATTGGCGAAATGGAAAAAAATTCCACAGAACAAAAGAACTCAATTGGACAATTAGAGAAAGATCTTAAAAAAGTGAGTGAAGAAAATACCTCACTGAAAATCAGGGTCGAACAATTGGAATTGAATGACTCGAGGAGACAAGAAGAATCAGTCAAGCAAATCCAAAAAAATCAAACAATGGAAAAGGATGTGAAATACCTTCTGGGGAAGACAACAGACCTGGAAAACAGATCCAGGAGAGACAACCTGAGAATCATCGGACTTCCAGAAAAGTATGATGAAAAAAAAAGCCTGAACACTATCTTCCAGGAAATTATCAAAGAGAACTGCCCAGAAGTCATAGAAACAGAAGGTAAAATAGACATTGAAAGAATTCATCGATCCCCTACTGAAAGGGATCCTAAAATCAAAACACCAAGGAATATAGTGGCCAAATGCCAGAACCCTCAGGCAAAGGAAAAAATACTGCAAGCGGCTAGAAAAACCCAATTCAAGTATCAAGGAGCCACAATAAGGATCACCCAGGATCTGGCAGCATCCACATTAAAGGATCGAAGGGCCTGGAATATGATATTCCGAAAGGCTAAGGAACTTGGTATGCAACCAAAAATAACTTACCCAGCGAGATTGAGCATCTTTTTCCAGGGAAGAAGATGGACATTCAATGAAATAAGCGAATTTCATCTATTTCTGATGAAAAAGCCAGAACTTAACAAAAAATTTGATCTACAAGCACAGAACTCAAGAGAAATCTAAAAAGGTAAAGATTAATCTTGGGAACTATATTTCGGCTGTAAAGATGTATAAAGAATACATGTATACCTTGTTCTAGAAACTAGTTGTGGAAAGGACATTGTACTAGAAAAAAGGGAAAGTGGGGGTACTACATTTCATGAAGAGGCAAAGAAAACCTAGTAAATCTGAGAGAAAGAATGGAGAGGAATGAAAATAGTGAGTATTTTACTGCTTTCAGAATTGGCAGTAAGAGAAGAATTTTAGACATATTCAATCTATGGTGAAACTTCTCCTACCTCATTGAAAAGTGAGAAGGGAAAAGTGAAAAAGGAAGGAATAAGCTAAGTGGAAGGGAATACGGTAACTGGGAGGGAAAGGGGTAAGTTGGGGGGGGGAACTCTAAGGGGGGGAGGGATACTGAAAAAGGGAGGGCTGTGAGAAGCAAGGGGTGCTCACAAGCTTAATACTGGGAAGGGGGGTAAGGGAGTAAGAAGGGAGAAAAGCATAAACCGGGGTTAACAAGATGGCAAGTAATACAGAATTGGTCATTTTAACCATAAATGTGAACGGGGTAAACTCCTCTATAAAGAGGAAGCGGTTAGCAGAATGGATTAAAAGCCAGAATCCTACAATATGTTGTATACAGGAAACACACCTGAAGCGGGGTGATACATGCAGGTTAAAGGTAAAAGGTTGGAGCAAAATCTACTATGCTTCAGGTGAAGCCAAAAAAGCAGGGGTAGCAATCCTGATCTCAGATCAAGCTAAAGCAAAAATTGATCTAATCAAAAGAGATAAGGAAGGGCACTATATCTTGCTAAAGGGTAGAATGAATAATGAAGAAGTATCTATATTAAATATATATGCACCAAGTAGTGTAGCATCTAAATTCCTAAAAGAGAAATTAAGAGAGCTGCAAGAAGAAATAAACAGTAAAACTATAATAGTGGGAGATCTCAACCTTGCACTCTCAGAATTAGATAAATCAAACCACAAAATAAATAAGAAAGAAGTCAAAGAGATAAATAGAATACTAGAAAAATTAGATATGATAGATCTCTGGAGAAAATGTAATGGGGACAGAAAGGAGTACACCTTCTTTTCAGCAGTTCATGGAACTTATACAAAAATTGATCATATATTAGGACATAAAAACCTCAAACTCAAATGCAGTAAGGCAGAAATAGTGAATGCATCCTTTTCAGACCATGATGCAGTGAAAATTACATTCAATAAAAAGCCACAGGAAAGTAGACCAAAAAATAATTGGAAACTAAATAATCTCATACTAAAGAATGATTGGGTGAAACAGCAAATTATAGACATAATTAATAACTTCATCCAAGAAAATGATAATAATGAGACATCATACCAAAATGTATGGGATGCAGCCAAAGCGGTAATAAGGGGAAATCTCATATCTCTAGAGGCCTATTTGTATAAAATAGAGAAAGAGAAGGTCAATGAATTGGGCTTGCAACTAAAAATGCTAGAAAAGGAACAAATTAAAAACCCCCAATCAAACACTAAACTTGAAATTCAAAAAATAAAAGGAGAGATCAATAAAATTGAAAGTAAAAAAACTATTGAATTGATTAATAAAACTAAGAGTTGGTTCTATGAAAAAACCAACAAAATAGACAAACCCTTAGTAAATCTGATTAAAAAAAGGAAAGAGGAAAATCAAATTGTTAGTCTTAAAAATGAAAAGGGAGAACTCACCACTAACGAAGAGGAAATTAGAGCAATAATTAGGAGTTACTTTGCCCAACTTTACGCCAATAAATTCGACAACTTAAATGAAATAGAAGAATACCTCCAAAAATATAGCTTACCTAAACTAACAGAGGAAGAAGTAAATATCCTAAACACTCCTATCTCAGAAAAAGAAATAGAACAAACTATCAATCAACTCCCTAAGAAAAAAACCCCAGGACCAGATGGATTTACATCTGAATTCTATCAAACATTTAAAGATCAATTAACTCCAATGCTAAATAAACTATTTGAAGAAGTAGGGATTGAAGGAGTCCTACCAAACTCCTTTTATGACACAGATATGGTACTGATACCTAAACCAGGTAGGCTGAAAACAGAGAAAGAAAATTATAGACCAATCTCCCTAATGAATATTGATGCTAAAATCTTAAATAAAATATTAGCAAAAAGATTACAGAAAATCATCCCCAGGATAATACACTATGACCAAGTAGGATTTATACCAGGAATGCAGGGCTGGTTCAATATTAGGAAAACTATTAACATAATTGACTATATCAACAACCAACCAAACAAAAACCATATGATCATTTCAATAGATGCAGAAAAAGCATTTGATAAAATCCAACAGCCATTCCTAATAAAAACACTTGAGAGCATAGGAATAAAAGGACTTTTCCTTAAAATAGTTAGGAGCATATATTTTAAACCTTCAGTAAGCATCATATGCAATGGGGAAAAACTGGAACCTTTCCCGGTAAGATCTGGAGTGAAGCAAGGTTGCCCACTATCACCATTATTATTCAATATTGTATTAGAAACACTGGCCTCTGCAATAAGAGTCGAGAAAGAGATTAAAGGAATTAGAGTAGGCAATGAGGAAACCAAACTATCACTCTTTGCAGATGATATGATGGTATACCTAGAAAACCCCAGAGATTCTACTAAAAAGCTATTAGAAATAATTCATAATTTTAGCAAAGTAGCAGGATACAAAATAAATCCCCATAAATCCTCAGCATTCTTGTACACCACCAACAAAATCCAAGAGCAAGAGATACAAAGAGAAATTCCATTCAAAATAACTGTTGATAGCATAAAATATTTGGGAATCTACCTACCAAAGGAAAGTCAGGAATTATATGAGCAAAATTACAAAAAAGTTTTCACACAAATAAAGTCAGACTTAAATAATTGGAAAAATATTAAGTGCTCTTGGATAGGCCGAGCAAATATAATAAAGATGACAATACTCCCTAAACTAATCTATTTATTTAGTGCTATACCAATCAGACTTCCAAGAAAATATTTTAATGATTTAGAAAAAATAACAACAAAATTCATATGGAACAATAAAAAGTCGAGAATCTCAAGGGAATTAATGAAAAAAAAATCAAATGAAGGTGGTCTAGCTGTACCTGATCTAAAATTATATTATAAAGCAGCAGTCACCAAAACCATCTGGTATTGGCTTAGAAATAGATTAGTTGATCAGTGGAAAAGGTTAGGTTCACAAGACAGAATAGTCAACTATAGCAATCTAGTGTTTGACAAACCCAAAGATTCTAAATTTTGGGATAAGATTTCATTATTTGATAAAAACTGCTGGGATAACTGGAAATTAGTATGGCAGAAATTAGGCAAGGACCCACACTTAACACCACATACCAAGATAAGATCAAAATGGGTCCATGACCTAGGCATAAAGAACGAGATTATAAATAAATTAGAGGAACATAGGATAGTTTATCTCTCAGACTTGTGGAGGAGAAAGAAATTTGTGACCAAAGATGAACTAGAGACCATTACCAATCACAAAATAGAAAATTTTGATTATATCAAATTAAAAAGCCTTTGTACAAACAGAACGAATGCAAACAAGATTAATAGGGAAGTAACTAACTGGGAAAACATCTTTACAATTAAAGGTTCTGATAAAGGCCTCATTTCCAAAATATATAGAGAACTGACTCAAATTTATAAAAAATCAAGCCATTCTCCAATTGATAAATGGTCAAAGGATATGAACAGACAATTTTCAGATGAAGAAATTGAAACTATTACCACTCACATGAAAGAGTGTTCCAAATCACTATTGATCAGAGAAATGCAAATTAAGACAACTCTGAGATATCACTACACTCCTGTCAGATTGGCTAAGATGACAGGAAAAAACAATGATGAATGTTGGAGGGGATGCGGGAAAACGGGGACATTGATGCATTGTTGGTGGAGTTGTGAACGAATCCAGCCATTCTGGAGAGCGATCTGGAATTATGCCCAAAAAGTTATCAAACTGTGCATACCCTTTGATCCAACAGTGTTTCTATTGGGCTTATACCCCAAAGAGATACTAAAAAAGGGAAGGGGACCTGTATGTGCCAAAATGTTTGTAGCAGCCCTGTTTGTAGTGGCTAGAAACTGGAAAATGAATGGATGCCCATCAATTGGAGAATGGCTGGGTAAATTGTGGTATATGAATGTTATGGAATATTATTGCTCTGTAAGGAATGACCAGCAGGATGAATACAGAGAGGCTTGGAGAGACCTACATGGACTGATGCTAAGTGAGATGAGCAGAACCAGGAGATCATTATACACTTCGACAACGATATTGTATGAGGATGTATTCTGATGGAAGTGGATTTCTCTGACAAAGAGACTTAACTGAGTTTTATTGGAGAAATGATGGACAGAAACAGCTACACCCAAAGAAGGAATACTGGGAAATGAATGTGAACTATTTGCATTTTTGATTTTCTTCCCGAGTTATTTTTACCTTCTGAATCCAATTCTCCCTGTGCAACAAGAGAACTGTTTGGTTCTGCAAATATGTATTGTATCTAGGATATACTGCAACATGTTTAACATATATAGGACTGCTTGCCATCCTGGGGGGGGGAGGAGGGAGGGAGGGGGAAAAAACGAAACATAAGTGATTGCAAGGGATAATGTCGTGTAGAAATTATCCTGGCATGGATTCTGTCAATGCGAAGTTATTATTAAATAAAATAAAATTTATTATAAAAAAAAAAAAAAAAAAAAGAGATTAGCTATTTACTTTACTGAACTTTGCATTGAGAAAACAAAAAAAAAGCTACTAGATTTTTACTAAATTCCCTATTCATTGATAATAAAGAAAAAATTATGAAAAAAGCAAAGTTTTTTTTATCCATTGTATTCTTTTTGCTAATAACATCTGATTGCATGTAGAATATATCTAAAATTTCAATTTGTAGTTTTTCATTTTAACTAGCACCAAAGTGACCTTGTGGCAGAATGGATAAAAGCCTGGTCTTAAAGTCAATAAAACCTAGATTCAAGTACTAGCTCTGACACACATAAACTCACTTGTCAGAATCTACTAATTCAATAAGACATGTTGCTGAAAATTTGCTGGTCAAGTCAGTGGAAGGAGTTTAAAGACTAGGAGATTCTCATAAAAAATAGTTTTATGCCTTCTCTTCATCCCGCCCCCCCTTTAAGAGGGTGGGGAAAGGTAATTTTTTACACATTCCATATGCACACACTTCATATGGGTGCTGGTATGACAATTTTTTAGAATTCTTTGGAATCCATGGTATGTTTAAAAAGAAAAAAAAAAAAAAACACAGAGGAAAGCCTCCATGAAGTCAGAGGAGTTCTCTGTGGAGCATTTATAGGGAGGAAATGGCAAAGAAACATATATACACAGAATGAGAAGGTTTGTAGGAATTGTGATCCACAGCAATGAAGACTTCCCATGTTGAGAATATCATGAACCTCCATTCTGCTAGTCATAAAATCTCCATGTGGGATTCTATTTCTTCACTTGTAAAATTAAGCAGCTAAATGTGATAAACTATAAGGTCCCTTTCTTGTTTAAATATGTACAAAGGGTCATACTGCAATATTAAGAGTAACTTTTTTCACCAAAACTGATGGTATAGGACCAGGTATTAAGAAACTGAGGATAGCAAGAAAGGCAAAAATAACAACAGCAAAACAAAAACAAAACAGTCTTTATCCTTCAAGAATGTATATTCTCATGGAAATTGGTAAAATGACAAGTAGTCTCAGGTGGATGGGTTGTACGGGACCTGGAAAAAATGAAAAGATAGAAATGGGTCAGTTTATGAAAAGCATCAAATTCTAAACAGAGGATTTTACAATTTGACCATGGAGGTAATAGAAAGCTACTGAATTTTATTAAATGCAGAGATGCTTATGCTTTAGAAAAATCAAGTGAAATCAAATACTTCTTGGATATAGTTGCTCAAATCATTTTTCAGTAGTGTCTGATTTTTTGTGACCCCATTTGGGGTTTTTCTTGGCAAAGATACTGGATTCCTTTTCCAGATCATTTTATAAATGAAGAAACTGAGACAAACAGGATTAAGTGACTTGTCCAGCGTCACATAGCTTTTAATTGTTTGAAGCCAGGTTTGAACTCAGAAAATGGAGTTTCTAACTCCAGGCCCAGCATTCTATCCACTTAGCATGGGGGTACTTTCTATAGTACTCTATGATGTATTAATTAAGTCCTAAAGTGTAACTTGAGGGACAATGAGGTTGGACGATTATTTTGAATGACACCTGAAGTATCACAAGTGAGACGAATCCAGATCTTCCTATTTTTCAAATGAGTTGGGGAAAAAAAACAGGAAGATCTGGATGCTAACAAATCAAAATCTAATCTGCCAACCCAAAATTTTGTTGACTTTAAGGAAGGAGTTAGAGAATCAAATCTTTTTTTTTTCTGAAATACAAACATTTAATTTCCCTATTAAAAATAGTCTAAAACACTTTAGATACTGTTATTTATCCACAATGATGAAAATGCTTTCTACACTTTTAACACTTAAGATTTAACTTAAAATTAATTTTATAATAATTGCTCTCAAAACTCCCAAATTGTCATTTTTAAATTTTTTAGGTTTTTCTTTCTTTTCCTTCTATTTTTTTTTTTGAAACTCAGTTTCCAGGCACACTGGAAATAGTAAGTTAAAATTGGTATAGTGGAACAAGCCAATGGTCCATTTAGTTGAATATCCTGCTTTTAAAAATAGCCCTTGCCAAATGTTTCAGAGGAAGGCATAAAACCTCTACAATGGACCTAATTGTACAATACTGTACCATAGGGGGAAATTTTCCTCCAGTCCATCCGGTAAGTAGTTAATGCTCTGAAGCATGGGAATTGATAGTCCTTGTAATTTTTATTCTAGCCTGTTATAACCCTTTAAATGATTTTTACAGCATCTAAAACAGACATGAGAATACTCTCATCAGAAGGAAAGAATTCAAGATGGCAGCCAGGATGGACTCTCAAGGGCCTGATTCTCAGCAACAGTTTAGATGTCAATTTTGCTTTACAGAGGTTCTTTCCACCTCTATTTTGTGGCACATGTAGCCAAAGGCCAAAAGAAACCAAGACATAATTAACATGGATGTGGTAATGTGTCCTTTGAGAGGATTCCTGATCCATTTCATTTGGAGAAAAGGAGGATTATGAGACAAAGACACAGAGACAGAAATAGATGCATCAATAGAGAATAAAAAGAGAAAGCATAAGAAGACAGCAACAGATATAGAAGGACTGAATTAGAATGAAGAGAGGAAGAAAGAAAATAGAAAGAGGAAGAGTGCCAATGGATTTTTTTGGGATCTGTGATTTCAGTCATGAGAGGAATTCACAGTGAGGAAAGTCTCAGAAACTTCAGAATGTATAGTCCTTGACCAGAGTCACACAATGTGGGTCAGAAATGACTTGAACTTCAGTTTATTCTGTGACTAGAATATTGGTTTTCTACCTCAGGCCACTATATTAAATCCCACTTCCCTATGACTGATCATTTTAGAACTTATGAATCTTTTTGTGTTATCTGGTTCCCTTTGTCAGTCTGGCAAAGCTCAAGAATCTTTTCTCAGAAGAATGTTCTTAAATGTATAAAACAAAATACTAGAATTACAGAGGATTGAAATTCAATACATACTATGTATAAACAATAACTTAAATGACAATTTATTATACGTAACATGGAGCATAATATATAAACATCATACACATACATACATGTGTGTATGCATGTGAAGTTGTGTATCTATCTATATATGTGTGCATATATGAGTATGTGACTATATTGTATAACACATATACACACATGTATATGTATATATTGATGTTGAGTCTAATTGATCATTGGCCATTGAAAAGGGAAAAAAAATCAGACTGAATATATAAATTTCTCAGATAAACTTCTCTTGTTTTATTTGTTTTGTTTTTGCTGAGACAATTATAGCTAAGTGACTTACCCAGTATCACACAGCTAGGAAGTATTAAGTGTCTGAGGCCAGATTTGAACTCAGGTGTTCCTGACTTCAAGGTTAATGTTCTATCCACTGTACCACATAGCTGCCCTTCAGATAATCTTCTTTAAGTAGAAGTTCTGATCATCTTTTACTTTCTATTCAACATGAATCTATATGATAAAGATATTTGAAGTCTGACTGGTTTTCCTATTATTAAGCTCAGGAACCAAATGGGATTTGGAGGTGATTCCCTTCTCTTGTGTGGTTGAATTCTTTTTTTCCCCAATATTTCTGTCAGATTGCCTAAATGCTACAATAATTTAAAAAATTAGAATGAGAAGGGCTTATGCCTTCAGAATTTGGATCTAAAGCACCCTCAGTGAAGACAATAGTCCAATTATTTTTGGAATAGTTTGAAGGTATGAAAGAAGCCAATATAAATGTGGAGTTTTGTCTAAGTCAGAGGTTCGTGACCTATTTTATGTCAGGGCCCCCTTTCATAGTTTGGTAAATCCTATGGATTCCTTCTCAAAATATTGTTTTTAAATACATAAAATATATATGATTTCAAAGAAAATAATTATAATGAAAAAATATTTAAGTAAAATATTTTAAGATATTAAGCCTATTTTAAAATAAAGTTTATAGACCCCAAGTTAACACACCTTGTCTTAGGTACTGGGGAAAATTACTAGTTACACTCATAAAATTGTTATTAGTATGTTATTTTTAAATAAAATGTCTTTTTTTATTTTCTCTCTAAATGACATCTTCATCTTGATCTAGAGTCAAGGCATATATTAACAATTACCACAAGAGAAGCATATCTTTTGGATTCTGCAATCAATTTAAAAATTTCTCTGACTTCAAAGATCGATAAACCCTGCCAACTCATCTATGTCACTGAATTTTTGTAATAACAAAAGAGCTAACTGTCAAATTTCCAAATAAATATTTCCCAAATTGGAAATGTTTTAAATATGGGCTGGGTGAAACAAAGGTCTCTTGTATGAAGACTGATCAAACTAAGTTGAGTCACACAATCTAAAGTTTGTCATTGACAACTCACTAAGACTTAGAGCTGGTGGAAAGGGTCACATTATCAATATCTTCTAGGATCCTGGCATCATTCCTTCTTCTCCCTCCTAGTTCAAGGCTCCTATTTCCAATGATATTACAATAAATGTCTAATATAATAGATTGTCATACTTTTTAGCCTTCTGCAAACATGATCAGTTTCCTTTTCTTTGTTGTTTTTAACTTGTATTTTTTGTTAGCAGTTAAAAATAATTTTGGGGAATAGTTACAATTCATTAATTGTCTTGAGAAGCAAGAAAGGAGATATCTTGAGAAACTGGGTTCTATTTGAAAGTGTATCAGGAAGTGTATCAATCATGAAAATTTTGTCTTCCCTCTTCCCCCTCCTCATTTTTACCAAGTTACTAAAGTTTGGAGTTGTTGCAACCTATAGGTAAACCAAAAAATAGAATAATTTTGGAAAGTTCTCAACTTATGTGAATATGATGAATTACCTTCCCATTAGGCTCATCTTGGCATTCTTCAGGCATCATTACTGCTCCATACAACACACAGGGAATAATGGGGCTAGATAACATCAAACTTTAACAACCATTTCATAGCTGACTATATCAGCCATTGATCTAAAGAGAAACATCATGGTCAAGTGTAGAGAAATGCATGTTTGAAGCCAAGAAGACCCAGACACGTCCCAACTCTGACACATATTATCTCTGTGCCCATAAGCAAGTCACTTAATCTCATAGTTCTTTAGCATTTCTATATTTAGGTTGTCAAAGTGTTTTACATATATTATGTCATTTGATTCCATACAAACCTTTGAAGTAAGTTGTCTTAAAGAAAAGTCTATGATTCCAAATTCGAAAAAAGGTTCTGTCCTGCTTTAATGAAGAGTGTTTTCTCATGGGGAATCTTCTTGTTGTAATGAAATTACCAGTCCATCTACTCCCTATCCTTGAAACCAACATGAGATGAACTGAAAGGAAAAAGAGCCAAAAAATGGACTTTGAAATCCTTGGATGAATGGTTCCAAAATGGTTCCCAAAAAACCTTATTCATTTATAATCATTTTTGTTGGTCTGAAAAGGTCGTTGTCTCATCCAGAATAATCAATCCTCCCTTCCATCCCATTGTCCAAAATATTAATAGAATTTAAATGGGTTTAAAAAGAGTTGCATTGTTTATTCACTGGTCACTATGGGAACTTTCAAAAGTGAATAAACTTCAAACTCTGCCAGGCTGGAAAGGAAGAAGATCTCACCCCAGAGAAGGAAATCGAAATCCCAAGGGGGACAGTTAACGTTTGGAAGAAGAGAAAGAAAAACAAAAAATAAGAATAACTAGAATGATTTGAAAAACCAAAGCACCTGATTCTATTTCTCTGAAGGCAGCCTTCTCATCTAGAACAGCTTAGCAATCAATCATACACATTGTTTGTGCTCCTCTCCCATTGCAAAATGATAAAAAAAATGAAATTCTAACCTCACTGTGATATGTTACTCTCCTGTATCTTAATACAGTTGCCTGCTTTTTGTTCAGTTACTTTCCTTACTCTTCTTTTCCTGTTCTTTTTAAAGAGCATTTTCTTCCCAAAGTCTTCTCCAGACTTTTGAAGGCCATCTGAATATTCTCTGCCTTCCTTAGGCCTTCCTTGACCATCTCAACCCCAACTGGAGTTGTTTTGTGCCATGTTGTTTATACTACTACTATTTAGAGACTTAATCACAATCTGCCTGATTTTTATTAATTAGGAGTGTGTAGGTGCATGTATGTGTATATGTATATGTATGCATTTCTTCCAGCAGAGTTAGGTCAGCAGTATACCACTTCTCATAATGTTGGGACTAGAAATCAAGGAGAAATTCTTTGAACTCTTGATTCTAAGACTTCATTCCTGACAAGAATAATCTCACTCAGTTTTGGTTTCCTCTTACAAAAAAAATAAGAATAATGATAATTATAGTACCAATTAAAAAAAAAATATCTTGGGACTCAAATCAGATAATATTTATAAAACATTTGTCAAACATTAAAGAGCTATTAGAATGTTGATCATGAGTAGATATGGCCTTGTGGAGAACTTGAACTTGAAACAAGAAGATACAGGTTCCTATGTAGTATCAAACACTTAGCTGTATGACCTGAGTCAAAGCACTCAAGCTCACTAAAATTATAAAATGGGGAAAACAATAGCATCTGCCTCCCATGGTTTTTGTGAAGACATATATACATATTGCTTTGCATCCATTAAAGTATTACATTCACATGAACTAAAAAAAAAAATTAATTAACTTTAAAAATTAAAATTTAATAAATAATTTGTAAAATTAACCTTACAGGGCTATAGAAATATGAGCTCTCTTTCCCTGTGTCTCTCTCTAGTTTTCTATATCTGTCTCTATCTCTCTTTGTCTCATTATCTCTCCCTGTTTCTGTAATTCTGTCTCTGTCAGTCAGTCAATAACAGGCATTTATTAAGCACCTACTATGTGCCAAATAGGCAAGTAAGTGGTACAGTGGGTAGAGTGCCAGGACTGGACTTTGTGAATAATCTGGCCTCAGACACTTACTAACTAGGTGACCCTATGCAAATAACCTAAATCTATTTACTTCAATTTCCCCATCTGTAAAATGAGCTGGAGAAGGAATGGAAAACCACTTTATTATCTTGTTCAAAAAAACCCCAATCAGGTCATGGAGAGATGGTTATAATAGAAAAAAATGAACAACAATGTGCCAAGAATTGTGTTAAACAATGGGTATACAAAGATAGACTAAGGAATCTCTCTCCAATTCTACCCTTTGCCTTCTTCAAGTATATATTTCCAATGAGGTTATAAGCTCTTCAAGGTCAAGAACACTTCTCACATGGGTTCATGTGCCCAGCAGTGGACAACCCTGGTAGATTGTAAGAATTAGAGGTCAAAGTTACCTTTGACATAATTTCATCCAACTTCTTTCCTTCCTGGATGAAGAAACCAAGAATCAGGGCATATCTATGATTTAAAGTTACCCTAGGTATTTAATAAAGCCAGGACTTAAAAGCAATTTCTCTAATTGAATGTAGTGTGATTTTTCCACCATATCATATTGCCTTTCTACCATGGTGCATGATGAATCACTAATAAGTACTTTTTGAATATCAAAAGACCTTTAGCAGATGTTTACAAAACTAAATTGTACTTAAAGAGTTTACTTAAGGAGCATACCAGGTAATATTTGATCTAGAATCCAGCAAGGGCATTTCTAGCTCAGCTCAATGTCTCATGCAGTTATTATCCAGCAAAAGAAAACATCAGGCCCTTAGTCACGATTAATGAATTCATTTTTATTTCATTTTGAGGCTAAAACTAGGATGAGTTAAATCTCCAAAGCCCTATAACTCTAGTATAACACATACCTCTAAATCATCTTTTCTTCCCTCTCTTGTCAACTAAATTGGTCTGGCTTTATGAGCAGCATTTAATCCCCCCAAACAGATGTACTCTTCCCTTAAGGCACTGGATGGGGCCAGTTGGCCCACAGAAGCAGTCTGTGTATGTGTGTGGGTGTGTGATTATTAGATATGGCAAGTTAAGAGGACCAAGAAATAAGATTTCAAGCCATGGCAGATAATGCAAAGAACTAAGACTTTTGAGAAAATAGAAACAATGGGCGGAGAGGGGGGAAGAAGGGAGAGGAGTGAACCATTAAAGACACTCTAAAATAAGAAGGCAAGGTCAGAAGGACATATTTTTAATTGGGGGTATGGAGGAGGTAGATCATAGATTCCTAGATTTCAAGCTGGAGAAGATCAAATGACTTGCCCAGCTTCATAGAACTTGTAAGTACACAAGGAAGATTTATCCCTGGGTCTTCCTGTTCTTCATGCCCAGGGTTCAATTCATAAGTGCTCTTATTATCTTTCTTTGGCTCTTCAAAAAAAAAAACATGGAATCCTAAGCAATACTTTTAAATAAGCTCTGGAACAAAGCAGGAAAAACACAAAAAAAATTATGATGAGCCTTTTTAGTGGTACTTTAAATTTTCAATGTCTCCAGTCTTAGGGATCACTTTTGAGAAGTTCTTTGAGATCAGTATCAAAGATAGTATTATCTTCATTATAGAAATTGTGGGGGCTAAAAAGGTGATAATGGAGTCAGGAAGAATTGAACTTCCATCCTACCTAGGCTCTTACTAGTTTTGTGGCTCCAATCAAATCATTTAGTCCCATAAGTGTGCTTTATGGGTGGCTGGGTGGTAAGGAAGGAGAAAGGAGAAGGGATAACAGAATCTCCTTATTGAGTTTTTGGGAGGACCAAATGACTTAGTGAATATTACAGTATTTTCAAACCCTATAGTTTGCCAAAAACTGGGACTGATAAGGACAGGGGCTGCCATTTCCTCCCCTCAACCTTGACTGGTTTGGCAGTGTGACATGAAATTTCTGGGACTGGGGGCTACATCACAGAACCAAAAGGAAAGAAGCAGACACATTAAATATTCATTATGTGACATTCACTATGCTAAGCCTTTCATAAATAGCATCTGATTTAATTTTCGCAATAACCCCAAAAGATAAATATTATTATTATCCTCATTTTACAGTTGAAGAAACTGAGTCAGTGATTCACTTGCCCAAGGTCCACAGGTAACTTTCTATCCACCATACTACCCAGCTGCCTTGGCACAGACCTATCACTAGATCAAGAATGGTATGAGTGGATCAAGTACTATGTCTTCAGTGAGATGACTGGAATTCAAGAATCAACTTTACTTCTTACTATATATCTGTGTGACTCTGGGAAAATCACTACATATATCTATCTGAGTGCAAATTTTCCTACTTATTATATAAGGGAATTGCACTATATGATCTTTTGACTCTAAATATGTAATCTTGTAAAATCACTCTATGAAAATTTAAAATTCACTCTGAATATAAATATGAAGTTTTAATTTTTAATAAGGGTAGCTGAGCAGTGCAGTGGACAGAATTCCTGGCCTGGAGACAAAAAAGATCTGAATTCAATCTACTCTTATACACTTCCCCAGCTGTGTGACCCTGAACAAGTCATGTAACCCTATTTGCTTCAGTTCCTCATCCATAAAATGAACTGTAAAAGGAAGTGACAAACCAATCCAGTATCCTTGCCAAGAAAATCCAACACAAGGTCATGAAGAATTGGACATGACCAAAATGACTAAACAACAACAGCAACAACAGCAATTTTGACAATAATTAAAGATGGGGATGTATTTTTAAGGTTTTATAGAGGTTGGCAAAGCTTTGATCCTCCAGCATGGGGTTATGAAGAAAATTGGATGTGACAAGATGACTGAACAACAACAATAATTAAAGATGAGAATGCACTTTTTAAGGTGCTTACAGAGGTTGACAAAGCTTTGATTCCAAGATGTACCTAACAGGTAAATAGTACAAGGTTTATTCCCCTTTATTGCAGAAGGGAGAGAATCAACAAATTGAAGTGACTTTCCATGATTTCTATAACTAATGAGAGCTGGGGTTGGAATTCCAGTCTAGGTCTGTTGACTCAAGTCCAGATTTCTTTCCATTACAAAATATTGGCTCAAAGTCCATGGGTTGGGGCCAGCCCCAGTCTCCAAAGATGAAAATAGTCCAGATGATGGGGGAGACTGATCTTAGATCTTGGATTTGACCAAAAGACCCCTGAGATATCATTTTGGATTCAAGTCCTACCCTGAGAATTCTATTTGGCTCAGAAGTCTGGAGGTTCAAGCTCACATTACTGACCACAACAGATCTCTGGAAAGCAGTAAATATACTGCCCACCAAGGAACCCTGAAGATTAGCAGAAGCAGGGAAGCAGCTACACGCCTCCTACAAAGGTCAGAATCTGAATCAGTCCTCTGTTCCCCTTCAGCTTAGGCCTTGATCTGTTCAGGTCAAAGCAGCCCCTTCTTATTCAGAGGGAAATCAGTAATTCTAGATCTAAAAAGGAAGAGATATCATCAGAGTCTAGGACACAGACGTGACCACATCACAGAGCTGAAAAGAGAGGACAAAGGGGTTTTAATATTTTAGTTAATTGGTGGGAAACACTCTCTCCAAAGGCCTATTCCTCCATGCCCTTTCTGAGCAGTGAAGTCCTGCTGATAAGGACTTCCCTTGCCAGGAAGAAACCCAACTGGCTATTATCAGGAGTAACCCAGTCCTAGACTGTCTTGTTTATATAGGATTTTTTTAAAGGATGGAACTCTATCTGCCTCCATTGTCTATCCCTCAAATTTCTAAGCATCTTTAAACAACCTTTGAGATATTGATTAGTGTATCTTTTAAACAGGTCTGGGATCTGATCTGCCAGGTATTCCATCTAGCTCCTCCTTAATCTCTCTCTTTCTCTCTCTCTCTGAGCCACATGGTACTTTCCTTCATTCCCTAAGAAACCCTTGAAAGCTATATTTCCCCTATGAAAGAAATTCCCACAGTGAAAATTCCTTCTAAGTCCTTTTCAGGACTAAGCCCCCTTCAGGGCCAGCACTCTATCCACTACACCATCTAGCTGCCCCACACAATTACTTCTTAAACTATACCTTAATTTTCTTCAATTATCAAAAATTTATTTTTTCTTTCCCACTATAAATCTGCCAGACTCAAAAAAAGAAAGAAAATCAAAGTCCTTCAACAAATATTTAGTCAAGCAAAACAAAATCCCACATTGGTCATGTCTAAAACATATGCCTCATTTTGCAACTCAAGTCCATGATCTCTACTTTTCTTAATTAATTCTGAACCCAGAGCATTCATTGTCAGTATGTCTCCGATTTATGCCCTGATATAACTCTGTTCCCTTTCTTAAACTATCTTGTATTTAATGACTTTTTACATATTTATATTTATTTGTTTTATGCTTCACTAAATATTTTATAATGCTTTATTAAATAACCATGAGAATATCTATTATTTACAATAATCTTTTATTTATCTATAATATTTATATATACTTAATAAGAATAACTTGTATTTTATTGTGCTTTAAGTTTTGCAAAGTACTTTACAAATATTATCTCACTTGATTTTCACAGAAACCCAAAAAGGGAAGAGCTGTCATCATTTCTATTTTACAAATGAGGAAACAGCCTAAAAGAGGTTATGAGTTAGCCAAAGTTACACAGCTGAAGAAGTTTTCCTTATAACAAGTTCATGACGGTCTCCTAGTTTCCCTCTTTGAATGATAATTCATTGTACCTGATTCTTTGTGTGAATAGGTGCAGGGACCAAGTGGATAATAGATACGTAATAAATATTTGGTTGATTAATTGGATTGTCCATCAGTCAGCAAGACATATTCCTAAACATAAACATTCTATATCCCTTTGGATTTTTCCATGGGAATATTTTGATTGACCTCTTTTCTGTGCTTCTAGATTTTATTTTTTAGTTTAAAAAAGTATTTCAGGGCTTGGTGCAACTAGAATAATGCCACATGTCAGCACTACCCCAAAGTCCCTAATGACATTACCACTAATCTAAACATAAAATGAAATCCTGAGTGGTCACAGTAATTGGATATAGTGCATGTATTTCTTCAAAATGTTTTTGGTTAAAGCTAATAGCCCACTCTAGATTCAGCTGTTGTAGGGAAATTCCCTCATAATTGTACCTTTCCTAAACAGTAACAAATATGTTCGTTTATTTGTGAGATCTATTACTCACAGAGACATTACCATTCCATTATGTCAAATGATCAGTATCACTGAGGCAGTTGTGTTTCTGGTGATAATAAAAAGAAAAAAAAAACAGTCAGGAAAGAAAAAAATAGAGAAAAAGAAAAAAAGGAAAGAGAAAAAGAAAGATGATGGGGAAGACAGAAAGGAAAAGAAAGAGGAGGAAAGGGAAGGGGGAAGGAGGAAAGGAAGGATAGGGAAAGGAGGGAAGAAGGAAAGAGGGGAGGAAACAGTAAGATGGAGGAAAGGAGAAAAAAGAAGGAAAAGATAAGGGAATGAGGAAAAGAGAGGGGGGAAGAAGGAGGAAAGAAAGAAGAAAAGGAGGGAGGGAAGGAGGAAGGAAGGAAAAAAGAAAGGAAGGAAAGAAAGAAAGAAAGAAGGGAGAGAGGGAAGGAAGGAGGAAGAAATGGATGTACTAATTGAGTACTTCTCACGTTCAAGGCACAGTCCTAATCATCTTATAATAATTATTTTATCTGAACCTCAGAAAAATCCTGAGTAATAGGTATTATTATCCCTTTCTATAATAAAGAAAACTGAGATAGATTGGGACTAAGTAGAGTAGACTACTAGTGAATATCTAAGGTTGGATTTAAACTCATCTCTTCCTGAGCACTGGCCCAGTGCTTTTTACACTTACACCTGGTTGAATAATTATTTACATGTTATTGTTAGTCCTTTGTTTTTGAAAAGGACCAGTGATAGAGGTTATGTCTTGATTTGAGCATAAATTGAATTTAAGTGAGGTAAGTTGCACAAAGTCATTAGTCTCTCTTCTCTTTTCCTGAGCTATTAAAATCCAATGGCAAGACAAAAGTCAAGATAATGACAATGGCCCAGTTGGCAATGAAATATCTTGACATTAAAGATACCTGATTAAATACTAAGCACTATAAAATACCTGTTTCTACTGCCTTCATGGCCATTGAAACAAATAGTTCTCTACTGTCCATTCTGCTGGGGAAAGTCTTCGTGTGCTTTTCACTAACTCAATGATGGGTTTGAGGCCTGTCAGTTCCATTTAACATGGTTTGACCACCTGCTAAGACCCCCATTGGCACTGGGTTGCTAGACATACTTTTGTGGAGTCACAGGTGAGATCTGAGAGCAGTTAGACACCAAAGGTGGTCAAGCATCCCTGAAAAGAGCTCACTAAGTTCTCATGTCAAGTTTGCAGTCTTTCCTGCAGTCACACACATACACATGTATACAAATACAAACACATATACATATCCATGTATATATATATATAAATCAGAGCTTGATTTATTTTGTTCTTTTTCTAGATTTTAAAAAGAAAAAAATAATAATGCATATTTAGCTTAGAAGTATGTTGTACATATTTTTTCTGGACAACTAGTTATTAAATATTTACTAGCATATCGCAGCATTATGCATGTTTATGTGCACACATATACAGACACACTCACAAACATGAGTTGTACTATGAGGTAAAGCATAAAAGGATTTTCAACCAAATTCAAGATGAGTTCCAAGTTTATATAGAAGAAAGATAGGGAGAAAGAAACTGACCTTTATTAAACACCTATCATGTGTCAAGCAATATGCTAGTACTTTACAAATATTATTTGTAATTCCATTTGGCCCAGTACCGAATATGGTACTGGCTCTGTAAGCAAGAAGACTGTATGCTGGTGTGGTCCCTCTGATATTTACCTATGTGATATGGGCAAATTCTTCCCCCTTTCAAAGTCTTATTTTCTTTATTTGTAAAACAAGGTCAGTTAGGCATATTGAGGCTACAAGGATATTATGAGTTTCAGAAGACATAAAGGATGCAAAGGGCTTGCCATCTTAAAATGCTACATAAGTGTAAATTATAATGAGATGAGAATGGAGCCTGTGATTTCAAAAATATGGGGAACTACCAAGGTGTCTCCTGTTCTGTAGCTTGATCTTGTAATTATTCAAATTTAGAAGCTGAAGATGTTAAGTGATACCAGGACCACACAGCCAGTTGTGTCAAAGATGGGTCCAGAGTTACAGGTCTTGAAGTATTTTCAGAAAAAACAAAAACAAAAACAAAAACAAACAAATAAAAACAATGATCATCTAGCCTGTGCTTGAAAACCATGAGAGAAAGGAAACCCACTTCTCCTGAATAATTCATTCCACTTTGGGAAAGCTCTTTTTGCTAGGAAAGTTTTTCTAATTTCAAGTCTATATTTTCGTATTTTCAATTTCTATCAAATGTTCTTTGTTCTATCACCAGGGATGAAGCCGAAGAAATCTTTCTTTTTCTACATGATAGACATATTTTCAAATATTTAAAGACAATAATCTTATCCACTATGCCACCTCCGATCTGCTCTTTAATTTAAAAGTTTCCAGTTCATTTAAATTATCTTTAAATGGAATACACTTGAGTGCCCTCCTCTGGACACTGTGAGCATCCTTCCAGCCATCAGGGACTGAGGGACTGGTATTTGTTGTGCTGAAGAGTGTTCTAGTTGCATAGGGAATTGGAAGGACTTTTGACTTACGCTATCCCAGCACAAAGTGCACATACAAAGAGAATGATCTGCCCTTTCAATGGCCCTTTGGTATCTTTTCTTTCTTGGTAGTGAATGGGGCAGAGCTGCTGTAATACAAGGGGAGGAGGATGGTGCAAAGGGCAATTCCTCTCTTTAACCTGGTCACTATGGAGTCATGACCACATACCATTTCTCTTTCTTTTGTGATTATTCTTTTCTTATCTTAAGTAAATGAGTATTTAGAAAAGAGAGTATCCCAGTAATAGAGAGATTTATTAAAGGCATTAGAAGCTCCATCAGTAAGCAGAATTGTTAGTAGAGTTTTCTGGAACAGTGCAGAAGACCAGTGGTAGAAGTTTCAGCCTTTCTCCCCAAGGAGAATGACAGCTTTAAAAATTATGATTTCTCATGATAGAGAAGATCAGGTTCTAGACTCCAGCAACACTGATCTTTAGAACCCAGCAGAGAGCTGAAACAGAAGGGAAGTTGATCAAAAACTCCAAAAAGGGAGAAAGTCACCTCAGCACCATGATTCATAAATAAAGTGGGTTGTTTTCTTTGGTCATATGTTTTCTTCATCCCTATACCTCACTACCATTGCATTTTAAATCCTTTCCCCAGGTATCTTGTGTATGCAAGGAGAGAATGTACCCCTTAAGTTGAAGGATAGATGGGGAAAGAGGGAAGTGGAGTGTTTTGGTTCACTTTATAGAGTACTGGACTTGTTAGAAGTCTCTAATTTCAAATTTGCCTTTGAACCTGTTTGATCCTGGGCAAGTCACTTAACCGCTCTATACCTTGGTTTCCTCCTTTGGAAAAAGAAAATCATAATAGTACCTACCTCCAGGTTTTTTGTGAGGATCAGATGAAATAATATTTTAAAATCATTTTGCAAGTGCTAGTTAATAATAATGACTTATGATAATAATACATATTATTCTTGTTATGATTTCTTACTAAATTCCTTTTTTAAAAGCTAGTGGATAATTCTAAATAATAGGCAGCATTCTAGAAGGGAAGAACATGTTAGTGTGAGAAAGCTTCATTTCTTCAGGATTCAACGTTAAATCTTGAGTAGAATGAAAATATTCTTTCTGAACATCAAATTTCTCAGGGTGAATGCATATTGGGGGCATGAACCCAGAAAAAATTTTGTGGCTAGAATACAGCAGATAACACTAACACATACTTAAGAACTGGTTTCAATGTAGAGATGGGTCTAAGAGAAGATGGGTAAAACATATTGTAAACAATTCAGGAATAAGAATAAGGCTAATGGCTGGTTCCATATTTATCCAACTCAAACATTTTGCTTCAGAAAGACATTAGGAGGAGAAGATCTGATGAACATCAAATGACATCATAGAAAGGGAAATAACTTGTCTTATTGAATATGTTGTGTTCTGCACCCACATTAATGACACTACATTTCCATAGAAGTGTATATAGTTATGTAAAGTTTATGTCAAATAACTTTGGAGAAGAAATCCAAATACAAAAATAGTCTTTGAAAGGGTAGAAAAAGTTTCTACATTTAAGGCTTTCCCTTCAGGCAAAAGAGAAATTGATCTGCCTATTTTCAAAGACTATGTTTTCTGAGAGATACATGGGTGTTTGTCCTAACCCACGTGGATAATATTCCTCCTTTTAACCAGTGTAGATATGGACATCTGGAAATTCTCAAATTGCCGTTCTGCACTATCCATGAAGCTAGTCTTGTGGCAAAATTCAGCAAATGCCCATGTGGGCTTCCAGAAGTCAGCTATCTGGCATATAATATGGGAAGCAGGTACTCCATCAAATTGAAGTAATTTAAATTTGGCAGGCTCCTACTTTCAAGAGACAATCCAGGCTGAGGCAAAGCTTTATTCCTGTTCATTTGTGGACCACAGCAAGGCCTTTGCCTCATTTAACACATGAGGATAAACACAATATGGTTTTTATGGACTTCAGAGTATCAACAAACATTCAAAAAATGGAAACAGACTAAGTTTCCTAATGACTTTTGATCCTTCCCCTTCTCCCAGCGGGGAAATGGAGAATTAATCCACCTTTTAAAATCATGATTGGTTACAACTCCAAAGTTGTTAGCATGGTATAATTAAGAGAATACTTACTAGCAAGTCAAGAAACCTGAGTTCTTCTGATCTTTGCTATGCTTACTACCTGGCTTTGTGCAGACCTAATCATGAACATTAGAAAACTATATACCAGTACATGGAATTTTAATTCAATGGTGTCAAACTCAAATAGAAATGGGGGTCACTAAACTACACATCAGCATCCAGCCACAAAAGTCACATCTCAGGTCATCTATAAGAAGTATGAGGAGAACATATCCTCCTTTTTTGGATATGTATTTTGAAACTCAGATAGCTTTGCTCCTCGATCTCCTAGTAGGAGATGGAATGAGGATTTCTGTTTTTTCCTCAGTCCCAGAAGATATGACATTTCACACCTTGAGCAAATGGCAGCAAATCCTTGTTTTTGCCCAAAGGAACCTAAGATAATACTTCAACTTTCTGGCTGCATCTTTTGTGTTTCTTTGCCAGAGACCAAGTCAATGACCCTGAGAACAGATCAGTTCCACACTTGGGAGCAGTATTTTGAGTTAAAGAGGTCCAAAATTTCAGATTCAGAGTTGGCCTGTAGTTATACCAATTTTCTGAGAGGATAACAAGATCTTCTCCACCCAAAAGGACAAAGGAAGACCAGGCCATCTTCTAAATGACCAGAAGATATGCACCTATGTACCTTGAGCTCTTCTTTGCAAGGGTGAAATCCTGTCTTATTATCTGTTTTGTTATGAAGAAATTTACTTTGTAAAGAAATGATGGGATATATAAGGGTAGAGGGCAGCTTGGCAAAAGTATAAAGGAATTTTAGTAGTCTACAAGCACAATAAGGGTCAATGGTGTGATCTTGGGAAGTATTAAGAAAGACATAGTTTCTAGAAATAAGTAGCTCTGGTCAAGTGACAAATGGAATTGAAGATACTTATATATTTCTGTGCACCATATTTTAGGAAGGAAAAGGATAAACTGACAAACTTCCACATGTGCAAAAAATAATCTGCACATCTCTAAAAACTGAGAACAGAAAGGAAAAATTTGTACCTCATTCAAGGAATGTCCCACATTAGTCCTCCACTAACTAGTCCCCTTTACATATCACTTTTTATAGTTTCACCAAATATTGACAGATAAGCTGAGATAATCTTCATGCTACAAATCATGAACGCTCTAGGAGGAGATGACCAAGTGTTACTTAAAATGCTTAATCTTTGTTGGTTTAAGCATATGACAAAAATGTTATCTTTCTTTATATTTCTAAGGATGAATCCTCAAACTTAACCATGATATCTTTTGTTTGTTTGTTTGTTTGTTTGTTTGTTGTTGTTGTTGTTGTTGTTTCATTTCTAGAGAGAATATCAAGCTTGGTTGGATTCAGTTATTTAGAGTATTGTGACCATGACTATTTGTCATTAGGTGAATTTATATTTCATGTATCACTAAACATATGAAATAGGTATAAATTTAGTTATAAAATTACCAACTTAAGTTCTATTAAGACAGCTATAGGTGGGAAAGGAGAAAAAGTATTTTAAAAATTTCCAACTGTATGATGAAACAAGTATTAAAATAATTTATAATTTTTTAAAATAGAAAAGTAGATTACCCCGGTGGAACAGACAGTATAAGCAATCAAACATTGGCCTAATGATCAATAAATCCAAGGGTTTATGTTCCTTGAAAAGTCTCCATATTTGGCAAAAACTTTGGGTAAAGCTAATCAAGAGGTAGAGGGGATCCCCAAATATGAAGCAGATGATTTTGATTGCATGAAATTGAAAAGCTTTTGCAAGGAAAAAATATTGTAGCTAAGAAGAGAAATTCACATGGGGAGAAGTGAATGTGGGAGGAGAGACCATTACATATTTTATCTTTCAAAATGATCAGATATCCAATCTTTATAAAAAATTAAGATAAATATAAAAGAACACCTAATCCCTGACAGATAAGTAGTCAATTGAAAGAAATTTCTCAAAATAACAATTACAAAGGGATTATTACATGGTGTAGTGAATGGAGCATGGGTCTTTTAGTAAGGAAGATCTGAATCCAAATCTAATTTCAGATATTTAATGTTAATTGCATGAATCTGCTCATGACACTTAAACTCTTTTTGTTTCCCATTGCAAAATAGCAAAATAATAGCACCTATCTCACAGAAGTGTTGCAAGAATAAAAGCATTATATAAATGATAGGTATCAATATCATTAGTAGTAATTAGTAATAATAAAGATTAATCTAAAATACTTAGAAATATGTAAATTAAAATAGTTATACATCAACAGTTAGAAAAGATAACAAAAGATAAAATTAACAATATGGGAGGATATTGCATAAAGATGTGTACATTAATACATTACTATTGGAACTGTAAATTTATTGAACTATTTTTTAAAAAGGTAGATAAGATAAATGGGTTTTGTAGTTAAATAATAATCAATATTCTAACATTATTTTAATTTTTATAAAAAGCATTTCATGATAATGATTTCGCCGAAATATATTGTATCAGTCTTAATGTCCACTTGCTGTTTTAAAGAGATAATTATTCATAAAAGATACCTTTCTGCATGTACTATAAAATCTATTTCCAAATTTAAAACAATCAATTTTGAAGTACATTCATTTTGTTCCCTAAATGAATTTTTATATGATTTTATTTTTACTATTTTGGAATCTCATGGAATAACACCTGTAATATAATATGGTTTGATGCAATCAGCAGAAAAGGAATTACTGGTGGGAATAGGGAGACTATCTCATCATCTAGTGGGAACCTCTCTTCAATTAGAAGCTGACATAGGATCTTTCGCAAAAGTGATTAGAAGAAAAGCATATATGTGCCTGTTTAATGCCTCACCAGACATTAATTCACAAATAATTTTTATAATGTTAGATATCCCTATGATTGACAATAAAAATCCCTGTATCATATTAACATGTAGTCCTTGCTGATTCTAGCTTTGAAAACTCTGTTTATCTCTTTTAAGAAATTTTTGTCAATAATCTGTAAATTTTGTAATCTCTGAGAATAAAATACCTATTATACAGATGATGATAGGCAGTTGGTTGACCCTGTCATTGAAATAATGCACAGAGTGCCTCTATTTATGATGGACTGTGCTGATGATTTTGGCCAACAATTGAAATGAAATAGGAAAAGTGGACTGGATTGCTAATGGTGCAGGGATTATGATCCCACACCATACCATAAACTCTAGATATGAGCCCATAAGGAAAGTCCCATTTTTTTCACCATAGTTACATCCAGAATTGTGGACAGAAGCTGATGAAACATTGTGAAGAAATATAGTGAAGACCAGTTACAAAATAGAATTGGTTTGGTGTAAGAATTGAGAGAACCAATCTAATTCTATATCATGAACACTGAGTCTGTCTTGTGTTGCCACACATATTATCGTTCATTTTGTTTTTCTGTGTGTTTGGGTTTGTTTGTTTATTTTTATTTTTATTTTTTCCCAACCATTCAAGGAAAAATAGATGGCCTAAGCAAAATGTTATTTTGTAAAATGCAGATGGATGCAATTAATTAGCATCTCCTAACACTGGGAAAGACCTTGAAACACACTTCCCTTCTCCTAAGAAAGCATTGATGCAAGGAGTTTTCTCACAATTATACATCTCTACCAAAAATATATCCTATCTGAATTACTATTCCTTCTTTCTTTCACAGAATACAGACATTCGGTGGATGGGATAAGATACCTCTTTTTATTTCAGGAAATTGTACCTATTGTTCTTCACTTACCAACTTGGAAAACCCCTGATCTTTTCTCCAATTAGAGACTAGATTACAATTAGAGATCAGATTCCATAGTATTGTAACCTAGATTATATCCTGTTAATTGTTTCCTTTTAGAGCATAAAAAAAACTTGTATTCAGACTCCAGAGTAAAGTAAAAAAGATCCAGTCCCAATTCATTATTTTATTGGCATGCATTATTTAATATATCAGTGTTATCAGAAGTGTGAATATTTATTTCCTCAATTATTTTATATTTCACCCACCACAAGGGTCCAGAAGAACATTGTAGCCCATAAAGAAGTAGAGAATAGGGATAGGCTTTTACCACCTCATCTAGAATTCTAAAAAGAGGTCCAGATCATTTCTGCCTCCATATTCCCCAACCAAGAGCACTTATCTGAGTAGACAAGGACTGGGCAATCTCATTCAAAAGAAATTAAATGGGTGGGAGGAATTATGTTATTCTTAACATTCTAATCTTGCAATCTAAGAAAAAATGAAGAGTTAAAGCCAGAGAAAAAGAATAAAATGAAAACTTACAGTAGGGAGAAATAAAAATCCTGGAAGGAAAAAAAAATACCTAAAATGAGAAGCTATAAAACCTCATTTTCTTTACAAACAGCTTAAAGATAAAATTGAAGTAAACAAAAAATCAATGATACAATTAGTATTAGAATTTTTTTTAAAAACTGAAAATATAGAACAGTTAAGATATCTACTATCAATAAGAACATCCCTATAAAATAAGGAAAGGTAATTTAACAATCATTAGGGTCCCTGAAATACATAGTATGATGTAAATTTTTGATAAAAGAAAGTTGTGTACAACTACTGGAACCAGAAGCCAAAATAACAACAGTAAGAAAGCAATAAAAGGAGTCTTATGTTTGATCAAATCCCAAAATGTGATGGCTAAATGCCAGGGTTTCCAGGTCAAAGAAAAACTATCACATTCAGTCTGAACCAAAAAATGACAGAGGAGTCACAGGCAGAATCATATAATATTATGCAGAAATAATATGAAAATAAAAGATTAAATATGAATATAATAAAAAGATAGAAATACCTCTAACAAAAATTATTTATTATACAACACCAAAAATAATGTTCTTGGTTTGTTTGTTTTTTATTTGTTTTGTTTTGCTTTTCATAGCAGACAAAATCTCATAATTACAATTGTAGTGGGGAATTTTCTTCTACTAATGAAGATACATTTTCTGTAACTTATAAAAAAGAATTGTTATGGCAAAACCACAAAGCCAATATATATATAAGGTACTGAATGTGAACACAGTTCTTCCTGATTCTAAGTCCAGCTCTCTAGACACTTTGTGACCTTTTTGCTTATGGACCACATATAATACAATATGATACAGTGAAAAGACTGCCAATTCTAAAGTTAAAGGACCTGGGTTCAAATTTTCCCTTCCCATTTATTATCTCTGTGATACTGGGAAAGTTTCCTTTGGGCCTCAATTTTCTTGTATATGAAATGAGGGAGTTGAACAAGATAGAATTTAAAGTCACTTCATATCTATGACTCCATGATCTAAAACAAAGGTGAGCAAAACTATAGTCCAAGAACCAAATCTGCCCCTCTGTCTGTTTTTGTATGGACCAAAATGCAAAATAAAATAAAACATTCTTACCTCATGGACTATTCCTCACACATAACTCTTCATCAATTGCCTTCCATTTCTAGAATTCCTCCTCACCTCTGTCTCCAGGTTTCCCTCTAATTTTTCAAGACTTATGTATTCTCATTATTATCAGGATTTCTTTCTCAATCCCATTTCTTCCCTCCTTATTGCTTATAACTTCCCTTTGAGATTATTTTCCACATACAATATATGTAGAAATAAATGAGTATATCATGTACATATGAAATAGAATGTTTTTCTTTGTCCCTTATTTGCAAAAAGAGCAAAGAATCTTACCAGATGATATCTTGAATTGAGTGTGAATTATATTTAAGTGAAACAGAATTGCACAAAATTGTTCATCTTAACTCTCTCTTCCTGAGTAATTGAAGTCCAGTAATAGGACAAAAGTCAAGATGCAGTGGATGAAGTTCAGTCTTCTATATCTGATTAAGCTCTAAGTACTTCACAGCTCCTGCCTCTGCTGTCTTCATGGCTATTCTAACAAATCCACTGGGCAAAGTCTTCCCATGCTTGGGGTAGACACCCCTAATTTACTGATAGATTTGAGATCTGTCAGTTAATCTCAATCTAATTTAACCAGGCTGCTGAAATGTTTTACTAGCAGGTTTTCCTACGTATACTCAACATACTAGTTGAGTATATTTCCACTTCTTGTAGACACAGGTGAAAGTTGGGTGAAGGTGGAGACTGAAGATGGTTGATATGTAGTCCTGAAAAGAGCTTAGCAAGCCCTCACACCAAAGATGCCAGTTTTCTTCAAATGAAATACTATTATGCCATAAGAATTTATGAAAGTGATAGTTTCAGAGTACCCTAAGAAAACTTGTATGAAATAATGAAGTAGTGAGTGAGCAGAATGATAGTATATATACTTACCATGTCTTTAGAGGACCTATGTTGAATCATGTTACCCAACCTCTGGCAGAGAAATGGCTGACACAAGATGGAGAATGAAGAATATTTTTGGACATAGGCATAAAACATAAAAATTTATTTTGCTTAACTATACTTATTTCATAGATATATTATTAGTTTTTAGTGAGAAAATAAATATTATTTGGGAAACATTTTTTTAAGTAACAAATCTGGGTAGACCATATAATTCAGGAACATTTATCACTAGACCATTGAGTCAAGAGTAAGCAAATTTTTGTGATATAGAGAGTCCTAGCTTCTGGACAGAAGAGAGTTATAAAGACAAGGATTAAGGGAAAGTCATTGACTGGCCGGGCGAGTAGGAATTTGAAAATGTAGCATGGGAAGAGTTTCAATTTCTTAAAATGTCAATGTTGCAGGAGGCTAGAGGAGAAAGTGTTCTATTTTTATTTTTGCTTTTCTAATAAACTTTTAAACTTTAAACAGGTAACACTACCTGCTAGTTATACTAATAGTGAGGTGCTTTTTTCCTTCCTCTTCTGTGTTTGACATAGTGGTAACTCTTTGCATGGATTTTTATAGCATTCTCTTCAGTTTTGATTTTATTTTGATGTAACCTTCATTCCACTGGACTCTCCAAGAGGGAGGAAATCTCAAATAATGTAGACTCATATTTATTCAAGGAATCAAGTTTCTCTATCCTCACCCAGAATAAATCTCTAGGGAAACATTTAAAACAAAACATAGGTGTGATTCATGCCTAAAATCTCCCCAAAATGTACATACCAGAATTTTTTTTTAGAAAAAGTACTCAGTGTAAAGTATAGATATCAAATATAGGCAGTTTTATATTCCTTCACTATAAAAACCTCTTAAGACTCAGTTTCCTATCAACAAATAGAGAAAACAAAGAAGATTCCAAATAGTCCATTATTAGGATACTCCTTCAAAGATCAAGGCTCTTTGTGAACATGCTAAATTGATATAACGTAGTGATATTGAGAGACATATGGAACTCCATACAAGGTTTTCATCTTCTGGTGAGCCATAATTTGGTTCTTTTTTGTCTTTCAGGTACACAATCCTCTGCCTAGCTGATGTCCAAATCCCAAACTCTAAAAATTTTATTTCCAAGAAGGAAAGAATCATCTGTTTCTTACGATTGTTGGTACTGTTATGTGTTTGAAAAAGGAATCAAACAAAAGTAGCCAGGGATTTTAAGTCTAATGTCAGACCTATCAAGATAAGTATCTAGAAGTTCCTATTACTGGTTAGGAACAGTGAGGGTGAAAAAGATCTTTCCTTCTTTTTCCTTAATAGACATGCAAGGAAGAGAAAGTACTAAAGAATCTCAAAAGGAAGTGGGGACGACCATTTCAATATTTCTAATAGTTCTATGAATATGACTTTTTAATAAATAGAAAGAAAGAAAAAGGAAAGAAAGAAAGAAAGAAAACACATATAGATGGATGAATGGAGAAAAATGCATTACACATTTTCAATTTTAATATGAATTGTTAACTCTTCCTCCACAACTCTGTTACATATAGACAATAAACCGAACAATAAGTAAAGCTCCTATTTGTAACATTTCCCAATTTCCAAGGTCTAAATGTTGATACTGGAGATTTAACAATTGGCCCTCTAAGCTGATTTCAGCCTACTCTAAACCAATGGGAGTGGAGGAGGAGATTTCTCCATGAAAGTCCATCTTCCATTCTTTTCAGTCAAGTCAATAGATATTCATTAAGAATTTAGTGATGTGGATATCAAAAAAGGATAGAGTGGAATGGCAAAAAGCAGTTCTCAGGGAATTTTCTTTGTAACGGGGGAAATGTAAATAATCAAGTATATATAAAATACATTTAAAATGAAAATAGCTGGAAAGAAGACAATTTTAGTAGCTGAGAGAAATCTAAAAGATCCCTTGGCATAGGTGGGAAAAATATCCCAAATGAAATCAGAGAAACTAAGAGGTAGAGATCCAGTGATAGAGAATAGCTAGTGCAGAAGCATAGAGACAGATGGGAGAGAGCAGAAAGAAAGAATAAACTTTTATTAAGTTCCTACTACATGCTAAAAACTGCACTAAGTACTTTTTATAAATATTATCTCATATGATCTTCATAATAAACCCACAATGTAGGTGCCATTATTATCACACTCCCCAATTTACAATTGAAACAGAGGCAAATAGAGATTAAATGACTTGCTCAGGGTCTCACAACTAATAAACATCTGAGTCTTGATTTTAACATTGCTGCCACTTCCCCACAATAGGAGATGGAGTGTTACCTTTAAGCAACTTCACTAGGTCAATGTTATGGGAATGGAGTATGAATAGAAGAGAATACATTATAAGGAGAAACTAGTTATCTTTAACACTACTCCTCAATCATGGGAAGTAATCAGAAATTACTCTGTTATTTTATTAACAGACATGTTCCTCAACAAAAAAAACAACACACATTCAAATAGAAAAGCTCCTTTCTGACAAATGTCTAAGTGCTATAATTTCATCATGTGGACAGGGATAGGGATACTATCCATATTGATTAGGGGTCCTCCCATCATCTCTGTTCCATTAATATTTGCAGCTAATGAAAATGTGAGAAACTATTCAGCTAGGAAAGAATGATCTTTAAAGGGACTCCTGAAATAATCAAAGAAGCCATTGGCTTGTGCAGCATATATAATGGGAAATAACAAATAGCAAAGAGCTGGGGCATTTCACAGGGCTAACTTATGACAGCCACTCCTTCATGTCTAGAAGCTGAAACCTCATTCATGAACATGCATAAGCATGGCTCATTTCACTAGTGAATAGAAATCAGACAGCTCTCCATCACTTCCTTTCTGGATTCTGAATGAGGATGTGTGCTGTTTCATTCCCATAGTACTATTTGCATCTTATATGGCTAAACTGACATGAATTTGAAAATATGCTGACAAGAGAGTAAAACAGTTGTCCAACACAAAAAAGAGATCCATACATTTGGAACCTATCCTTCTCAGTCCTTGGTTTGAACGGCTCCTATGCATAATGCTTTATAGTGCTCTGAGTCTTGCCACAAATCTTTCCATAGTTGCTTTATCTGTTCTTTTTATAAGCACAGAATGCCTGGGAATAATAGGATCCACCAAAAGAACTATCTTGCCTCTAGCTCAGACTTCACATCCCCATATAGGACCAGCCATCCCCACCTACTAACCAACAACTGTCACACACAGAGTTAGCAGGCCAGCCTATCTGAAGGCACTGGGGGTAAGAGATAGGTGGCAACATGGATCAGAGAAGTTAAACCGTAACCATCACCTTGACCACCATCTTTTCTCATATCCTGGAGAAGAAAAGGTAGGGTTTTGAACCTATGAGCATTGGGAATAGCAATGTTTCCAGTCCAATTTCTGTGTTTATTATCCTGAAAAGCAATCTCTATAGAAATGTAATCTGGTCCTTGCTCCTGCAAGGAGCAGATTTATTAAAAACCTAGAAAAGAACATTCTTGTCACCAAAGTTCTTGTCACTGTTAAATAATTTAACTTCAAAACCTTCCATGAATTCATCAATGAAAATTATCTTGTTCATTAACTTGGACAATGTTTTTCCCAATATCTTTTCTCCTCTTTTATAATGTGAACTTCTTGAGAGCAGGAACAATCTTAGTTTGATATTTGTCATTCCAAGCTCTTAGCACAGTGCTTTGTGCATGGTAGATAAGTGCTTAATAAAATGCTTTGTCCATTGTCCATTTAATTCCATCCAATAAACAGTTACTTTTTTTCCCCCAGAGGACTATCAGAGGGCATAAAAACTGAGAAAAGACAGATTCCTCCACCTCAAGCAGAAAAATTATAATGTCAAATAGTGAGTATATAAGAAATGTGCAAATAAGAAGTCTGGTCAATTCTATGGAAGAAGAATTATTATTACTACCAGAGGAGCTTCAGAAAAGTTTTGAGGAGAAAGTAAACTTAAAATTAAGCTTTGAAAGTAAGGCAGGAATCCAAAAAACAATATTGAGGAAAGAGAATAGAGACATTATTCCAGGTTTAATTGTTAGCATAATCAAAAGTCTACATATAACAAAATACAAGCTATCTACCAGGGATAGTGAATATGTTAGTTTAGTTAGTATGGAAGAGAGGAAGAGTAGTGTAGAATGGGTCTTAAAAGGTCAATGGAAGGAAAGAGAAGGAGGAAGAGGTCTGAAGGATCACAATAAGGAGCTTGCATTTCATCTGACATTCAACGGGGAGTTATGGAAGGATTTTAAGCAGAAGTCAACATTTCAAAGAAAGCAAAGAAGAAAAATTCTCAACTCCTACTCAGGAAACCTTTGCTGCCTGGTTTTATTACAAGGACAAGTTGTTTAAGCTACTAGAGCCCTTGCAGTTCTAAAGCAATGTTATAATTCATCTCTGATTGGCTCCCTATCATAGTCCCCACAATAACTGTTACAAACTAAGACTCACTTTCCCAGATCTCATATCCTTTCTCTCAGGAGATGACTAGTATCTTTATTAAGATGACTAAATCCTCTTGTCATGTATTCCCTCATTTCTCCTTTTCAATATGTCAAAACATCTCTATGTCCTTGGTTCCCCTCTTCCTCTCTCCCAATGGAAAGTCTCCTCAGAAGATTAAATAGTCATCCATTTGACCAAGACCAATACTTCAGCATATCCTTGATTCCATCTTCTCTCAAAACCCATGATTCTATGATCCATCTATCAATCCATTTCTCATACTCTTTCTCAAAGTCTCATTGATGAATCACTCTCCATGATTTTGAAGCACATCCAGTTTCCTATTCCCTACAAAATCCTTTCTCCGGTACTTTTATCCCTTCAATTAATCATCTTGTTTCTCCACTGTCTTTCACTGTGAATGTCGAGGAAGAATAGTCTAAACTTTCTGATTTCAGTTTTTCACTATTAACTGCTTTTTCATCCAATTGTTTCCTGACTTCTTTCCCCTCCACTCTAATGAAACTGTGGCATCCAATGTGACTTCTTCATTACTAAATTCAATTGTTTCTTTCTTAAAATCATTATCCTCCTTAACATTTTGGCAACATTTGACATTATTGACAATGAATATTACTAAGTTTCCTATCTCCTAATGAAATCAAAAACAGGACCAAGATTTGTACCAAATCTAATTTAATATTTTCCTTAACATATTGATATTCTAGGTATTCTATGTATGAAGGGCAATATCTGTGCTGACAAATTTATATCCATACTATTCTAATTATAATGTTACCATTGAAATGGCAACTCTAGAATCAAGATAAATTATATCTGGTTCTCAAGATGTCTAATTTGTGAAAATACAAACAGGAACAACAAAAACATTAACTTGGATATGATTAATTACTTTAAAAAATTGCATATTTAGAAGGGACCTCAGAGGTCATCTAAACCAACCTAAAATCTATATAGGATTTCCTTCTTTTACATTTTTACTTTGCTGCCCTCTAGCTCTTTCCTGAAGATATCCACTTGAGATAATATTTTGTTTGTTTTTAGTGTGTTTGGCTTTCTTTGTTGTTAATTTTTTGGTAGGATTACTATGAATAGTCAGTATCCCCAGTATTCCTGTAGAGATCAGTCCAATCCCTGATCATGCTAATAGGGAAACTAAAGCTGCAAAATATTTGATAAATCCCAATATCATATAGGTAATGAGAATCAGTAATAATTTGAATGCCAGTCTAAGTTAAAATAAGTTAAAAGGCAAAATATCATGTTTACTGAAAAAGGGGGGAAGTCTTAATTTGCAAATAAAAAAATATTAGAAACAAGAAAATTATGAAGCCAATTCTCACACCTTTAAAAAAAAGCAATTGAACAACATAATAAAACAAAAAAGTAACAAACTGGATAATAAAATAAAACTCCACAATATGCTTACAAGAGACATACTTAAAAACCAACAGAATAAAAATAAGGGTATGCAGCAGGGAATGGCTTCATTATTTTAAGCCACAAAAGCAGAAGTTACAATCATATTATCAGAAAAAAGCAAAAATATGTGCAAATGAAAAGAAATAAATTATGAAATTATTATGCTGAAAGGGAACAGAGACAACAAACCAATATCCATATTAAATATATGCACCAAATGCCTTATGATCAAATTCTTAAAGGAAAACTTAGCTAAATTCCAAGAAAATATATAAAGTAAAACTATTGTGTCAGTACATCTTAATGATCCTCAGTTTTGGACAATGAAAATAAAAAAAAAAAAAAACAAAAGCATATTGAACAACTTTTTGGAGAAAATTCATTGCTATTGTTCAATTTAGCACAATTGCTAAAAAAAGATTAATTACATCTCAATATAATTGCTAAATAATATACTTATTTCTCAGAATAACATGAAATGTTTGCACAAACCATCTATATGTTAAGGCACAGAGACATTGTAAACAAGTTAAAAAAAAAAAAACAGAAATACTAAACACATCTTTTGTAGGCCATAACCCTATTAAAAAAAAATCTGATCAGTTCTAGTAGACAAAATAACATGCAAACATAACAAACAAATAAATAATAACTAGATAAAAATAAATCATAAAAATTAATAATTATAAGAAAAATGATGATAAAGCAATATTTCGAAATTTCTGGGATACAGCTAGTCTCCAAGGGATACACATAAACAAAATTGAAAAGGAGAGGATTAATAAAAATATAATAAATAAACATTAAAAAGCATAAAGAAGATATTTTTAAAATAAAAGAGAAATAAACTAGAAACAAAAACAAAACCAATATGCCATTAATAAATCAAACTAAAAATTTATTCTTTAAAAAATTAACAAAACTGATAAAATTATTGCGTTAAAAAAGAGAACCAAAATTCAAATCAACAAAATTTCAAAAAAATATTGTTCAAAAGTAAAATAGCCAAATTATAAAAAGACCAGATAGAAATTTTGAAAAAAGCAATCTCAGAAAAAGGCAACAAAACTAACATATAGGATCTACTAAAAGCAAACATTTTTCTAAGATACTATACTGCTTCCATTTTACTTAAAATATAACTTATTATATAAGATAAATTTTCAAAAAAATCTCCAAATATATTCAATATTTTTTCAAATTTTCAAAAAAATGCCTCCAAAAATTTCTATCTATTTCTATCATAAAAAGCCAAGTGTATACTCAAGTAGTTTATATTTCAGATTCAGAGCTGGAAAGGACCTCAAAGATCAACTACTTCTGCCGTCTGATTTTATAGATGAGTAAACTGAGGCCTGTTGAGTGAAATAATTTTCTTCAAATCACACAGTTAAAAGAACTTAGATTTAGGTCCATTAGGTTCAAGTCACTTCACATCCAGTTTTTTCCATCTCATCTTCCATATACTCTTTGATTCAGCAACACTGGCTTAGTTGCTATTCCTCAAAAAAGACATTTCACCTCTGATTTCCAAGCATTTTCTCTGGTGACAGCCTCATTCCTAAAATGCTCTGCCATTTCATCTGTGCCCATTGATTTCCCTAGCTTCCTTTGAGTACTAGCTAAATTCCCCCTTTCTACAGGAAGGCTTTCCCAATCTCCCTTAATTCTGATATTCTCCCCTTGCAATCTTCCATCTCTAGAGCTCTCACACTATGACTTCTTTCTTGGTTTCTATGAAAAGAAACATGGTATAATAGATAGATAATTAAATCCTATTATCTATTATGAGTGGAGAATGAAAGAGAAGTGTAGAGTGAGACATTGTCAGGAGGGACAGCATATTTATGATGTGTTTGTTATATCAAGTACTCACATTGCCTGAATTTTAAGTATTCTCTGGTATTTAATTATTTCCAGTTGGCCACTTATTTTCAAACCTCTCCAAAATAGCTAGGGAAAAAAGGCAGTCTTCCTGAGAGGCTAAAAATATAGACAATTTATGCGGGTCATTTCTTTGAGAGAAATGCAACATTTTGTGAGATTCTGGGCAAAGCTTGTGACTCCAAGGCATCCCTGCTGCTTAGATGATACCTAATCAGTGTCATTGCCAAAGCAACCAAACAAAATACAACAATATGTAAACGTGCATCCTCGATTCTCCAGCCAACCAGAGTTGTTGAAAAGAAAGGAATGACAATTTATGGTCATAGAAACAGTAATCTTGTAAAAATATTCCTTATGTTATTAATACAATAGGGCTTTTATTGCCCTCAAGAGAAGAAGGGGAAAGATTCAGAGTCTTTGATTTATCTAAAGCTGGAATTCTTAATCTGGGGTCCATGTTTTAAAGACAGACAGACAGACAGATAGAGACAGAGACAGAAAGACAGAGACAGAAAGAGACAGAGAAGAGATAAAAAGATGATTGGTAGACATAGATATATAGATAGACATAAATAGATACATACATATATAAATACATAGATACACATTAGATATCTAGAGACATAGATACAGATGGAACTATATTTCAATATATATGTTTTTCTTTATAATCCTATATTATTCTCATGTACTTATTTTGAGGTGCTGTGGAACACTTAGAGCTTTGTCAGACATCAAAGACACCAAGGTCATCCACTACATTCTAGGATATTACCAACTGTCCTGACTTTTGTCTTATTACTAGATTTCAATTACTCTGAGAGAGTGAGACTGTGGACTTTGTTCAACTCTAACTCACTTCAATTCAATTCACTTACAAATCAAGACATCCCAGGATGTCATTGATATTCTCTAAAAAACAAAGGACAAACAATAATAATAATCCTACATAATTTGTTTTATGAATTGTGAATTTAAAATCATTATTTTGAGAAGACAATCATAGACTTCTCTGGACTACCAGAAAGTTCCTTGACATAAACACAGAAATCTTATGAACCCTTGATATAAATAGATTAGCTAAATGAAAACTAAAAATATGGCCAGAGATGTAAGTGAGAGAACATCGAGGAGAAGTGGGGAGGATTAGTGAGAACATTTAATTCTTCCTTATATTGGTATTTTCATCCATTCAGAAATAGGTATTTTTATTTGATAAGATCTGGACTTCTGATTTCACAAACTATATTTCTCCCATCTCATATGTCAAAGGCAATGAGAAAAAAAAACATAATAAGAACTGGAAAGAATAGCCAGGGAAGTGTGATCATCAAGGAGGATCCAGATTTCGTATGAGCCAGAAGGTTAAAGGAGTGGGAAAGGAAACATGATATGAAAACAAGTTTGATACTTATTGAGCAGGCCTTCCAGAAAGAATGGTTGAAGTGAATACAAGTAAGTGAGCATACTGTAGGGGATGGAGAATGGTGTTTATATAATGAGAGTCAAGCATTCTGAATCATTGGAATAGGTATCAAGTTATAATTTGGATAGGATGGGAATTTGCTAATCACTGTTAAATGAGTTCAGGAAAGTTAACTACATTACTAGAAGTCTGACCTGAGGACAGTGTCCTCTTAGACAGCTCAGTCACAGGTACCAGAGAGAGAAATACAAGAAATATCAGGACTCCTATACATTCTAACAAAGAAATAGAAGGAAACTAGATGAATTTTGACTGGGGAATGGTTGAATAAATTTTAATATAGAAATATTATGGAATATTACTGTACCATTGTAAATGAAGATAAAGAATTTAGAGAAATTTGAAAAGAATTAAGTATATTCATGCATATCAAAGTCAGTAGAAACAGGAAAGCAATTTATAAGACAGCCAAAACTGTGTCTAACCATGATTTCAGAGGAATAATAGTGAAATGTCTTTTGTATTTTGGTTAAGAGAAGATAGGTGATAGGTGTGGAAAGGTAATCAATGTGTTGATTTATTTTTGCTTAATCATACTTTTTTGTTTATTTTTGGTTGTTGCAGGAAAGTATTCTACTGGTGAGAGATTCATTTGGAAATGATGAGAGAGTAATAGGAAGACAGATAGATACAGACACATAATAAAATTAAATGTCTGAAAAGGAGGGGGGGAGTTAGTGTACATTTGTACAATTGAAGATTGTAGAACATATATAGATCTAGATACAGATGACTCAAAGAAGCAACTTTGTGTGTGTGTGTGTGTGTGTGGTGTGTGTGTGTGTGTGTGTGTGTGTGTAAATGTGGCTTTTCTTTATGTATTCCTTGGGCTTGATTTTTTTTCTTTTCTTTTTTTTTTTTGTAAATAGTATTTTATTTTTATCAATACATATGTAAGATAGTTTTCAATATTCATTTTACAAGATTCTCCTTTTAAAGATATTTGTCATGTTATGCAAATTTCAAATTGCTTTCCAGAAAGGTTAGATAATTTCAGAATTTTATCAACAATGAATTAATGTCCGTTTTCCCACATCCCCTCCAACATTTATCATAATCCTTTCCTGTCATTTCAGCCAGTTGGATAGATATGAAGTGGTATCTCAAAGGTCTTAATTTGCAAGAAATAACATTTATTAAGTATTTACTATATGTCAGACATGGTATTAGGTCCTTACCATCATGGAGTTTCCATTTAAGTAGGAGACAACAGGTAAAAAAGATAGGCTAGAATATGGCACAGATGGGATGTAATAAGGCATCCAGACAAAGTCTGGAGAGTAAATGAGCATAGTGAATGAGGCACCTTCAAAAATCTGTCTAATCAAAAAAAAAAAAAATCCTTCAATTGAAGGAGTAGGACTACAGAATCAAGCCTTGCTTCAGTGCAGCAAGAAGTGTGGCCAATGTTGGAAAATAAATCTAAAGTGAATAGAATAAATTAATTACAATAAATAAATTCCTCATCTTTCCTTTTATCCCCAATGTGCGCTCTCTCTCTCTCTCTCTCTCTCTCGCCTCTCTCTTTCTCCCCCCCCTCTCTTTTTCCTTTTTCTCTTTATTTTTGACTTTTGTGATTTTATTTTTCTTTTTGAAATAACATATTTTAAGTTTTCCTTTGTTTTCTGACAATTGCTGTGTAATATCAGGTTGTGGTAGTCTTCTTCTTTAAACTATAATGGTTCTCTCTGGAAGCAGGTTTCTCGGGGAGGTTTTCTGGAGGCAGCCTTTCAGTTGAAAGTAATAATCACTCCAAACACAGGCAGGTGTTAAAAGTTCAGATCTTTTATTGTCTCCAAAATAGCCTGGTTAGTTTTTCTTAGAGGCCTGTCTTTCTGCTTGGTTTTGAGAGCTCTTGCAGCTTGTCCTTTGCCTCTGCTCCCTTTAGCCTCCAGCCAGCACAAAGGTGGAAGATGGAATGGATCTGACTCCACCTCCTAGAGTGGGCTTGTGGGCTTCCTCCCAGAGTACTCCTCTCCGACTCCTGGCAGTGTTCCAAAGCAACTCACTTGACTGGCTCCCTGAAGCTCTATTTATGCTCCTTTGTGAATCTCCCATACTTGTGAACTCCAATGAGGAAAGGTGTGAACACAAACATTGTTTCTCGGTTCCACTTAGTACCTTGTTTCTTCTGGCCCATAACATCTCCTTGTAAGATCAGATCAATCATACTGAACCATGCTAAATTAGATAATTATTGTCTCTATCAACTCTAATGACTTAACAGTTTGTAAAGATTCCAACACCAGGTAATCCTGAATATGCCTTCTTTGTTCTTTTTTTTACTTCTGATTGCTTGTAGTATTGGTTGCTTTTGTTTTTCTTTGATTTGGAAGCTTTGAATTTCTGCTTTCTTATTTTTGAGATTTTCAGTTTGGGATGTCTTTCAGCCAGTGGAATGTGTGTTCTTTCTATTTTAACTTTTCTATATAGTTTTAATTTGTGGTTTTTTCAAATATAATATAGGGTTGTTTATTTTTAATTTGATAATTTTTTTTATTTTTATAGAGTGGATAAATCTTTAAATGATCTCTTTTATATTATTTCCTAGTCAATTATTTTTAATAGCTGATACCTTATTTGTCCTTTGAATTTTCAATTTTTTGTTTCTACTCTTCTAGTTTATGTATTATCAAACTTTTGCCTTCTATTTATTCTATTACATTTATAGGGATTATTTAGGTAAGCTTTTCTACCTACTCTTTTATGTCATTCAACAGCCTTCAAATTGTCAAGTGCTTCATACTGAGAAATTTTTTTTTATTATAGCTTTTTATTTACATGCATGGGCATGTATGCATGGGTAATTTTTCAGCATTGACAACTGCAAAATCTTTTGTTCTAACTTTTCCCTTCCTTCCCCCCACTCCCTCCCTCAGATGGCAGGTAGACCAATACATGTTAAATATGTTAAAGTATATGTTAAATACAATATATGTATACATGTCCACACAGTTATTTTGCTGCACAAGAAGAATCAGACTTTGAAATAATGTACAATTAACCTGTGAAGGAAATCAAAAGTGCAGGTGGACAAAAATAGAGGTATTGGGAATGCTATGTAGTGGTTCACACTCATTTCCCCAAGTTTTTTCACTGGGTGTAGCTGGTTGTATTCATTATTGAACAAATAGAACTAATTTGGTTCATCTCATTGTTGAAGAGAGCCATTAAATCAATAGCACACACAAGATTATGTGATAATCAACTATGATGCATTTGGCTCTTTTCAACAATGAGATGATTCAGGCCAATTCCAATAGACTTGTGATGGAGAGAGTAATCTGCATCCAGAGACAGGACTGTGGACAATGAATGTGGATCAAAGCATAGCATTTCCACCTTTTTTGTTGTTATTTGCTTGCTTGTCTTTTTTTTTCTCTCATTTTCCCTCTTTTGGTCTGATTTTTCTTGAGTAGAATGACAAATGTGGAAACATTTTTAGAAGAACTATATATGTTTAATCTGTATTGGATTATCTGCTGTCTAGGGGAGGGAGAAAGGGAAGATTGAGGAGAAGAATTTTGAATTGAATTGATCATCATATAGTATTGTTGTTGAAGTATATAATGATCTCCTGGTCTTGCTCATTTCACTCAGCATCAGTTCATGTAAGTCTCGTCAGGACTTTCTGAAATCATCCTCATGCTGAAAAATGTATGCCCTTCAATTGGTTTACCAAATATATAATACAGAAGTGACTACCTGACTTATAGGTTGAGAGTACATATTATTAATTATTGTTAAAGTTTAATTTATTTTCTATATAAAAACAAATTAAAGTCTCAATATTTGTTTCCATGTTCCAAATGATTATCTTTCTCATCACTTTGGACATAACAATTCATTTAAAGACCACTTCTATAGGAATCTCCTAATGATGAAATTCCCCTATTAATGCAGATTGGCACCTGCTCCAAATTTATATTCACATAAAGTTACTTGGGCATGGAGTGGAACAAGTAATAGCACTTTCCAATTGTCCACATAGTCACTGTAAATGAGAAGAAGGATTGGAACACATCTTTATAATTCCATAAAGTCTGTTCTCTTTGTCATATTGCCTTAGGGATGGTCATTTTATTACAAAACATAGAGGGCAGAGACAGAAAATCATGTGAAACAAGTTCAAATCTCATATTATAAGCCTATGAAGAAATAAAAAACTCATCAAATTATTTTGGTGTCATTGGCATAATTTACTACAGGATTCTCAGCTTTGTCTATTTAGATAAATCTTTAAAGCTTTAGAAATTATGAGGAAACTGATCACTATCTTACCATCTTTAAAACAGATTAATCATCCATTTTTGTTACTGACATGCAAGCTCAGTCACTCAAATGTGTGTCTTCAGTGGTGACTCTCATCTGTTCCTGTCACAAAAGTTTCATTGATCTGCCAACAAATATGTCATGCTTCTTTATTTAACTTTAAAAAATTCTCTAAGCTATAGAGAAAGGGGGAGCAGACATATTCAAAGTTTGGATTCCTTGGAATGTTCAAGTAGACAGAGGGGGAACATCTATAAATCAATGGGCATGATCATGCACAGATGGTTTCAATAGGTCTTTATACATGATTCATTACAACATGATTTTTCCCCAGTAACTGTGTTTAATCATCAAGCATCTGGGCACAAACCCAGTAGGAATACCCAACAACTGAGCACCCCAAGGACAATTTTGTAAGACCTTCTATTTTAAAATGGATAGGGGGTAAAACTGTCATCTTGTTTTAATGTTTCCAAAGTCCAACCAAATGTGGAAGAAAAATGATTCAGGATCAATGAGACATCTAAGATTAAAAAGAAATTTTTGAATTATTTAATCAAGGAATTAATCTATCAACAAGGACATTTGTTATATTCTAGACAAAGTGTTAGGCACTGAAGATGCAAAGACAAAAATAAAACTGTCTCTGAACTTAAGAAGTTTTGTGCTCAGGAAGGAAAGATGTGTTTTTATTTGATTCTAGTGGCAATAGGAAATCATCAGAGTGTACTGAATTAAAGAATGATATAGTTAGATTTTCCCCTTAGCACTTTGATAGCTTTTAAAAGATTAATTAAAGATGGAGAAAATTTAGATGGAAATCAATTAAAAGGTTATTGCAGTATATTAGATGTAAAATGATAAAAGTCCGAACTAAACTAGATGCCCTATTGTTGAGTAGAGGCAAGAGTTTGGAAATTGAAAGAAACAATAAAATGTGACAACAGATTTTACACACACACACACACACACATATGTCACAATATAATCTTAGGAGTTAAGAATACAACTAATTTCAACTCACTTAAAGACTGATGTCTCTAACAAAAATACAGAATTTCAATAGAGAGGAGGATTTGAGAGATAATAAATTATTTCAACTTTGAATATAGTGAGTCTGACATATTTAAGGGACATCTAATTTTAACTATACAATAGATAGTTCCTGATATAACATGTAATTTCGGAGTAGAGACTGTCTGTAAATACATATTTTGGAGTCATCTTCATAAAGATATTAAGTTCACAGGAGCTGAGGAGTTACCAAGTGAGAGAAGAGGGAAGAGAAAAGATAGAGACTGAAAAGTGGTCAGTTAGATGTCCAAGAAAGTTAGTGACTAAAAATTCGGAAATACTTGTTCTGTAATGTAAGGTAAAGGACCCAGAAAATTTTAGTTAACAATAAAAAACCATCATATAGATGCATATTTCTGTAAAAAAGTTGGTCTTGAAAGCTCAGGATTTAACATAGAAAGGAGGCCAATAATGAAGTGTTAAATTACCTATAAAAATGTGACTATACCAGATGATCATTTTATAAGCTGTGAATAGTTCCCTAGAGAGAATTAGAAAGGGATCAGTGCCCCTGGACATGTCCCTGGGTTACCTTTAAAAGACAGTGCAACAGTACAGAGAGTAAGGCAATTTGCATGTGTCCAATTGAAGTAAGTTTCAAGGAAGTTAGTTCCTCCTTGCATGAAACATATAGAAGACACACATAGAGCTGTAGGAGGGGAGCCACAAGAAAACTCCATGGAACTGGAAGAAATATGTAGAGAGGCATTCTATGAATGGAACAGAATTCTGGATGTGAATTTGTCAGGGTATAGAGATGTTGGGACACATGCATTGTTATTGAATTCTCTCATCTCCCATAGGACAGGCCCCAAAGGAGTCAGTCTATATCTCCTTTTTTCCAAACAGCAACCATCATGGAAAATTTAAAGCCTTTTCTCTTATGCACTGAAAAAAATCAATTGAACTTTTCTTGTTTTCAAATATCTATTTCCTTTTTTAGAAACTATGTAAATCACAGGTATTTAATAATGGGTGTATACTTACAGGTATTATGTAGAGGAGGCAAATGATGTTAACATATCTCTAAAAGATATTTTTTTAAACACAGGTATTTTATAAGAATGTTGCCTCTAAGTGGGAGCTCTGAAAATTATAGATTTATATATATATATATATATTATATATATATATATATATATATATATATATATATATTTATATTTTCCTTCCTTCTTTTCTTTTTCCCTTCCTTCCTTCCTTCTTTCCTTCCTTCCTTCCTTCCTTCCTTCTTTCCTTCCTTCCTTCCTTCCTTCCTTCCTTCCTTCCTTCCTTCCTTCCTTCCACCTCTGTCCTTCCCTTCCCTTCTTTCTTCTAGTTTCCTTTCTTTTACCTAGGACAATTAGCTTATGAATCCTTGATTTTTACTAAAAGTTTTTCCAATAGTTTTTATTTCTAACTATATACACAATCTTTGATGGGGAGAAAAATCTATGGTATCATACAAGTGTGTGAGCTATTCAAAGACAAGGGATTCCATGGTTTTGCTATGTATTTCCCGAATCTTCCTCTATTACTTAAATAGATGGGAGGGATATCTCTATTCATATGGTTTTCTAAATCTTTTCTAGACAAAATCATTAGAAATGCTTCATATCTTTTTTATTTTGTTGGGAGTTTTTTTGGAGAAGAAAGAAGGCAATTGGGCTTAAATGACTTGTCCTAGGTCACACATATAACAAGTCTTGTGTCTGAAGCCAGATTTTTAACTCAGGTCATCCTGTCTTTTGCACCATTGCGCTATCCTCTGCACCATCTAGCCACCCCTATGCTTTATGTCTCTTTTAAAACAATGAAACTTTTTTTTACAGAAATAAATAAAATGACATAGAGAAGCCACAGAATCACAGAATTTAATTATGAAATTAGATCTCAAAGAATGGCTTGTACCCAATAAAAAATCCCTTCAACAACATTCAAAGCAAATATTCATTTTGTCTTTTCTTAAAGATATTTAATGAAAGAGATAGTATATTTTGCTTCAGGGGAGCTCTAAGTATTAGGATTTTCCTCTTTACTTAAATATTCAAATATATCTGAGATCTTTTTTCATCATTTTTTAAATTTTTTTTTTTTTTGCAACACACTGGTTTATGGATCATGTTGGGAGAGAAAAATCAGAATGAAAGGGAAAAACAATAGGAGAGTTAAAGAAAAAACAGAATAAAGAAGTAAACATAGCTGTATTGTTTTACATTTAGTCTCCTTATTTTTTCAGCATGCAAATGGCATTTGCTGTCCAAAGTCTATTGGGATTGCTTTGAATCACTGAATCACTGAGATGGGCTTTGTCAATAATATATAGAAATGTTGATGATTTGTGTGAGTTTATTTTATGTCTTGCAACTTTGCTGAAGTTGTGAATTGTCTCCAGTAGATTTTTGGATGTTTTTCTTTAGAATTCTCCATTTCACAAATTCTGTTTTTCAATGAATTGGTATCTTTTTCATAACTAATTTTTAAGGCATTGTATGCTTTTTTTTTTTATTTCACCAATTCTATTTTGTAGGGAGGCATATGCTTTTCCCATTTCATCAAATCTATTTTTTAAGGAGTTTTCTTCAGATAATTTCTGTTTTTCCTTTTCCATATCCTCTTGTAAAGATCTTATTTCCTTTCCCCATTTTTCTTTTCAAACTCTAAGGTTCTTTTTGAGATCTTCCAAGAAGGCCTTGTGAAATAGGGACCAGCTCAAATCTCTCTTTGGGGCTTCATCTCAAGTTGATTTACTTTTGAGAACCTCAGGATTTGAGGTCTGTTCTTTCTCTCCATACAAGTTGTTTATGGTCAAAGTTCTTTTTACTTTTTTGCTCATTTTTCAAAGGGTTGAGATCTGCTCCCAGGGCAAAGGAGTACATAGTTGCTTTAGTTTACCCTGGCTCCAGTGTTTCTGACCAACTTTCCCGTGCTGAATAATTGTGGCCACAAAGTTTTTCTGGGGCTCAGAAGCTTACAATCTACCTTTTGTATTGGCTTTTGAGTGTCTTGAAACAAATCTAATAAACCACCCACCAGTAACTAGAGCAGAGTAGCCTAAGAGACTCACAGAAGTTTCCCCCAGTCTGTGGATGCAGCAATGCTCTGGCTCACCTCCTTGCCCCAGACTCCCTGTGCTATGGTAGGAGCTGGGCAGACTGTACCCTGCTCGATTGAAACAGACCTGTTCTGAAGTTATTTCAAAGTATCTTCTAAAAATGTGTACTCCAAATATCTGTGGGTTTTGTTGCTTCAAAATCAGTTTAGAGACTTAATCTACTGTTGGTTTGAGAGAAAGGTCAGAGGAGGTCATAAAAAGTCACATCTGCTCTCCACTATCTTGGATCAACCCCGCTAGAATTCTCTAAGAGTATCATCACATCTTCTTCAAAAAGTGATAATTTTATTTCCTCATTGCCTATTTTAATTCATTTATTTTTTTTCTTATTGTTAAAATCGGCATTTTTAGTACAATGTTGAATAATAGTGGTAATAATGGACAACCTTGTTCCACCACTGATCTTCTTGGGAATGTACCAGCTTCTTTCCATTACAAGTAATGTTTGCTGTAGGTTTTAAATAAATACTACTTATTATTTTAAGGAAAGCTCCCTTTATCCCTATGCTCTCTAATGTTTTTAAGAGAAATGGGTGCTGTATTTTGGCAACAGTTTTTTTTCTGCACCTCTTAAGACTATCATAGGATTTCTATTGGATTTATTTTTGATATGGTCAATTATGGTAATAGTGTTCTTGCTATTGAACCAGCCCTGCATTCCTGGTATAAATCCCATTTGGTCAGGATGTATAATCTTGCTGACAATTTGCTGTAATCTCTTTGTCCATATTTTATTTAAATTTTTTGCATCAAAATTCATTACAGAGATTGGTCTGTGATTTTCTTTCTGTTTTGGCTCTTCCTGGTTTAGGTATCAGTGCCATATTTGTATCATAGAAGGAATTTATCAGAATTCTTTCTTTCCATATTTTTCCAAATGGCATAGTAGTGGAAGTAATTGTTCTTTATATGTTTGGTAGAATTCACTTGTCAATCCATCTGGTCCTGGAGATTTTTTCTTAGGGAATTCATTAATGACTTATTCAGTTTCTTTTTTCAAAATGGGACTATATAAGTCCCTACTATTAACCTGGGTAATTTATATTTTTGTGAATTTTCATATATTTCAATTAGATCATCAGACTTGTTGCCATATAGTTGGACAAAATAGCTCCTAATTATTACTTTAATTTCTTTTTCATTGGTAGTAAATTAATCCTTTTCACTTTTAAAGCCAGTGATTTGTTGGGTTTTTTTTTTTCTGTCCTTTCCTTATTAAATTAGCCAAAGGTTTATCTATGGATAAAACATAAAACAAACTTTTAGTTTTGTTTATTAGTTCAATAGTTTTCTTAGTTTCTATTTTATTAATCTCTCCTTTGAGTTTCAGAATTTCTAATTTGGTATTTAATTGGGGGTTTTTTATTTAATCTTTTTCTGCCTTTTTAATTGCATGCTTAATTCATTGATCTCCTCTTTCTCTATTTTATTCATGTAGGTATTTAGAGATATAAAATTTCCCCTAAGAACTGCCTTGCCTTTATCCCATAGGTTTTGGTATGTTGTCTCATTATTGGCATTCTCTTGAATGAAAAGTATTGTGTCTGTGATTTGTTGATTGACCCACTCATTCTTTAAAATTAGATTATTTAATTTCCAATTGATTTTTAGTCTGTCTTTCTCTGACCCTTTATTGTATTGTGGTCTAAAAAGGAAGCATTTGCTATTTCTGCCTCTCTGCATTTGATTGTGAGATTTTTTTTATATATGGTCAATTTTTGTGTAATATTTGAGATCTCTTTGATTTACATTCCATTCAATGCAATTTCTTTCCATGTCTCCTATAAGTTTGCTACAGGAGATTTACCCAATGTGCAATACTTCTTCCTTCCTTTTTCCTGTTTTACAAAGAATAAGAAGAGAGTGCTCCAGGGGGCCATGTTGTCTTGCATATTACACTACACACCTTTTGTTATTATGCATTTCCAAATAATACTTTCCCTCATTCAATTTCTATTATATCCTATGTCTTACTATATTCCCCTCCATTATTCTCCGTATGAATACTCACCTTTATTTGGCAATTGTTGTGTTCTACTTCTAAAAGTTATATAACAATACCAATAAATGATTTGTATTACAAAGACTTGTTTCTAGAAAATGGGGGACTAATTAAAAGAGCTTGACAATGAACTGAAGCTAATTTCATCTTTTTAACCCTGTCATTTTATACTTTTGGTTCCAGATATACATGTATGCATTATCTATATCTAAATGCATATGCTTTTATTATATTATATTATTTATTATATTATGTTACATTATACTATAGTACATTGCATCACATTGTATTATATCATATAATGTCACAATGTGTTGTTATGTTAATATGTGTATATACTTATTCACAAATAACATATTATATTATTATAGTGTAATATAATCTATATGTGTACATTATATATACGTGTATGTGCATACATATGGCATATATATGTGTATATATAAAACATACATTCATATAACAAACTGAGGTCAGTATATGCAGCATACGTAAACAGCGTGTTTTATATAGACATATACAATAGATTGTATAGCGTATATAAGGCAATGTCTTATGTAAGACAATATTAAATGATATTGTATATTATACATTCTGTCAGCATAATATAAAACATTATATCAAATATTATAAATAGTGTGTAAGACAAATATAATAGACAATACATGTTATATAGTATAATGCAATTATATGACATACAATCCTAGATATATATATATATATATAGAACATATATACATACTATACATATATACACAGATAAATTCTTCACATTGCTTAATATGTGGCAATGTGGGCAGGAATTAAATCATTCAGGTTACCAAGTTCTGTAAACTAAAGTGTTCAGAAGTCAGATCACCTAATTTCAAATCCTTTCACCAAGACTTGATTTGTAAATTGGATTTTTAAAATTACAAAAGTCACCTAATTCCCATGAATTTCAGTTTTTTCATCTTTATTTATTTAAGAAGTTTTCACTAAATGGACTCTGTGACATTTTTAAAATCTATATCTTTGATTTTATGTGTGTCACATTTGACAATCTCAGTAATAAACATTATTCTTCTACTTGGATTTCCTCATGCTTACAGTATGTCCAAACTTATTGGGGGAAGAATGCTAAGACTGACAGGACTCAGCTTCTCCACTCAATCGACATGCACATCCATATAAAATACCAACAGTCAAAATAAAGTTTAGAAATGATCTAAAACTTGCATAATTCTTAGTACTGTATGTTCTTTTCCCACCAGTCTACCACCATGAGATAAATCAGGGCTCACAAGATTAAGGGCAATTTTGTTTTTTTATTTGTATCATATTTTGCCAGGTTGAAAACATTTCTTGACAAACACCAGCCTATTGGTGTTGAATCTCTCCTTCCTTATCAAGACTGATACTCAAAAAGCACATAAGATTCCTAGGATCCTACCTGAAGCCTTTTCAGTTTGTTAGCATAGTGATAGAATGCTGGGCTCAAAAAACCTCTAAGACTGAAACAATACTCATTAACTGTGTGACTCAAGAAAAGTTTTTTTTTCCATTTCTTTGTGCCTCATTTAGATTGTCTATAAAATGAAAAATAACACATAGCACAAGGTTTTAAGAACACTCAAATGAGGCAAATATATATGTACAATGCTTTATAAATGTTAAAGTGCTGCATGGATATTGTTGATTTTGTTATTTGTATGAGCTTATGACATTCTGAAATAAACTTTCAGAATTCAAAGTCATCTCCACACCATAATTGGGCATTGAAATAGAACTTTGAGAAGTCCTATATTGGTTTCTCATTTTGCTTTCATACAGTTCTCATTGTTTGGATTTTTTCCTCCTTATAACAAGCCAAAAAAAAAAAAAATCTGTCTCTGCAATTTCAACTCTTTGCTCCTAATTCTGCCCTCTAGGGCCAAGCAGAACAAATCTAATCCTTCTTCCATGTAACAACCCTTCAAATGCTGAAAAACAGCTATCACGATCATATTTCCCCCAAATCTTTTCCTCTTCAGGGTAAATATGCCCTAGTCCTTCAACCAGTCCTTATAAGGTATAGGAAACTGGGGAATGCTTGCTTTTTCAATTGCCGAGAGGGGATAATTTCTTAACAGGCCATGACTTGGAAGAAAATCTGAGACACAAAACTAATTTGATTATGTTAAAATTAAATGCTTTTGCAAAACAAAAATTGATGCATCCAGAATAAGAAGGAACTTAAAAAAATGAGATGGGGACATTTTCAACAAAAATTCTTATAAATGCCTGATATATACAATTTGTAGGGAACTGACACAACCATATAAAAATAGTAGTCAATTATTTTTAGGTCATGAAGGGTATGGGAAAAAAAAATTTCTAGAAGGGAGGAAGGAAAAGTGGAAAGAGGAGGGAAGAGAGGGAGGAAGAAAGGGACGATGAGAAGGAAAAAAAGAAGAAAATACATCAATGGGAAGGGTGACATAACAGAAAAGGGAAAGGAAGGAAGGAGGGAGGAAGAGAGGAAAAGAAAGAAGATGTGAAAAAAAGGAAAAGGAAGGGAGACAGAGGAAGGAAGGAAGGAAGAAAGGAAGGAAGGAAGGAAGGAAGGAAGGAAGGAAGGAGGGGAGAAAAAGAAGGAAAGAAGGGAACAGATTAAGTGCCCAACAATTAGGGAAGAACTGATCTCATGATATATGCATGTAATGGACTATTATGTTACAAGAAATGATGATTATCATGAACTCAAAGAAATATGAAAAAAACACCATAAGTGATGTGGAATGAAGGAGCAAGGTCACGAAACTAATTATACACATAAAATATATGAATACAATGTAATATGCAATATCTGTACTATAAAATATGTTATGCAATATGGAATATATACAATGCTAATATATATATGAAGTATAGCATCTGCAATAGGTACATTATATAACTATAGGACACAAATGATATATAGTATATATATGCAACATATGACTGTAATTATATGCTTTATACAAGTATATGACCAATATATAATATACACAATTTGAATATATACAGTATACGATATGTGCAGACTACAAAATATCAAATATATACACTATACAATTACATACACCTCATAAATATATGCACACTATCTTATATAGACTATATAAATATATACAATATGTACAACTGTACAATAAAGATATAATTAACTGCTGCCAATTATTGTTACATACTCAGATATATCATCAAAAAAATTAAAACCAAGAAGAATGTTGGAACTATTAGAGAATTAAAGTAACTATATCTATTTTTTAATTCAGAGAATAATAGTAGGTAAATCAAGAGTTTTATAAAATGTATGTTATATGAATGTATGTTTATGTATATATGTGTGTGTATGTGTAAATATATGCACAAACTTATAAAATCACATCAATCTTCTTTCATTCTGTTTGTCCTTTATTCATTTTGGCTTTTGCCTTTGTTTATAAATGTGAATACTCATACTATTCCATTTTTGTAATCTTTATTTATTTCTTAGTGAACCTATTTTGTCCTCCAGGGCAGAATATAAATCCTTGAGAGTAAGGATTTTTGTTACCTTAGATTTCCAGCACTGAACATGAGGTTTGACAATTAGTGGATACTCAGCAGATTAAATTAATCTTTATTTATTAATCCTCAATCAAAGGACCTGTTTCAAATAATACTTTAAGTGAATTAAGTTGAGTAATTAAATTGAATCATTAGTTCACAGATTTACAGCTGAGAGCAACCTCTTACATCATCTTCACACCCTTCATTTTACAGCAGGGCATCTGAAATTTTTGCTGTGTCATCGCCTTTAGCAGCCTGTTGAAGATTATTAATTCCTCTAGGAAAAATATTTTAAATATACGAAACAATAAATAGGAAAACAATTACAAACAAAACCAGAATTCAAAGAAAATCAATTTTTGTAAAAGTAAATTTTTTTCCCATTCAAGTTTATAAATGCTTCTGACATCTCTCTAAAGGAGTAGATAAAATACAAGTCAAAAACCCAAATTATAGAATTAAGCATTTTAAGACCCAGATAGATTAACTAAAATACCTAAAATCACATAATTTGGAAATTACAGAGCTACATTTCAAACCCAGGTCTCTAACATTAATTCCAGCACTTTTTTTTTTTTAACCACACCACACCAGTGAAATATATATTTTTGAGTGTCAATTTTCAAGTAAAAAATAAGAAATTTACATAACAGATGTCATGTGGGATTAAAGAATAAAGTGAAAGTTTTCTAGTTTGCAAATGCCCCCAAATGCAAATCACTTTGAAACAAGTTAACACTTACTAGTTAATAAGAATATTTTTACTGCAGCAACCTTAAGAATGACTTTCATCAAATTCTTCATGATTTTGAGCAGCATAAGTACATCAAAAATGGCCTTACCATTGGGTAGGATTACCATTTCATGATTAAGAAGGCAAAAATTTCAGTGAGGAATCAGATATTTTGTTCAGTGATAAGATGAACAGAATAAGACTGGATGGATTGAGGCAGCATGATATGGTGGTGGAAAGGTTCTTTAACTTTTTGGTCTCAGTATCCCTTTTTGATTTTTAAATAAAAGTATTGAGAATTCCCACATATACCTTTGTCATTCTTAAGTTTATATGTATTACCTCTTCTATATATAGTATATAGCTTTTGTTTATATGGGTTATCTATTGAAATTTAGCATATAGAAAATAAAACAAATTTTTAATAGTTAATTATTTTTAAAAAGCAACAATAAACCTATTACATGTCAATACATAGGACCTTTTATAAAATTTTCAATGGTATTTTATTTTTCCAAATCCATGAAAAGATAATTTTCACATTCATTTCTGCAAGACTTTTTATTCCAAATTTTTTTCTCTCTCTCCCTTACTTCCCTCTTCCCTAATTTAGCAAGCATTCTGATTGGGTTAAATAACAAATAAACTTTTGTGGAAAATAATTATATTGTTCAAAAAGAAAAACATAATGATAATGGTTTTATTTTCTACATTTTTTGCAAATGTTATTAATATCTAGCTTTATAGGATGATAGCTGGATTCTCCTATCTGATTCTACATTCAATTTGTTGTTTTTGTTGATGTATATGAACAAAATCCAGCCTCATGCAACTATGTGTTTGGAAAAGGGAAAAGTATTTTAATGAGCAAAGTTTTATGAAAATAGCTTTGATCTCATGGATCCCCTCAAAGGGGATTCTCAGGAGTTCACAGATCATAATTTGTGAATGGCTAATATATTAGAAAGTGGACTGAGTTTTTGAGTCAAAAAAGTGATATTTAAATATCAGTTCTGCTGCTTAATAAAGTATATTATTGTAGGTTATGTGGTCAATTCCATTCTCTGGGCCTCAATCTCTTACTTTAAAAAAAAATCAGCTGATTATGATTGTCTCTTCTAGTTCCAAATTCTAGAATTCCATGTTAGTTCCTTGGATTCTTATCAACCACTTATTTGGATGGAGATATGGTCACCATAATGATTTAATTAAGAACTGTTAACCAGAAGATTTGTTACTTCAATTGATTAGTACACTTCAGACACAGAAACATGGATTAGCCTATGTCATACTGTTGGCAGTATTTGAAAGGGGAAAAAAAATCTCTTTACTCCACCTCCTTTAAATTGCACCAATGCAATTCTATTAAAATATATATATATGTGTACAATAGAAATTGAACATAATTGAGGAATTGTGCAGCAGATGATTCTTATTTACATTATTTGTTTTTCCCGCTAAGCATACTGTTTCATTCATCCCTGATTTAACTGTTTATAACACTGAAATTTGGTTTGGAGTGAAATTATGTGTTTTATTTGAATTCTGAAAATATTCAAGGCTCATTTTGGTAGTGGCATTATATCAAAAAGCTATGACTTTTTCAGTATTGCCCAATTAAACAAACCTTGAAATAAGGCATGCCATCCTTTCACTAGCACTTACCCAGTGTGATGCAGAGCAATTAGAATCATCTGAATTTTTGTTTTTTCTTGCCAATATCGGAGTGATACTTTTATGATTTTAAACCTGTTTCCTCCAGAAAGCAGATTCTGTTGGTTATTATGATCCTAATAAAATGTACCAGATTTTAGAAACAAAACATAATTCAGACTGATAATACCTAGCTAGCTAGAGATTAATAAAGAAATGTATAAATAAATATATACATATATTGTTTATATACCCACATACAGAGAGAGAAAAGTCATTCAATAATAGTCTATTGATGAAAATTGAGAATTACCAAAATATTTTTATGATAGTCAATATGATATACAATGGAGTGAGACCGGTCTTGAAATCAGGAAACCCAGGGTTCAAATCATTGTCTTGGATGTATACTATCTGTGTGGCTTTGGAGAAGTTGCAACTTCTTGAGTCCCTCTTTATCCATGAGCAAAATAAAGATAATACTATCATCTATTCCATAGAATTGTTGTGAAGGTCAAATGAGATAATAAATGAAAAGTGCTTTCTTGCTCTAAAAGTGGTTAAAAATGTTATTTTTAAGCTGCATAGCTATCCATTTATATAGTGCCTACTGCATATAAATTCATTAAATGTTAATTTAATGATTTACAGATAAAAATTCAGGATTACTGGATATTAATTCTAGAGCTAAAATATAATGACAAAAATGTCTGGTTCAATCCTCTCATTTTATTAAGGGACAAAGAGATTGTCAAATAGGTCATGTGTGGATAATGATTGGATTTATATTTGGCCTTCTATGCCCATTTCCAAACTAGAAGTCTGGAATTTCCTTTTTAAGTACATATACTATAATGATACTCTTGATTATTATTGTAAAATGATATGATTTCATATTAAAATTGAGGCAGGGATTTTGAATTTAAAATAAAGCAAATGACCTATTTTCAGTGATCTTGAAAGTCTTTGTCTAATTGTTAGGCAAATCTTTGACCTTCTCCAGATTCTAACTTATTTATCTGTAAAATAAGAGAGTTGGACTACATAGTTGGTGGTTGCTGTCCCATATAGCTCTAATATTATTGATCTAAGCCCTTTCTTTTTTAACTTATTTTAGTGAGATTGTTTTGTTTTTTAAAGGGTAGGATATCCCTAAATATGTAGGAAGATTGAGAAAAAAATTTCAAGGATTTGGCTTCTCCTGATAATCTAAAACTTTTGTATTTGGAGGAAAAAACAAATAGTGGATATGATGGAAATAGAAAAAAAAATTATTATTTTTCTAAGGGGAAAAGGGTCCATAAAGATTACCTGAAATTGCCTCTCTTTGCAGTCATGATCTCTGTAGTAAAATGCACAGGTTGTCTGATCCAGACAGCAGTTAGGAAATACACTGTAGAAACTTCAATCTAATATTTTTATAAGCCTTGAAGTCTAGCCAAAACATACTACAATATTTCATGAAGGATTCAAAGCATATATTAAAATCACTTTTTCTTTCCTAGTAATCGCTACAGCTTATACATCAGACCTAAATGTGAGTCTCAGTTCTCACATTCTAGACTGGGTATATAACCCTGTACACTTATCCATTCGATGTTATAGAGAATTCCAAACTATAAGCTACAGCAAAAAGTGCTTATTTGTATTAATAGAGAAAATTTCCTCACTTAGATTTTCCCTATATCAATGAAAATCATAAAAACAAAAACATAAGATTAATAGCAAAATATAAATTAAATCATTCCTGGAATAGTTTTTATAAACAACTTGCCTCAAATACTGAGTATCTCAGGATGTGGCTAGAGAATGTGCTAGTCATATTATTAATTCCCAAAGATTTCTGAAAAAGGAAGTAGTATTAATACTTAACTTTGTTCAAACAATCCATTATTGATTATATCTAGATAAATCCAGCAATTTTAGCACTCTTCTAGGCAATATTTCCCTTTATTTCATCTGCTAAAATATCGCATTTCTTTTTTTTAATAATCTTCAGTGTTCACTATATTTTAATGCCTACCAATTCATTTCCTGAAGAACATATTCATGTTGGAAAGGGGGGAATTAGGATTCAATGTTCTCTCTCATTCTTTATTTTTGCTCCAGTTCCATCTTTCGTGATATTTCTTGTCATTCTCACCTATTCATGAGATTATGTTGTAATGAAATGTCTAGATACAATACTGTTAGATAAATAAAAGATGTGTTTTTGTAACTGGAGGTACTGAAGAACATGCATTACTATCTGCTTTGCCATTAGACTTGCAAGTGAAATATTTGCATAATTTTGCTCCCCATAAAAATGGGAGCACCTTGAGAGCAATATATTTGTCTTGCTTTGCTATTTTTATCACCTTCACTTAATATAGTGCTTTGAAAATTCAAAATACATAATATTTTTTTATTCAGTCATCACCTTTAAGAATACCCCACCAAAGGTAGCCATTCATGTTAGATTCATATCTCCTCATTTTTGTGGTTCTTGTTCCTATTTTCTTATAAATCCTCCTGAAGACCCTGAAGTTTCTTCTAAGACATCGTGTTAATGTAAATGGATTCTATATGCTGTTTAATAGTTATCCTTTATTTTTCTCTGGTGATCTACTTACCTTTATTTATGTTTATATATTTCTTTGATATTATTCCTGACACCAATTCTCCTGCAAAGTTGTAATTATTAATACATCACAACTTGTTTGCATTAATTACATATATCTTCATTGCTTTTCATGTGACCTGCGGTTTTGCATTAAGCCTATACAAATTAAAGATATTTCAAATGAGATCTATAATCACCTAAAATATATTGAGTGAATTGTCCCTATTTGAAAGCCAACTAGATGAAAAACAGTTATTATCCAAATTACATATTCACTGGGTGAATGATCCCAAATGCTGGGTCAATTAATATATGTATGTATTTGTATAGGTATAAAAAATGAGCATATATATATATATATATATATATATATATATATATATATATATAAATGTATATTGTATATATTAACTAAGTCTATGAGACATTCATATAATTATATGGTATTTATAGATGTACATGGATATGCTCTTATAAGTTGTTTGTAAGTTCATGTGGACATACCCATGGTATGAACATAAAGGTGGTGTTCACATATACACAATATATGTGTGCTCATATAGATGTGTATATGAGTATACATGTATGTATATATATATATATATTATATATATAAGAGAGAGAGAGAGAGAGAGAGAGAGAGAGAGAGATATGTATACACATGATGAACTTGGTACAATGAAAGAGACTAAGGAGAAGGGAAATGGGTTACTCGGCTACACTGTTATTTTCCATTATGCAGTGCTTTTTATGACCCCAAGTTTATTCCTAAAACAAAGCTCAATTAAACAGCAACTAATATTCTGCTGGGAATACAATATATGTATGTGAGTCATCCATTTATCTAAATCATTGCAAAGAAAAATTAGATATAATTAATAGATATAGAGAAAGATAGATAGATAGATAAAGCACATGCAGTACAACAATTTATTAAAACATACACACATGCATCCATAAACACAATAGTAATTATGTTTCATATATTCAGTTACATACATATATACATGCTAACATTTACATGCATTTATTGATGTATATACATGCATTTAGATGCATATATATGCTTATTTATTTATGCATATATAAATACACACCTATCTTAATTAACCCAAGATTTTGGGTTGTCCACCCAGTGAATATTGTATTTTGGACAATGACTATGCTTCATCCCCTTGGCTTTTCAAATGGGGACAATTTGGTCAATGTATTTTCGGTGGTTAGAGATTTTATTTGTATTTTCAGTTTTAGAGGGGTTTATGCAACATATTCATATCAGACAGTACAGAATGAAGGCTCTCTGTCATTGGAAATGATTAACTCAGCTTGCCAGATCTCACTCACAAGAAAACTCCTCAAATTCCCTAGGGTAGCAAATTGAGAATAAGAACATGTTGAAGAATGTCTCTTTGCCTTGTGTCTTTCCAGATCCATTTCCTTCAGCAATCTGCAGTAATACTGACCTTTTCTTTCTTCTCAAACCAGTTTCATTATCAAAAGAAACTTGAAGCTTGATCAATCTCCTACTGGGAATAGTTGAGAGCTGATGCTTTCTTACCTCTTAACAACTCTTACTCCACCTCTCGTGCAGGGTGAGACATACCTCTGCACTAATAAGGGAAAGGTCCATACCAATAGATTTTGAGACAGTAGTTGCAAAAGTAATTACAATGTTCTGTCAATGGAGTTGATTCTATTGATGATTCTAAGCAATCTCTAGCACAATGTAAACTCCTTGAAGAAAAACATTATCTTTTTCTCTTCTTTGTATCCCTAATAATTAGTATGCTAAATAAATTCTAGTTGGCTGAATGTTAGTCTCAAAAGTAGACAGAATTAAAAGTGAAGTTATTTTCTTACTATCACCACTACCTGCAAAGTGTGAAACTGTCTTACTCCCAACAAATTCTGAATCTGTAATTTTGTATACTGAAAATTGTGGCTACTGCTTATCTAGCTTGACCATATTTTGCAAAAAATGAAAGGACAATCTTGATGACTTAAACTTAAGGCATAAAAATAATACTACACTAGATTTCAGGCTCAAAGTGGCTTTCAATATCATAACATTTTTCTCTAAAGTGATTCAACAAAAATGTATTAGCCATCTACAATGTATAAAATATTACTCAAGTTGTGGTGATGTGAACACAAAAGCAAAAGTTTCCATTCTATTGGAGGGACCCATTCTGTGTACAGATGATAGAAAGAATGATTGGAGGGGGGAGTAGAGCCAAAATGGTGGAGAGTAGATATGTCTTTATTTGAGCTCCTCTTAGTGTCCCTCAGATCAACACTAGATCAAGCCCCTGAACTGGTTTTGTAGTGCCAAAATCCACAAATATTTGAAGTGTAACAAATTTCCAGCAGAAGATACTTTGTAAGAACTTCAGAAAAGGTCTGTTTCAATCAGGCAGGGAGGGAGGCAGCTGAATGTAGATGTAGTGCAGGGTGTGGGGGCTTCCATGCACCAGGGAATCTACTGGGAGGCTCTTTGGTTATTCTGTCCTGGTTACAAGCCAGTGAATCAGCAGATTTGCTGTAAGACATCCAATGCAAATACAAAAGGCAAATAGTGAGCCTCTGAATCCCAGAAAAATGTAGTCCATGACTACTCAGCACCAGAAGTCAATTAGCAGCACTGTCCCCAGAGCAACTTAAAGCAGCTTAAAGAGTTTCTTCCCCTGTGGAGGAAACTTGGAACAATCTTCCATTTTTCCCAAAAGCAGACCTGAACTTTTTTAAAATGAGCAAAAAAGCAAAAAGAACTTTAACTATAGATAGCCTTTATGGAGAAAGAGAAGAACAGACTTCAAACCCTGAGATCCTAAAGGCAAATCATCTCCAGATGAAGCACCAATGGGTGATATGAGTAAGTCCCCAGATCATAAGATTCACTTGGAAGAATTTAAAAAGAATATTAAAAGAATTAAAAGAAAAAATGTGGAAAGAAACTGAGAATTTTGCAAAAAGAGTTTGGAAAAGGAAAAACAAAAATTATATGAAGAAAACTCCTTAAAATAAATTTGATGAAATGGAAACAACATATAACTCCTTACAAAGTAGATATGAAAAAGAAACCAGTTTATTTAAAAACAGAATTTGTAAAATGGAAAAAAATGAAATGAACAAAACACCTGATTTAAAATTTAAATTGGTCAAATGCAAAAGAGTGATTCATCTCGAGTCATAACTGTGTTCAAGTCTCAGCTTTGCCATTCAGCATGCTTCTGGTTAGGAATTTAATTAAGACTCATTTGTGGGCCTCAAGTGCCTCATCTGAGAAAATGAATACATGTGATTAGTATTATCTTTAAGATACTTTCCAGCTTTAATTATATGATCATTTGATAAGGAATACATTGGAATGGGGGAGAACATTAATAACTGAGGGAATCAATAAGGAGTTCTTGTGAGAGGTGGCCCCTGAGAAAGTAGTCTTCAGAATGTAAAGAAGAAGATAATAAAAGCACATCTGGTTATTAGAACCTCTTTTCTACCTTTTTGTATTTATTAATTAAAACTAATTTTATTCTCTTATTTTAATTCTCTGCCCCTCCAATCTACATCCCCTTCTCACAAATAACTAAAGAGGGGAAAAAAAAACAATTATTTTCTCTATCATTGAAGTCCAAGGCAGTTGAGCTTCAGACAGTACAATCAGGTTTTTGATTGGACTATTCACTTTGATCTCTACACTAATTAAATGGTTATTAAAAAGCTTGATGGCTATCTAATGGAACTGTTTGTAGTGGTAATTAAGTGCATATAAAGATAGAAGGGAGAATATTAGCCCCAAAAGCAGAAAGTCTGTGGTCTCCTTAACATAAAACTGGGAATGGAGTTAGACACAGGAGAAAGTGTCTGATACTTTCACAAATTTTCAGAGTGAACATGGATCCATTTTATAACCTGAATCTGTAAATCTAGAATGACTCACGGTCAAGTATTTTTGTTTGCCTTTTAAAGGCCAGGTTGGGTAATATCTATTATATTATGGAATGTTTCTGATTTCCTGTGTTGTCTTAGGCTGGAAGAATATATTCCTCTGACCTTTTGTTGAATGCTGTTTTAGAATTTAGAATTATTTGAGGCATGATTTTAAGAGTATTTGGAGGATGTTTGGGGAGAGCTCAGCTGAATGCTTTCTCTATTCCCAAGACACAAAAATAGTCAATACCTACATATCTATTCATAAGACTAAGAGCTATTCCCCCAATGTATGAGTTGTCAAAAGTATGAATAAATAATTCTAAAAAATCAAATTATTAGCAATCACGAAAGAATGCTCCTAAATATTATTAATAAAAAAATACAAATCAATACAGTTCTGAGACTTTATTTCACCTTGAGTAAATTGACAAAGTTGGCAAAATATCAAAATATACATTTTTAAAGAGAACTATAGGAAGACAAATACATAAAAACTAGGGGAATTGTGATTTGATCCAATGATTCAGGAAATCAATTTGAAATTTATGATTGTTAAAAACAAAACAAAACAAAACAAAAACCCCTAAAATGTTATTTTGGGCCTTTTGGCCTGAGATAATGCTAATGTAAATGCTACAATATTCATAGAAACAGTTTTATGAGCCAAAAAAAGATCTTTTTTGAGAAAATTTCTAAAAATTGTGATATAATTTTGCAATAGAATAATATTAAATCATACCAAAGAAGGAACATGAAGAAGTCAGAGAAAGAGACGAATTGCTGAAGAATAGTTGCTGATGTTCAATCCACTACGTCTGACTTTTTGTGAACCCATTTTGGAGTTTTCTTGGCAAAGATACCAGAGGGGTTTCCTATTTCCTTCTCATGCTAATTTTGTAGATAACAAACTGAAAAAATGTGACATATCTAGAGTCACAGAGCTAGTAAGTGTCCAGGACAAATTTGAACTCAGGAAGATCCTGATTTCAGATCCTGTTTTCTCTATTCACTATATCATTTATCTTCCTTACACCTAATTGAGAAGTAGAGAGAGGATTTACATTTACAAAGGGTCATGTCAGAAAAATAAGTAGTATCAATAAACTATCTATGTATTTATATAAAGTATATAACTTAATGCCCAACATGAAGGAGTAAGGCAAGAAACATAAATTGAAGGATCTTGCTTCCTGCCTAATTTGAACAAAGTTCTTTAATGTTTGTCTAGACTTCATTATTTCTTAACAAGACAGTGAATCTGATCAAAGCAAAACAGTATGAAACAGTAAAGACAAAAATTCTCATAGTTTAATAAGTGGCAGTGTATGGAGGAATCAGATACGAAGGTCTATTAAGTAAAATGTTTACCAGCAGGCTTCTTTCAACATAATAAAATTATTAATATCTACTAGGCTCAGGGCACTATATAAGAACTAGGGATACATAATGAGATGGTCCCTACCATCACATGCTTACATTCTTCTAAAAGGGAGTACAATTATGAACCAGTTTCTTGTTCTTTGCTTACAATTTCTAGTCTTAGAGAATGTCCTGTAGTGTTAAACACTTAAGTGAGTTACCCAACATCACCCAGTCTACATGTGTCTAAAGCTGTACTTAAACTTAGATGTCCCAACTTTAACACTAGCTCTCTGTCCACTATGTTACAAAATTTCTCAAGTCAAAATAATTAATAGTCATAGTATTTGAACCAAACATGTATATAAAGCTTTAAGGTTTATAAAATGTTTAAGATGTATTATCTAATTTAGCCCTCACTACCTGTAAGGTAGATGCTATTATTGTCCCCATTTTATCAATGAAATAGGGGTAGCTCAGAGAATTGCATTGACTTGTCCAGGTCACCTAACCAGAAAATGCCAGAGGAAGAATTCAAACTCAGCTCTTTCCAACTCCAACTCCTGGAATCTATCTGTTAAATTTCTTAGCTACTTTAGCTTTATTTATAAAGACAATTTTTTAAAAAATAGCTACAAAAATAAGTGCATGGTAGCCAGATGGTACAGTTGATAACATGCTGGACTAAAGTAAAAAATACTTTTTTCCCCAAGTTCAAATATAGCCTCAAACACTTCTTCACTAGGTGATCTTGGACAAGTCATTCAAGTGTATTAGCCTCAGTTTCCTTATTAGTAAAATGAGCTGGAGAAGGCATTGATAAACCATTCCAGTAATTTTGGCAAGAAAACCTCAAATGGGATCACAAAAAATCTGACATAATGGAAATGCCTAAACAAAAACAAATATACAGATTTGGGGGAAAGGAAAGTAAGAAATGGGAAACAGTCCTTTAATTGGAAGTGGTCCTTGAACTAATCCTTAAAGGGAACTGATGGTTCCTAGAATAGGAATGGCAAAACTATAGTATTCTGTGCATAGAAGAGAGAGCATGTGGAAAGATTTGGAAGAAAGAAAATAGAAGGTAATGTGGAATAGGTCAATGACTAATTTGTAGAGCCCATGAAAGAAAATAATGTGTAATTCTCTTTGAGATTGGTTAGAACAAGGTTGTGAAGGATTTCAAGGGCCAAACAGAGAAATTCACATTTTTTTTCCCTAGAAGCAACAGACCCTGAGACTTCTTCAACAAGGGTATGACATGTTCAAACAGCTACTTTGTAGATATCAATCTGTCTATTAAATATGGTATGAAAATACCCTTAATCATTTTGGAGAGGGAGATTTCAGCTGATTATAATACAGAAGATTTAGAAAAAGAAAAGAGGAATAGAAGATGAGGTGATGAATCACTATGTTGGGAGAGCAATTCAGAATGTGAAAAACTCACAAAAGCATTCTCATAGCCAAAAGGAATTCTTTATTTTGTAAAAGATACACAAGATAAATTCCAATGGATTTGTGGTGAGAAGATCCATCTGCACCCAGATAGAAGATTGTGTAGACTGAATATGAAGCTCAACATAATATTTTCACCCTCTATGTTGTTATTTGCTTGCATTTTATTTTCTTTCTCATTTTTTTCTTTTGATATGATTTTTCTTATGTAGAATAATAATTGTGGAACTATGCATTGAAGAATTGCACATTTAACATATATTGGATTACTTCCCTTCTAGGGGAAGGGGTGAGGGGAAGGGAGGGAAAATTTGGAATGCAAGGTTTTGTGAATATTGAAACTTATTTTTGCATGTATTTTAAAAATAAAATGCTTTAATTAAAGATAAAAAAGATACACAAACTAACTAAAAAGGGTCTAGTGGAGAGTTGAGAGTGAAGAAACACTGATTGGTAAGGGATGTGCTTTCATCATAAAAGTTACTATTGAAAAAAGTCACTTTCTAGTGTGCCTGCTAAAATCCTTTGCCCACCAGGTTCTTGTCAATTGGTGGGAAGTTTGATGATGGGAGCTAACAATGTCCACCCTCCTTGATGAGGTGCAAAATAGCAGCCCAGAATTTTGGATAACAACTCAGACATCCTGGAATAATAGCTAAGTGAAATAAAGATATCTGGCCCAAATCTCTTTATTTTACATATATTCTATAAGAATATGTCACATCACTCCCAGAGGCTATATTCCTAAAATGTCTATATCATTCCCAAAGCCAGATGACTGGGGTTTCTTGAAAAGTATTGGGATCTCTAATGCTGTTGAAGTTTCTACTACATCATTCCCGAAGTCTTCATCACAACAGAGACAACAAGTATAACTGACTTTTCTCACAAAGTTTGCCTGGGAAAAGGATATGAGACCTAAAACAATAACCAGCAAGAGTGATGAGATCTAATAAGATAACTGAATAAATATGAGAAACTAATAAATTACATAATTCAAAGAACTGAGTATTAAGTAAATAACTGGAACTGACAAAAATGAGAGAACACATGAGAAGAGAGGCAGTAGAAGTAGACTATGAGGCTTTCTCAATAGGGAAATGATATGTTCAGAAAAGTGTTTTAGGGCAAAGTTTCTTAAAATGTGAGATGCAACCCTATATAAAGTCTCATAAGTGAATGTGGGAGTTGTGAAAAATTTGGCAACAGTAAAAGGTTTCTGAATACAGCAAGCAAAAACTGATTCAAAATCAAATGCATAATGAATTCAAGGTGTTTCTGGAATTACTTGCCCATATTGCATTGCAGCCTTGGTTCTGAACATACAACATCCATACCTTGCACTTGCACTGCATATGCACAAACCCTGCCAGAAGCATCTCAGCTCAGATTCCAGCCTGAGTTGTGTAAAAAATTTTGGCTGAAAAGGATTACGAGTGGAAAAAGTTTAAGAAGCCCTGTTTTAGGGATATCATTCTGAGCCCTATTCGAAGATTACCAGAATATTCAGAGGCTGAATGAGAAGAAGCTTATTAAGAGGTAACAGCCACAGCCAAGAAAAAATGGAATGGATTCTAAATAGCAGAATAATCAAGCATAAGGAAATAGATACAGCACCTGTTGTAGAGATAGCAAAACTTTATAAAAATCAGAAAGGAGAATTTTCCATCAGAAATAAAGAATAAGGAGAATTAGTGTTTGAAGTGTTTTTCTATGATAATGTGGGAAGAGAGATAATCAATTACAACTAAAAACACAACAAAGATTTTGATACTTCTTGAGCTACTTGTCAAATAATGGTTTTTATCTAATCTCCAAATGAAAAGTCATAGAATTCACTGATGATGGTGATGGTGATGATGATGGTGATGATAGTGATGGTTGCAGTGGTGGTAATAGATATTTATATAGTGTTTTACAAATATTTTATTTTATCCTCATAACCACCCTGGGAGGAAGATATTCATTTTATCAGCATTTCATAAATAAGGAAACTAAAAAAGTAGAGATAAAGTAACTTGTTAATGATCATATAGTAAATATCTGAGGCTGTATTTCTTTTCTATTATTATTATAGCTTTTTATTTACAAGTTAAATGCATGGGTAATTTACAGCATTGACAATTGGCAAACCTTTTTTTCCAATTTTTCCCCTCCTTTCCTCCATCCCCTCCCCGCAATGGCATGTTAAATATGTTAAGGTATAAATTAAATCCAATATAAGTATACATGTGAAGGAAATCAAAAATGCAGGCAGACAAAAATATAGGGATTGGGAATTCTATGTAATGGTTCATAGTCATCTCCCAGAGTTCTTTCGCTGGGTGTAGCTGGTTCAATTCATTACTGCTCTATTGGAACTGATTTGGTTCATCTCATTGCTGGAGATGGCCATATTCATCAGAATAGATCATCATATAGTATTGTTGTTGAAGTATATAATGATCTCCTGGTCCTGTTCATTTTACTCAGCCTCAGTTCATGTAGTCTCTCCAGGCCTTTCTGAAATCATCCAGCTGGTCATTTCTTACTAAACAATAATATTCCATAATATTCATATACCACAATTTATTCAGCCAGTCTCCAATTGATGGGCGTACACTCAGTTTCCAGTTTCTGGCCACTACAAAGAGACTTGCCACAAACTTTCATGCACATACAGGTCCCTTTCCCTTCTTTAAGATTTCTTTGGGGTATAAGCCCAATAGAAACACGGCTGCATCAAAGGGTTTGCACAGTTTGATAACTTTTTGAGCATAGTTCCAAATTGCTGAGCATGTATTTCAATCTATACAGATTATACCACCTAGTTGATTCAAGAATTAGCATTAGAAAGGACTTCATAAAACATTTAATCTGTTTTATTTAACAGATGAGGAAACTGGACTTAGAAATTAAATGATTTGTCCAAGCTGTAACATTGTATCTCAGCACCAAATCTAGATCTTCTGCCACCAGAACCAATACAATTATTTCATTATTTCAACTATTTTCTGTCACTCGAAAGCAACAACACCACAAAACTTTTAAAACAAGACATAAGAAAGAGCTTGTACACTTTTGGGATGGACTTTAAGAAGACACTGTCTATCTATCACCTCCAAATCATGCAGAATCCATGGTCTTAAATATGATGATGGAACAGATGTCGTTAGAGATGTCCCATGATTAAATGCCAAGTGATTCATAATAGGCAATAAAACTTTTAGGAATTCAGAGAAGAGACAAAATAGTCCAGAAGACAGTGTTGGACTTGGAATCAGGAAGAAGTGAGTTCAAATACTGCCTTAACTGAAGATGTGTGACTTTGGACAATTTTCTTAAATTTACTCAGCTTCTATTTCATCATCTATAAAATGTGGACAATAGCAGCACTTATGTCATAGATTTGTTGTGATGACTCACTGAAATTATATGTTAATTAATATGAATTATTACATTTAAAGAACACAGGATCATAAAACTTCATATTTGGAAAAGATATCAATAGCCATCTAATCTAATCCACAATTGAAGAAGACTCACAGCAAATTGTTCATCCTCTTTTCACTTGAAGATATTGAGAGAGGTGGAAGATCTTGCCTCTCAAGGGAATCTACTGTTTTTTTCTGTTGTAGCAAGTTTATTTTTTTAATACACATTACTTTATGAATCATGTTGGGAGAGAAAAATCAGAGCAAAAGGGAAAAACCATGGGAGAGTTTAAAAAAAAACAAAAACAAAAAAGAAGCAAATATAACATGTGTTGATTTACATTCAGTCTTCTTAGTTCTTTTTCTGGTTGCAGATGTCATTTTCTATCCAAAGTCTATTGGGATTGCTTTGGATCACTGAATCATTGAAAAGAACTAAGCCTTTCATAGGTGATCATCTTACAGTCTTGCTGTTATTATGTACAACATATTCCTACTTCTGCTTATTTTGCTCAGCTTCAGTTCATGTAAATCTTTCTAGGTTTTTCTATAATCAGCTTGTTCAACATTTTTTATAGAATAATAATAATATTCCATTACTTTCATACACCAAAATTTATTCAGCCATTCACCAATTGATGGGCATCCATTCATTTTCCAATTTTTTATCACTGCAAAAAGAACTTCTACAAACATTTTTGCACATGTGGGTCCTACTCCCTACTTAAGATTTCCTTGGGATACAGACCCAGTAATGACACTCCTGGATCAAAGAGTATGTATAGTTTTAAAGCCCTTTGGGCATAGTTCCAGATTGCTCCAGAATGGTTGGATCATTTCACAACTCCACCAACAATGCAATTAGTGTCCCAGTTTTCTTATATCTCCTCCAACATTTATCATTATCTTTTCCTGTCACCTTAACCAATCTGTGAGGTATGAAGTAATACCTGAGAGTTGTTTTATTTAGCATAAGGGAATCTACTCTTGATGCATTCTAACTGCTAGGAAGTTATTCCTTGCATTAGGAATAATCATTCTATTTTGCATATTTTGTTCTCTGAGGTCAAGTGAAACAAAAGTAACTTTGGGTAGATCAGTATGAAAAGAATAATTAAAAGGTAACAGGGAGAAGAATTTATGGAAACCTTGTACAGACTTCTATTCCAGGATTATTAGTAAATAGTACAATTGTGCCAACAAAAGCCAAAGAAGTTAGGAAAGTGGGGTGGAGTACTAACAGTCACAATCTCATTTTTTTATGGTGTTCTTGCCTAAATAACGGTAATAGGTGGGAGGAGCAAACAACTTTGAGTGGCAAGAAATTGATGTAAAGCAAAAGGTTTGCAAAGTTTTCCATTTAGTGTCAGGGATTCTTTAATATCTTTCATTTACTCCTCTATTCTAGACCATTATTTTGTCATTAGGCTGCATTTCCCATTTTCTTCCCTATTAAGCAATCACAGATGCAGTGCCTCCCCCTCTAGCCAAGAGACAGATGGACCAAGTCTTCTCAAACTTGGGTAATTACATTGGAAAGTGGCCCCCAAAAAGGAATGCCATAGAAATTGAGGCAATGAAAATGAGTGGGGCTCATTTCCCCACTTGGCAGTCTCCCCAGAGGCAGAAACCATCACCTCTATAGTAGCCTTTGGGTTGGGATGAACAAATAGAGAAGGGGGAGGGGTTGAAAGTAGGGAGGAAATACTAGGACTATTTCAGACTGTAATCCTTATTTTGTAGAAAATCGTGCTGCCAGTCTGCCAGTAAAAGAGTTGGCTTGAATATTGAATATAATCATTCCCATGTTTTGTTTTGTTTTTGTTTTGTTTGGTGGGTTTTTTTTTTTTTTTGCATTGAATATTTTTCAATTTCCTCTTTGAGACCAATGCTCTGATTTAACATTGTGCTGAATTAGCAGGTGTTCATTTAGACTGGAGTGTAAAAGCATCTCGTTGATTTTGAAAAAAGTGAAAAGGGGTTTTGGGGGGTTGTATTTTTAATGTATTCATTTTTATCCTTTGCAAAATTTAGCTTAATCTCACAGCTGCACAGCATTGATAAAAGCAACTCATGTTTTCCTAGCACTTTCAGAGGAAGTTAAGGATTTTTTAGGGTAAAAATTAAGAGACATTGCATTCTAGGCAAGGGGGAATAGTTTTTGCAAAGACACAGAGGTGAGAAAAGCAATTCCTATATTTATGAAGTGAGTAAATGATTATACACTTTTGGTCTTGAATGAACTGTTTTTTCCACTCTGAGCCACTGTTTTCTCAACTCTGAAATCAGTGAGTTGAACTATATTTTCTACAAAATACCTGCTAGTGATAAATCCAATGATCCTATATTGATAATGCAAGATTTATTATCTCCAGTTACAAATGATGGCTCTGAGATCCAGAGAACAGTGTGTAAATTTGCCACAGTCATATGTTTAGTAAATGGCAGTACTGGAATGTGAATATTGTCCTTCTGCTCCCAAGCAAAATTTGATAGAAAGAGAACACTTAAGCACACATACATATATGTGTGTATGAATGTACTCACACATACACACAAATACTTATTAATATGTGTGAGAATCCCAGATTTCTTTTTCTTCCCTGAATGCCAATGCCCCAGTAATAGCAATATATCAGCTACCTGAAGACAAATTGGATGCTCCCTAGAAACATCTTCCAATACTAAGATAATTTTACATTCTAAAATGTCAATCATAAATTAATTCTTATTGCAAATTGGTTGAATAGAAGGCTCAGAAGAGGGAGGAGAGGACCACGCAGCTGGTACAAAATATCTTCCTGCTGATTTGGAAAAATCATTTCAAGAAAGCTCCTAGACTATTGGAAGGCAATAATTTTGCCTTTCTTTATAACACCAGTGCTTAATTCAGAGTCTAGCACATAGCAACCACTAATGAGTGCTTGTTTACTACATAATATAACAACTATGGATATAAAATTTAGCTAAGTTGTAGATTGCTAATATTTTTTTAATCATGGGGAATCAATTTGTTTATTAAGGCAGACATTTAATATGAAAAAAAAAAACCTTTGCTGTGGATACTTTTAACCTTTGAAGATAATTAAATGTCATATACATATTCCAAATACCCCATTTTCTCCATTCTTCTGAAACAGGGCAGACCCAATTAAAAAAAAAATGCAACAGAAGTTTCATGAACGCTTTTCCCCAAGTAGTTTATACATTTACAAAAGAAACAGATTCACAATGGACTAGCTAATGGCAAGTCAAATTGACAATTTAGAAAAGCTCCTTTTTTCATTCTGGCTAATAGTGGCTAAAGATCATTGTCATTTACCCTTTGCTCTTAGAGCACACGGCCAATGACTTAGTGGGCTTAGCTGAGTTCTTATAAAAAGGTGTCCCTTTATAAAAAAAAATTCCTTATAATCTACTGGAGATATTTGTCTGGGAAGAAAGATCTGGAATTGAAAGAAAGTAGATTGAATTTGAAACTTAAAATTGAAGTTCTCTAATGAACCATAAAAAGGAACAATGTACTTCTCTCAGATACCTCTGTCCTTTAAAAAATAATTTCCACTTAATAACACATTCATAGAACAAACAATGTTACATAATTTATATAATATCAATAATGTATTGACAACTTTGAATGATTTAAGCTATGTACCTTATGATGGACAGCTGATGGGTTTAAAATATGGAATAATACATACAACTTTAGACATAATCAATTTGGAAATTTACTTTGCTTGTCTATATATACTTGTTTCAAGGATTTTATTTTACCTTCCTTTTCTTTTTTATCAAAAAGGGAGTAAGGGATAGAAAATTGATGCTTGTTAATTAAAAAATAGTGAAATGGTGACTGCTCCCCTTCATAGCATATTTAGAATGAAAAAAAATCACAAAAATATTTGTTATATAGATAAGAGAGCACCATTTAAGAGTACAGAGAGCATGGGCCTTTTGTGGTCATTTCTGATTTTGTTTTCTGATCATATAGTTTTTAAGGTTTCCTATAAATACAGTGGGAATTAAAATCTTATTTAGATAGATCAAGAAGCTTAAATCAATTTAACTACATAGGATGACACATTTATCTAAAATAACTCTTTCATCAAATAATTGAGAAAACTAAAACTCAAAGATCTGAAACTGCTGCCAAGGCCTATTGAATTTACCATTGCAACATATTTTGAATATACCCTGACATTGTCACCACTCATCTCCTCACCCTAGAACTATTTTACTAATTTGTTGGTTAATCTGAATATCTCAAGTCTCTTCCCACTCTTATGGATTCTGCATTCAGTCACCAAAGTGATTTTCCTAAAGTTCAGGTCAGCCCAAATTAACACCTATTCATTGAATTCTAGAAGCTTTCTTTTGCTTCTAGAATCAAATGTTAAATTCTCTGTTTGGTATTTAAAGTTCTTTATGAACTAGACCCCTCCTCCATTTCTAGTATTCTTTTTTTGTATTAGACCAATTGTATTTTTTAAAAGTAATTTTTTCAGTCAATTTTTGCCTTTGATTTTCCAAGTTATTGACTGTCTCCAGCATACTTTTCATTCCCCACCCCCAATTTTTCTTCTACCTCTCTTATTCGCCTTTTAAAGTCCTTTATTATCACTTCCAAGAAAACTTTTTGGGCTTAAGAATATCACCCTTTGAGATTTCTCATGTGGACATTTTGTCCTTTTCTGAGTTGGTGTTTTGATCTTACCTGTCACCATAGTTGCTTTCTATGGTCAAGGTTCTTATCTGTTTCTTGTTCATCTTTTTTACTTTTCTTTTGGTATTTCCCCCTTTTTTACTTTTAAAGGTGAGCTCTGTTCCTGGAGTAAAAGGGGAGCTGTCTCAAGCTTCCCATGCAATTCTGAGTTTGACTTTGAACACAGGACCCCCTTGTATTTGCAGGGGGAGCTTTATCTGCTTTTTTTCCGGGAAACAGCCTGGTTTCTCAGAACTTGCCTTTTAATCTGGGAATATATGCTGCCCCACTGGTCTGCTCTTCTACTAAGCCAGGACGCAGGCTTACTCAGGACCCAGAGTATCAGTTGCAAAACTGCTATGATTAAGAGCCCCTCTCTGGATTTCCTAGACTGTATGAGCTGGGCAGAACATCTTTTTCACCCCAGTGAAACTGATCTTTCTTGAAGTCCTTCTAATCTATGTAGAGCTAGAAAGTGATTTTAATAGGTCCTGAATGATGGGTGTAAATGGTGGGCAGAGAGAAATTGAAGAACTGATAAAAATTATTCCCTGAGTCAGGCAGGAAGAAGGCTTTGATAATCCAGCTCAGTTTAGTTCCATGTTCCCACCTACTGTAGGTTAGAAATCCAAGTTTTGTCAAGTCCCTGAGGCTGAGGCTTTATTATCCCTATAAATTTACTCATAGCCCATCTCATGATTACTGCCTTCATTTGGGTAAATCCACCATGGCACTCTGCCTCATAATCTTTTCCCCTTACCATTCCCCCATGTCACTTGGTCTCTTGTGGTGTCTCCCCTAATCCTACTATGCTTTTCAACTCCACTTCTCCTTATAACTAACCCTTATTGGGTGCAAATGCCCAGCTAAGGGCATGCCCCAACCTCATGGGGTATTTCCTTTCATCATTAATTATTAAAAATTAATTATTAAAATCCCTTCCTATTTTCTCCCAACTCTGTTTCATATTTACCATTCCTGGTGTCTATTATGTACTTTCATTTTGTTTGTAACCTCTTTTTTTTTTCCTGAGGCAATTAGGTTTAAGTAACTTGCCCCCAGGGTCACATAGCTAGGAAGTGTCTGAGGCCACATTTGAATTCAGGTCCTCCTGACTTCAGAGCTGATGCTCTACCAACTAGCTGCCCCGTAACCTCTTTTCATAAATTAGCCTGCCTTTTGCCAAAGAGAATGACCATTGTGATTCCTTCACATGATCAAACCCCAGTTTTGGGTGCCTACTATCATCTGATGTCTACATCAGTCACAGTTTCATATCATTAGACACTTCAGAACCATGGTTTCATGCAGTTTTTGAGGGAAACTAGGAAAATTCAAACACCTTCCTGGCTTCACTCCACTATCTTTGATCCACTCCTTCACTCTCCATTTCTAGTATTCTTACACTTTATTCTCCAACATCTACTATTTATCCAATGACACTGGCCTCCTTGCTGCTTTATAAAACAAAAACATTCATCTATCAACTCTGAACACTTTCATTGACTGTTTTCAATGCCTATGTTATTTTCTTTCCTCATATTAATCTATTGACTTTCTGAGCTTCCTTTCAGTTCCAACTACAATTCAGTCTTCCTCAGGAAGTCTTTCTCAATCTTTCTTAATTTTCGTGCCTTCCATCTTTTAGTTACTTCTTGTTTATCTTATATATAGCTTATTTGTACATTTTCCTTATTGTTATTTTCCTTATTAGATTATAAACTCATTGACAGCAGGGACTATCTTTTGTCTCTTTGTTTCCCAAGTACTTAGGATAGTGATTGGCACATAGTAGGCACTTAATAAATGTTTATTGACAACTGAATTAGTAATGGAGTCAAAGAGTAATGTGTTTTATTTATTCATCCTAACTTCTCTGTATAATTGTATTTATGTATATGTGTATACATATATATATGCATATATACATACTATATGTATATACATATATAAAATTCACATTTTGAATACAAAAAGGTGGAGATTTATCCAAAATTCATCATCTTGGGGACTGTTTTAATGTACATATTGAAAAGACCTATGATTTACTCAGTGTAGGGAGCTTGTAGGTAAAAAAAAAAATTTCCATTAACAATACAAATGAGAAGTCACACTTCAATTTTTAAATGACTTACCCAGGGTAATACAGTCAGTGTATATCAGAGACAATCTTTCCAATGTCAATTTCCTATCCTGTGTACTACATCGCTCCTCACTTTTCATAGAAAAAGCATTTAATAAAGGATATCCAACTATATGATCATTATGATATGGCAGCCTGTACACAATATGATCTAAGGTTGCATTGAGAAAGGATGATGTGCAGAAAAACCTGAGGAGGTGAAGTGTGAGTTATAGCTAACTCTCCATTGCTCCAAATAAACTCAGAAAAGTATCTTTAAATAAAGGAAATACAACAATGGCAAGAAGATAAAATTAGAAAGATAGGAGGAACTAGGCAGCCGGCAAAAGTCATGAATGAGTCATGGAGGAAAGAACCCAATGCAATTTTTTCTCAGGGTAATCAGCAATATCCCAAGGGAAATTTCTTCAACTCCAACATGATAGAACACTGTGGATCACCTCAAAGAATAAACAAAGGCTCTAGGGTAGTCAGGAATGAGAAGTCAGAAGAGTGTGAGGAGAAAAATAATGGTGAACAGATATAACTATAGTGTTTTTTCCTAATCTCTTCAGACAGTACCCCAAAGGATGCTGTCATCATCCCTCAAGGTCCACAGATCTCATCCATTTCCTTAGATCAGAGAGAACAGAGTGGAGACAACAAGGGAAAGGGGAGGGATTAAATAGTATTGGGACCTCAGAAGTTGAGTCAATTCAAATCAACAAGCATTTATCAAGTGCCAAATATGTCTTAGACACTTTACTAATACTTAGGATACAAAGTAACAAAAATAAAAAGTCCCAGCTGGAAAGGAATTCACTCTCTAATGGGAGAAATAATATCCAAGCAATTATGAACAAAGAAGATATAAAGAAGATAAATTAGAGATAATCTCAGAGGAACTGCACTAAGGTTAAAGAGATTAGTTAAAGTCTTCTTGGAAAAAGTGGAATTTTAGCTAAAACTTGCAAGAAGCCAGAGAAATCATGAGATGAAGATGGAAGAATTTCATAGGATATGGGGATTAGCCAGTGAAAATGTCCAGATTTGGAAGATGGGATAGGATATGAAGAAGGAAATGCCATTAGATTGCATAAGACATGAAGGGGAATTGGTTTTAAGAAGTCTGGAAAAATCAGGAAGAGAGAAAGTTTATTCCTTGGAAACAATAGAGAGCAAATAGAGATTATTGAGTGGGGACAATATGGTCAGACCTGTGATTTATGAAGTTCATTTTGGTAGCTGAATGAAGGATTGACACTCATGAAATTGGCAATGATAAAGAAAGAAAAGAAAATTTGTTTTTTTAAATAGTATTTTATTTTTCTAACTACATATAGGAAAGTTTTCAGCATTCACCTTCATAAAACCTTTTGTTCCAAATTTTTCCCCTCCGTTCTTCCTCCCCATTCCCCAAGATAGCAAGCAATCCATCATAGGCTGAACAAGAAAAATCAGATCAAAAAGGAAAAAAAAAAAACATGAGATAGAAAAAAGAACAAGTAAACAAACAACAACAAACAACAACATTAAACAGCAAGGTGAAAATACTATGCTTTGATCCACATTCAGTCTCCATAGTTCTTTCTCTGGATGGGGATGACACTTTGAATCACAAATTTATTGAAATTGCTTTGCATCGCCTCATTGTTTAGAAGAGCCAAGTCCATCACAAATGATTATCAAATCTTGTTGTTACTGTGTATAATGTTCTCTTGGTTCTTCTCACTTTACTAAGCATCAGTTCATGTAAATCTTTCCAGGATTCTCTGAAATCAGTCTTCTCATACCATAACTTATTCAACCATTCCCCAACTTATGGGCCTCTACTAAACTTCCAGTTCCTTGCCATTACAAAAAAGGCTGTTACAAATTTTTGCGCATCTGTAGGTATATATATATATATATATATAATATATATATATATATATATATATATATATATATATATATATATATATTAGATATGTGAATGCACTGATAGTGAAACTACAAATTAGTCCAGTTATTATTCTGTGAAGCAATTTGGACAATAATCACTAAACTACATATACCCTTTGACTCCAGAACATCATTATTAGGCATTATCCCAAAGGAATCTAGGGAAGGGGGTACTGGAAAGAACTAATTGGATAAAAATATTTGTAACAGATTTTTTGTTTTGTTTTGTTTTGTTTTTTGTTTTGTATAATCTCAAATAACTAGGAACAAAGGGAAAATTTCCTTAGAGTATTGAAAGCAGTTTGTAAAGAATAGATTAGGCTCTTTCTGCCATCTTTGCAGTCATCACCATGGTGAACATGAATGTCCTGACAGATGATCTCAAAAGCATACCAATGTAATAAAGTGAGGAAAATGCCAGGTTCTCATTAAAGCATGCTCTAAAGTGGTCATCTGGTTCTTAACTGAGATGATGAAACACAGTTACATTGGTGAATTTGGGATCATGGATGATCTCAGAAAAAAAAAAAATTGTTGGGAAATCCATGGGCAGATTAAACAACTGTGGTATAATCAGCTGTAAATTTGATGTTTAATTGAAATATAGGAAAAACTGTCAGAATAATTTGCTCTCATTCTGTCAATTTGAGTTCATTGTGCTTACAACCTCAGGGGGCATTATAAGCCATGAGGAGACCAGAAAAAAACACAAAGAAGGAAAAACCCTGAAATTCTTTTTCTACGGCTGTAAAACATACATACAAATAAAATGGTCCAGTAGAAAAAATGAATATAGTATCAAAAGTAAACTCCAAGTTTAACCCATCAAGAAACATACTCATATCTCTTTGATGTCATGGTCTTCTATGTGAACATCATCAAGAAAATTTTCTGACTTCCAAGTCACATGATCAACAAGATCATGGACTAAATATTTTCTTTTATCCTCACAACCTCTTGAGCCTTTCTGAAATAGGAATTATGTTTAAGAGCTAAAACAAGTTCTGTCTCTATATGCCATGATTCTAAGAACCTGAATGAAGTTTAAAAAAAATTAAAAACAGAATAGGTTAATTTCTAACCTCTAAAATACTTAAGCAGCACTGAATGCCCCACCTCATGTTCCACTACTTCTGCACAAACTAATTCACAAGCATTCAAAAAATTCAATCCTATCCTTCCTTATTCCCAGACCTATACAAAAAGGCCTGCCTGGGATAGCAATTGTCAGAGTTCTATGCTAATACTGAACTCATATAAAGAAAAATTCTTGAATGTTATTAGATCTTTAGAAAAAGTAATGACTGCTCCTACTTCCCTTCCCTTTTCTTCTCTTCACTTCTCCCAGGCTGGAAGTACAGATGTCAAAGGCCTCTTATAGACTCTTCTCATAGAAACAGAAGCTTTGATATGCTATTTCCAACTTGGACTAGTTTCCCCTTTTTCATTTGTCTGATGGCTGCCCTTTCCCAGAACCTCACCAACCAGTCATCTTCCCTCTTCCCTTACCACTGACCTGTGCTGACTCTAGATGACAGAATGAGGCTAATCAATATACAATTCTGTCTTACTTAAACCCAATTCAATTACAAGTCAAGACATCATCCTTGTGATGTCATTGCTCCTTTGAGAATGAAAGACAACTATCAATGACAATCAATTGGTGAGAGACATAATGTTCATTAGCCACTAAAACCCAGAACTCCAGAGCTCAAGCAGTTTGCCATGTGTTGTTTCATTCTCTCTACATATTCATCTACAAGGGAAACTATGAGACGCTGGTAATCCTGAACCCTTGAATTGTTTGATAATGATTGATCCCTAACTGCAATAAATGGCATTATATCTGATATCAGCCTCACCTATAAAGTTTTAAAATAGGGAGGTTTGTTAAATACTCATCATAAGCTGAATTGATTTCTATAATAGAGAAATCCTAGACTAGGGAAAGGAGTTTAAATTAAACTTAAAGGCATTAGCAGGTATTTTATATTCTTTTTTTAAAATTTTGACCTTTGTGGCTAAAAATCTTCCATGTGAGAAGATGGCAGTCAAGATATTAAGGTTAAAAGATAGAGAGGTTTTGGGGTTTTTTTTTTTGATCCTAGATAAAGGTATATCCACCTTCCTTTTTATGAGAGTCATAAAAGACCTATAGGAATCCTAACAGATCCTGAAAGCACTCATTTTCCCTGAGGGAAAGAGAGCCAAGGATTTTAATTGTTCCAGGACCAATGCAGTATTTAACAAAAATAATAATTATTATAATAATAACATCTGGTGGACCAGCATCAAGTGGAGCAATATCTGACAATTCTAAGGAGACTTTGTGAGGGAAATAATAGCCCTGATGGGTCAATGGGAAGGAATTAACAGACATTATCAGCTGGCCTTCATTGTTGGAGATACTAGCTGCCTGTACTAAGTTCTAGATATATATATAACCTTCTAAATGTGAGTCCTGGCTATGTGTTCTCTATATGTGATTCTACACATATCCCCATCTTAATCATATAGTTTCCTTATGTACTCCCCTTCACATATTCATTTTTTCCACTGATGTGGTAATCATTTGAAGTGTATGGGGAAGATGTTTCATTACTATTTATCTACCTAAGAAATTCAATTATGGAAACTTGCCTTGCAAGTTATATATAACTAAAACATATGCATATATATGTGTATAAGACATACATACATACATACACACATGCATATGATATATATATATATATGTATGTGTATATATATATATATATATATATATACACACACACACACATGTATCTGTGTATGAAAGACTGAAATTTAATTGACTTCAGACTTGGACTGGCAAGGATTTCATTTAAAGTAGACAGTAAAAGGAGAAAAAAATTAAGAGCCATCAAAATGTGCATATAGCACATTTGATTCAGCAGTTTCTACAGTACTTATATCCTAAAGAGATCTTGAAGGAGGGAAAAGGACCCATATGTTCAAAAATGTTTGTGGCAGCTCTTTTTGTAGTGGCAAGAAACTGGAAACTGAATGAATGTCCATCAATTGGAGAATGGCTGAATAATTTATGTGTATTTTATGATGAAGAAAACCATCTAGACCCAGAAAGAGGACTGCGGGAACTGAGTGTGGATCACAACATAGTATTTGTTGTTGTTTTCTTACATTTTATTTTCTTTCTCATTTTTTTTCCTTTTGGACTTGATTTTTCTTGTACAGCATGATAATTGTATTAATATGTATGCATATATTGGATTTAACATATATTTTACCATGTTTAACATATATTGGGTTACTTGCCATCTAGGAAAAAAGGTGGAGTGAAAGGGGGAGAAATTGGAACACAAGGTTTTGCAAGAGTTGATGTTGAAAAATTATCCATGTATATGTTTTGAAAATAAAAAGCTTTAATTAAAAAAGGAGAAAAAAGTTAATCTATTGTGTCCAAAGACCTAATAACAATGAGAGAACATGAACACTAAATATCCAAGTACCTAATAACATCATTACCAAAATTATGAAAGGTTAAATACACTGTAAAAATAATTAACTATAAATACTCTTAATGTAAAATTTCATTAATTAATAGATTATAGTGAATACCAGATAGAGTTTCTGAGCTGAATTCTACAAGCATGGATTGATTCCTAAAATAGAGGAAAACTTGAAAGGGTAAAGATAAAATCCAAAGCCAAATAGCTATCTTTTGGAGTTAATGAAGAGAATTAGGGATGAGCCTTAGAGACCTTCCCCTTTGAAATTTCTACTGGCTTGAGATAGGCTCTGCTACAACTTACCAAAATAATTTCCTTACTTCCTTCACCCCCTTCTCTCCCCACCTCCCAACCCAATGAAAAGTAAATGGAAGGATATCTAGCTCTTTTACACCTATTACCCTTGACAGCTCCCATGGCAGTAGACTGTGTCTATTTTGGTAAATAATACGATCTCTAATGTTTCTCCGTATTGGTGTTAATGTATTAAAAATTTTACAGCCATTCAAATCTGTGCCCATTCTGCTTACTTGAATGTTAGTATAAAACTGGGGGTTTAAAGGAAGATTAAATCCAGAAAGGTTGCATTTTAAAAGTGTTGAGCTTTTGCAAATGCAGTTTGAGGTTTGTTAGTACAAACTGGTTGGAAGTTTGAATCACAAATTTAATTGAGAGTATTGATGTTATTCACTTTAGAAAAGAGGAAGGCAGCAAGTTTTAAGATCATGTTCAATGACTTTCCTAATTTAGCAGATGACTGACAGTCCAGACTACCTAGTTAGCTAATGTCTCCAATTGTTATGACAAAATAAAACACTATATTAGTTGTAAATACATTTAACATTTTTTTAAAATATTAAAACATTCTATTAATTTCAAATTCTAACTTTGCCATTCTGTGTCATACTAGTTATGTTATTTTGGCCAAGTAATTTCTTGTCTCTAGGCAATAATCAACTAACTTGCCTTCTATGTGAAGGTACTGTGATTGGCCTTAAGGATCCCCAAAAAAACATATAGACCCAGCTTTCAGAGACCTTTTGCTCTAATAGATTAAAGAGGTGCCCATATAAATAGATGTAAAATTAATATGAAGTAAGAGCAAAGGAATTTCAAATCAGAATATTAACTAGAAATTGTGGATGATTCTGGGATTGAAAATTTTGATCAATCAAAAAATAGTGTCTGATAGAAACAAGGACATTAAGAAAAGGGATGAATTTTAGTGGCAGAACAATGAGTTCTCTGGACATACTGAGATTCGAGTATCTTTGTAATATCAAATTGGAAATATTTAACAGTCAATTGGTGATGTAAGACTAGATGCATAAAGAAAATGGGGCTAGATATACAGATCTAGGAATGGTGAATAGTTTGTTACTAATTGAAAGAAAGTGAAGTAATGAGAACAGTAAGAGAAAGGCTATAGGAAAAAAAGTCCAAGATAGGGATTTGGTGTATACCAAGGGAGAGGATGGTGGAATAGGGATGATCATCCAGAAAAACAGACCTATATGTAGCAATCTTTTTTTTTTTTTCATCAGCTAAGTATTTTTTTTATTTCCTTTTTTTTAAATTTTTATTTAATAATTACTTTATATTGACACTCATTTCTGTTCCGATTTTTTTTCCCTCCCTCCCTCCACCCCCTCCCCTAGATGGCAAGCAGTCCTTTATATGTTGGATATGTTGCAGTATATCCTAGATACAATATATGTTTGCAGAACCGAACAGTTCTCTTGTTACATAGGGAGAATTGGATTCAGAAGGTATAAATAACCCGGGAAGAAAAACAAAAATGCAGATAGTTCACATTCGTTTCCCAGTGTTCTTTCTTTGGGTGTAGCTGCTTTTGTCCGTCATTTATCAATTGAAACTCAGGTCTCTTTGTCAAAGAAATCCACTTCCATCAAAATATGTCCTCATACAATATCGTTGTCGAAGTGTATAATGATCTCCTGGTTCTGCTCATTTCACTTAGCATCAGTTCATGTAAGTCTCGCCAGTCCTCTCTGTATTCATCCTGCTGGTCATTTCTTACAGAACAATAATATTCCATAACATTCATATATCACAATTTACCCAGCCATTCTCCAATTGATGGGCATCCATTCATTTTCCAGTTTCTAGCCACTACAAACAGGGCTGCTACAAACATTTTGGCACATACAGGTCCCTTTCCCTTCTTTAGTATTTCTTTGGGATATAAGCCCAGTAGAAACACTGCTGGATCAAAGGGTATGCACAATTTGATAATTTTTTGGGCCTAATTCCAGATTGCTCTCCAGAATGGTTGGATTCGTTCACAACTCCACCAACAATGCATTAGTGTCCCAGTTTTCCCGCATCCCCTCCAACATTCATCATTATTTTTTCCTGTCATCTTAGCCAATCTGACAGGTGTGTAGGGGTATCTCAGAGTTGTCTTAATTTGCATTTCTCTGATCAATAACGATTTGGAACACTCTTTCATATGAGTGGTAATAGTTTCAATTTCATCCTCTGAAAATTGTCTGTTCATATCCTTTGACCATTTATCAATTGGAGAATGACTTGGTTTCTTATAAATTTGAGTCAGTTCTCTATATATTTTGGAAATGAGGCCTTTATCAGAACCTTTAACTGTGAAGATGTTTTCCCAGTTTGTTGCTTCCCTTCTAATCTTGTTTGCATTAGTTTTATTTGTACAAAGGCTTTTTAATTTGATGTAATCAAAATTTTCTATTTTGTGATCAGTAATGGTCTCTAGTTCATCTTTGGTCACAAATTTCTTTCTCCTCCACAAGTCTGAGAGATAAACTATTCTATGTTCCTCTAATTTATTTATAATCTCGTTCTTTATGCCTAGGTCATGGACTCATTTTGATCTTATCTTGGTATATGGTGTTAAGGGTGGGTCCATGCCTAATTTCTGCCATACTAATTTCCAATTATCCCAGCAGTTTTTATCAAATAATGAATTCTTTTCCCAGAAGTTAGGGGCTTTGGGTTTGTCAAACACTAGATTGCTATAGTTGACTAATCTGTCTTGTGAACCTAACCTTTTCCACTGATCCACTAATCTATTTCTTAGTCAATATCAAATGGTTTTGGTGACTGCTGCTTTATAATATAATTTTAGATCAGGTACAGGTAGGCCACCTTCATTTGATTTTTTTTTCATTAATTCCCTTGAGATTCTCGACTTTTTATTGTTCCATATGAATTTTGTTGTTATTTTTTCTAGATCATTAAAATATTTTCTTGGAAGTCTGATTGGTATTGCACTAAATAAATAGATTAGTTTAGGGAGTATTATCATCTTTATTATGTTCGCTCGGCCAATCCAAGAGCACTTAATATTTTTCCAATTATTTAAGTCTGACTTTATTTGTGTGGAGACTTTTTTATAATTTTGCTCATATAATTCCTGACTTTCCTTTGGTAGATAGATTCCCAAATATTTTATGGTATCAACAGTTATTCTGAATGGAATTTCTCTTTGTATCTCTTGCTGTTGGGTTTTGTTGGTGATGTATAAAAATGCTGAGGATTTATGGGGATTTATTTTGTAGCCAGCTACTTTGCTAAAATTATGAATTATTTCCAATAGCTTTTTAGTAGAATCTCTGGGGTTCTCTAGGTATACCATCATATCATCTGCAAAGATGGATAGTTTGGTTTCCTCATTGCCTACTCTAATTCCTTTAATATCTTTCTCGACTCTTATTGCCGAGGCTAGTGTTTCTAATATGATATTAAATAATAATGATGATAGTGGGCAACCTTGTTTCACTCCAGATCTTACTGGGAAAGGTTCCAGTTTTTCCCCATTGCATATGATGCTTACTGATGGTTTTAAATATATGCTCCTGACTATTTTAAGGAAAAGTCCATTTATTCCTATGCTCTCAAGTGTTTTTATTAGGAATGGATGTTGGATTTTATCAAATGCTTTTTCTGCATCTATTGAGATGATCATATGGTTTTTGTTTGTTTGGTTATTGATATAGTCAATTATGCTAATAGTTTTCCTAATATTGACCCAGCCCTGCATTCCTGGTATAAATCCTACTTGGTCATAGTGTATTATCCTGGTGACAATTTTCTGTAATCTTTTTGCTAATATTTTATTTAAGATTTTAGCATCAATATTCATTAGGGAGATTGGTCTATAATTTTCTTTCTCTGTTTTCAGCCTACCTGGTTTAGGTATCAGTACCATGTCTGTGTCATAAAAGGAGTTTGGTAGGACTCTTTCAATCCCTATTTTTTCAAATAGTTTATATAACATTGGAGTTAATTGTTCTTTAAATGTTTGGTAGAATTCACATGTAAATCCATCTGGTCCTGGGGATTTTTTCTTAGGGAGTTGATTGATAGTTTGTTCTATTTCTTTTTCTGAGATGGGACTGTTTAGGATATTTACTTCTTCCTCTGTTAGTTTGGGCAAGCTATATTTTTGGAGGTATTTTTCTATTTCTTTTAAGTTGTCGAATTTATTGGCATAAAGTTGGGCAAAGTAACTCCTAATTATTGCTCTAATTTCCTCTTCGTTAGTGGCGAGTTCTCCCTTTTCATTTTTAAGACTAACAATTTGATTTTCCTCTTTCCTTTTTTTAATCAGATTTACTAAGGGTTTGTCTATTTTGTTGGTTTTTTCATAGAACCAACTCTTAGTTTTATTAATTAATTCAATAGTTTTTTACTTTCAATTTTATTGATCTCTCCTTTTATTTTTAGAATTTCAAGTTTAGTGTTTGACTGGGGGTTTTTAATTTGTTCCTTTTCTAGCATTTTTAGTTGCAAACCCAATTCATTGACCTTCTCTTTCTCTATTTTAAACAAATAGGCCTCTAGAAATATGAAATTTCCCCTTATTACCGCTTTGGCTGCATCCCATACATTTTGGTATGATGTCTCATTATTATCGTTTTCTTGGGTGAAGTTATTAATTATGTCTATGATTTGCTGTTTCACCCAATCATTATTTAGTATGAGATTATTTAGTTTCAAATTATTTTTTTGGTCTACTTCCCCCTGGTTTTTTGTTGAATATAATTTTCATTGCATCATGGTCTGAAAAGGATGCATTTACTATTTCTGCCTTACTGCATTTGAGTTTGAGGTTTTTATGTCCTAATATATGGTCAATTTTTGTAAAGGTTCCATGAACTGCTGAAAAGAAGGTGTATTCCTTTCTGTCTCTATTACATTTTCTCCAGAGATCTATCATATCTAGCTTTTCTAGTATTCTGTTTACCTCTTTGACTTCTTTCTTATTTATTTTCTGGTTTGATTTATCTAATTCTGAGAGTGCAAGGTTAAGATCTCCCACTATTATAGTTTTACTGTCTATTTCTTCTTGCAGCTCTCTTAATTTCTCTTTTAAGAATTTAGATGCTACACCACTTGGTGCATATATGTTTAATATAGATAGTGCTTCATTATCCATGCTACCCTTTAGCAAGATATAGTGCCCTTCCCTATCTCTTTTAATTAGATCAATTTTTGCTTTAGCTTGATCTGAGATCAGGATGGCTACCCCTGCTTTTTTGACTTCACCTGAAGCATAGTAGATTTTGCTCCAACCTTTTACCTTTAACCTGCATGTATCTCCCCGCTTCAGGTGTGTTTCCTGTAAACAACATATTGTAGGATTCTGGCTTTTAATCCATTCTGCTAACCGCTTCCTCTTTATGGGGGAGTTTACCCCGTTCACATTTATGGCTAGAATGACCAATTCTGTATTACTTGCCATCTTGTTAACCCCGGTTTACGTTTTTCTCCCTTCTTTCCCCTTTCCCCCCTTCCCAGTATTAAGCTTGTGAGCACCACTTGCTTCTCACAGCTCTCCCTTTTTAGTATCCCTCCCCCCCTGCCTTAGAGTTCCTCCCCCTATCTTACCCCTTTCCCTCCCAGTTTCCGTATTCCCTTCCGCTTAGCTTATTCCTTCCCTTTTCACTTTTACCTTCTCATTTTTCAATGAGGTGGGAGAAGTTTCACCATAGATTGAATATGTCTTAAGATTTTTCACTTAAAGCCAATTCTGAAGGCAGTAAGATACCCACTATATTCATCCTCCTCCATTCTTTCTCTCAGATATAATAGGTTTCCTATGCCTCTTCATGAGATGTACTACCCCCACTTTACCCTTTTTCTGGTACAATGTCCTTTCCACATCAATTTCTAGAACAAGGTATACATGTATTCTTTATACATCTATATAGTCAAAATATAGTTCCCAAGATTAATCTTTACCTTTTTAGATTTCTCTTGAGTTCTATATTTGTAGATCAAACTTTTTGTTAAGTTCTGGCTTTTTCATCAGAAATAGATGAAATTCGCTTACTTCGTTGAATGTCCATCTTCTTCCCTGGAAAAAGATGCTCATTCTCGCTGGGTAAGTTATTTTTGGTTGCATACCAAGTTCCTTAGCCTTTCGGAATATCATATTCCAGGCCCTTCGATCTTTTAATGTGGATGCTGCCAGATCCTGGGTGATCCTTATTGTGGCTCCTTGATACTTGAATTGGGTTTTTCTAGCCGCTTGCAATATTTTTTCCTTCGTCTGAAGGTTCTGGCATTTGGCCACTATATTCCTTGGTGTTTTGATTTTAGGATCCCTTTCAGTGGGTGATCGATGAATCCTTTCAATGTTTATTTTTTCCTCTGTTCCTATGACTTCTGGGCAGTTCTCTTTGATAATTTCCTGGAAAATAGTGTCCAGGCTCTTTTTTTTCATCATACTTTTCTGGGAGTCTGATGATTCTCAGGTTGTCTCTCCTGGATCTGTTTTCCAGGTCTGTTGTCTTCCCCAGAAGGTATTTCACATTCTTTTCCATTGTTTGATTTTTTTTGGATTTGCTTGACTGATTCTTCTTGTCTCCTCGAGTCATTCAATTCCACTTGTTCAATTCTGATTTTCAGTGAAGTATTTTCTTCACTCACTTTTTTAAAGTCTTTTTCTAATTGTCCCATTGAGTTCTTTTGTTCTGTGGAATTTTTTTCCATTTCGCCAATTTTGTTTTCCAGTTCACCAATCCTATTTTTCAAGGATTTTACTTCTTTATCCACTCTCTCTTTAACTTTCTCCAGGCTCTTTTGCCAAGGCTCCCTCTCCTTTTTCCAAGCCTCCCTCTCCTTTTGCCAAGCCTCCCTCTCCTTTTCCCATTTTTCTTCTAGCTCCCTTGTGAGAGCCTTTTTAATCACTTCTATGAGGTTCATCTGTGCTGAGGAACAGATGATCTCCTCCTTTGGGGATTCACCTGGGGACTGTCTGTTTTTAGTTTCCTCAGGATTTAGAGTCTGCTCTCTATCTGTATAGAAGCTGTCAAGGGTTAAAGTTCTCTTCAGTTTCTTGCTCATTCTGTCTAATAATCAAAGACAAACTACCAAAGAAAAACAGAAAAAACTGGAGTCTTTCTTTGGGGGGGGGGGGGGGGGCTGGGTATGTTACCGAGCTTCCTCTACAGACTGCAAGAGGCAGCAGTGAGGCACTAGCAGGACTGTGCTGCGCCTGCGCTCTGAGATCCCAGAGCGTGCTGAGTCACTGTGGGGGGGAAGGGGGGGATGGCCAGGTCCCGAGAGACTCCAGCTGTTTGGGGTTGTATTCTTCAGCCCCGGTGTTTTTAGCTTCTCTGCTGGGCTGCTGACTTGCTGCCAGAGCAAAGTATCCAAACCTGTAGCGAAGCTCTCCCCGCAGAGACGGCTGTGATCACTCCCCACCCCCTCTCCAGTCTGCTCCCGTGCTCTCACTGCCGTTGCCCGCTGCCTGTGCCCGATCTAAAACTGTCCCAGCCCTCCAGTAAAGACAGACCTTTCTTGGCGAATCTCAAGGATGGCTTCTCTTGGTAACTATTTGTGGGTTTTTTTTCAGTCAAGCATTAATTCAGAGGCTTGTAATGAAGTGGATAGTGAGAGAAAGTGTGGAGCTTATGCAGCTGTGTGCCTCCTCTCCGCCATCTTAACTGGAAGACTGTAGCAATCTTAAAGTCTGAAAAAGAAATAATTTTATATAGGAATTTCATATAAACTTGGGCAAGAGTAAACAGAAAGAGGGCATCGTCACACATGGATAGTCAATAAGGACAAGGGCTAAAAAAAGGATATTAGATTTTTAAAGACACATATTGCTTTATAAATTAGGTTGGGAGAGAAAAATCAGAACAAAAGGGAAAAATCATGAGAAAGATTTATAAACAGAATGAAAAAGTTAATATACCATGTTTTGATTTACATTCAGTTTCCTTAATTCTTTTTCTGGATGCAGATAACATTTTCTGTTCAAAGTCTATTAAAATTGCTTTGAATTACTGAACAACTGAGAAGAATCAAGTCTTTCATAGTTGATCATCACACATTCTTGCTGTTATTGTGTATAATAAGAGTTCTGCTTGTTTTGGTCAGAATCAGTTCATGTAAATCTTTCCAGGCTTTTCTAAAATCGGCTTGTTCATCATTTTTATAGAACAATAATATTACCTTACTTTCATATACCACAACTTGTTCAGCCATTCCCCAATTGATGGATATCTACTTATTTTCTAGTTCTTTGCTAGCACAAAAAGAGCTTCTACAAACATTTTTGCACATGTGGGTCCTTTTCCCTCTTTTATGTTTTCCTTAGAATACAGATCCAGTAATGGCACTGCTGAGTCAAAGGGTATGCACAATTTTATAGCCCTTTGGAAAGGACATTAGATTTGGCATACAAGTGATTACCAGTATTCTGGAAACAATAGTCATAATGAACCTTTGAGGTTGGAAACCAGATTGCTAAAGAAAAAACAAATTGTAAGCAAGTTAAATTTTAGCTTGTGAATGGAAGGAAATAAAATACAATAACTAGAAAGGTTGGTAAGGTCTAGTGATAGCTTTTTATTAATGGGAAAATATAAAAATATTTGTAGGCAGCAAAAAAGGAACAAGGAGATAGAGATTGATTCTTGTGAAGGCAACTTGCTGGAGGAATACGAGGACATAGCTTCAAAGGTACAACTATAATGGCTGACAAGAGAAGGGATTAAGACAGAAGAAAAGGAAACAAATTCTAATTATATTCTATTTTATCAATAAAATATGCAGGGGCTATCCTTTGCGGAAAACAATAGAATCACAAATTTTGAGCTCTAAGATACCATAGACATCACCTGTTCCAATCTTCTCTGAACATTGAAGGCCAGATCATCTAAATGATTTGTTTAGGTCATAATGTAAGCATCAAAGGTAATTTGAGAAAGGATAATCAAAGAAATCACAGAAGCATGGGATCTTAGAGCTCTTGGAAAGAGACCTTAAGGTCATATCATCCAAGCCTTCTTTGACTTTGAATTTCTTCTATAGTTTACCAGAAAAAATGGTCACTGAACTTTTGCATGAAGACCTCCAGTGAGTAGGAAGCTATTACCTTACAAAGTAGTCTCAAATATTCTGTGATTTGTCATATGCACTTGTGTATAGAGACAGATATTTCATACCTTTTTGCATCTCACATATGCTTAATGAGATGCTGATAGGGTTTCCTGGCAGTTTTATGACTATATGTTCCCCCTGTGTTTTGGGATGAAGGACAAAAGACTCTGGTTGATGATTTACTTTGGACCCTAGCCAATTCTGTTACATATATCAGAAGGTAGTCTCTTACATTCCCAAATTAACTTGCCCTGGAAAAAATCTGAAATAAATTAGCAGAAAGATAAGGTCTGTATGGGGAAATACTTTAACAAATTTTTTCCTCCCTTACTCATTTTCTTTCTGGAGCTGGCAAAAAAATGACAGAAGGCAGGCAGATCAGACCATATGAATGCCTTACATCGATCTCTCTCTATTTACTTTAAAATTAATTCAAAGAGGATCCTGTGGGAGTGAATAATTTTCAAAACACTAAAAATAAATGGAAAATATTGACAACAATATTTTGAGAGTGAACCAGGTTCAGTGTACATGCCTATTGTTTCATAGAACTAAATCAGAGAAATATTTCTTCTTAATCGATGTAGCTATCACCATCCTAAAACAGCATTTTAGCTATATCAATCACTTGAAAACATAGAAGAATTAATATTGTAACAGCTTTTAGTTAGAGGTAAGTCGTTATTTGCTAATGGATCACATGGATACTCCATGAAATATGATGTTGGTTCAGGTATTTCCAACACTCTGTGACCTTATTTAGGGTTTTCTTAGCAAAAAGACTGAAATGGCTTGCCTTTTCCTTCTCCATCTCATTTTACCAATGAGGAAATTGAGGCAAACAGAGTTAAGTGACTTGCCCAATGTTTCACAAGTAGTAATTGTCTGAGGCTAAATTTGAATTTATATTTTTCTGACTCCAGGGCCAGCTACTATCTGTTGCACCATCTTGCTATCCTTGGCTTTCAACTTTCTCCTATCTTAATTCCTAGGCTGAGGTTCGCTTGCTTATCCCAACTATACCTCAGAGGTATACAGAGGTTATCAAGTAAACATGGTTCCCCAAAGGGTTGTACAACTGCAACTTATTCTCAGGATCCTAGGTATAATGCTTTCATGAGAGAAAGGAATGGCTATGCTCACATCTGTAGCTCCTGAGATCCTACCAGTTTGCTTCCCATTTAAACAATCATTGTGAAACATAAACATTTACTCAACAAAAAAGCAAAAACTGGAATAATTGAAATATTACAACCCACCCATTAACTTGAACCACACTTTCCTTCATTTACTCCATGCTGAGGATGCAAGGGTGAGAATAATGAGAGAGTGGGTACAAAATTTATAGAAATTTAGAATTGTGTATGGAAATGCACATAATTGTGGTAACACATAATTCTGTACTATTGTTCTGGATGCCAATGGTCTGTTTTAGTAACTGTTCTATGTATCAATAATTGGACAACACTTTTGCTGGATGAATTTACTTCTCTTACAACTATTACAATATTGAATCCGTGTTTAAATTATTTTAGCAAACAACAACTTTAAATTTAGCATCAAAAAATTTTTCCAAAGTTGCTCAGTGCTGAGACAGCACAACATTCTTTCAGTGGAAAGCTGTTTTCTTTGAGTCTATCATGCCCAAAACCATTTAGGCAGTAGCTTCCCAATGGACTTTGAGAGATTTTTTTTTCTCTGGAGCCAGAGTTAACAATAAAGGGAAACAAAGACAAGCTTAAGGGTTTCCTCTCTCAAGCTTCAGCTGGCATTAGAAATCAAGGTAGCCTTTCCTAAGCCAATTCTTTATAGAAGATAGGATGTTGTTTTCTCAATCATTTCCCAGTAGCAAAAGTGTCTTCTAGTCAGATCAACTCTCTATATCAGTTGCAGAAGTTTTTAGTCCCTAATCAGTTGGTTTCAGCTATGTTCAGTTTTTGTCAGCTTCTCAATTCTGTTAGCTTTTTTGTTCAGTGTTCTAACACATGACCTTTTTGGTTTCTCTTTGATTTCACAAGGTAGCTTCTTATCTCAAATCATTGCCTCTTCATACTTAAAAATTCACACTTCTATCATAGGTTGAGAAATAGAATATGCTTATTTCCACCAGATAAGACTCAAATACTATACAATATTTGCTTAGCTCCAAAACAGTTCATTGATTTGGTTTCCTAGCAATAAACTTCCAAATCTTATAAACAGTTATCTGTAACTTAGCTTCTAGGAAATAATATAATACATTCATCTTTACAAACAATTGGAACTTTTGTTAGCGTGGGAGATGCTGTTCAGTCCTTCTAGAACTTTATATCTATTCAAGCATTTTTATCTTAGGCAGCTTTTTTATAGAGTTCTCTGATCCATCTATGTTTTTTTCCACACACTACTTTTTCCATGTTTCTTACACAATTCTCCCTTTCCTGATTCTTTCAGCGTATGAAATATCCACATACAATTTTACAAAAGTATTACCAGGTTAGGAGTTTGTATTTCATGAGGAGTAAGAAGTTTGAAGAGCCAGACTTCAGAGTCAGTTTACATAGGGTTTCTCACATTACAAATGGGAATTTTAGAACATTTAGGCTATTCAGGATTCTAATTTGAAACTTGAATACACTATGTGTCTCTAAATAAGTATAACAATATGTATGCATACATACATGTGTATATAAATATGTATGTTTATAAATACATATACATATACATAATATATGTAGAGTTTTTTTCTTGTAGTTCTGCCTATATTTTCATTCAGCATTCTAGAAATAGTCTAGATTTAAATTTCTAGCACATGACTAGGTATTACACATGAATGCTTTGAATTTCCAATTTCATTGTGTTAGCCCTAAGTCTCGAGGCTTAGAAAGGGTCATGTGGTACCCACCCCAAGAGGTATTTTGATAGAGATAATGAATTCCGTTTTGAATATATTGATTTTGAGATGTTTATACGACCTCTTGCTGGAAATATCCAGTAGGTAATTTGTGGTTCAGGATTAGTGCACAAGAGAGAAACTCTATATAGAGAGCGATCAAGTTTATAGATTGGGCATTCCCAGTACATAGGAGAAAATCAGGGACACAAGCCCCTCATCTCCCACTTTTACCTAAAACCATGCAACAATTACAATTTGTAATCCAGAACCTAGCCTTAGGGATTTCCTCTACTATTCATTATTGCTCAAAGCTGACATTTCACAATGCTGGCTTTTAAGAATTGGTAGAATTCCAGAGACTACAAAAATCTAACCTCAAAATTCTGTTGTGGGGACTTTTTCCCCCCAGGTAGGCCCTCCACATCGAAAACCAGGGCAGTGCTACCCTGATCTCCCCATGAGTAGTTTCATATTTCAGAGCAAATGACTCCAACAGCACTAAAGGTAGCAGGTGAAAAATGTTGAGATTAAGAGAGTTGAGCCCTGCTTGGAATGAGCAATATTCCAAATCTGACTGCTTGGGTTTTCAATACAGCTAGTGAATTAAAAAAAATAGAAGCTCTACATGTATATGTGTTCCTACCATGGCCCATTGCCATTTTAAGTACTTGTCAAAAATCTCCTGTGAAGCTTTCTCTAGTGTGTTGCTATTGTGATAAGCATTCTAATAAACACATTTGGTTTAAAGAAATTTTTAAAGAATTGATTTATCTCCCTCTCTCCCACCACATACACACACACACAGATATATATAGTTCAGGCCTAGTTATAATGTTTCTCTTTGGGCTCCATCTATGGGATCACTTCCAACAATCAATCAACAAGTATTTATTAAGCACTTACTATGTACCAGGTCTACTATATATCTAATACGTACATGCTAGGCATACAAGTAGAAATGAATCCATCTTCCACTAGAGTCCACTTGATACTTCATCCACTAAGCCTCTTTGGATAGAGTCCAACATGAACCTTTTTTCACTAAATGTTCGTATAAAATGCATTATGGTCAGATTCCAATGTCTTTTTCATTTCTCCCCCTTTACCTATTGTTATATTATTGTTGTCAGATATCCTTGAATGGCAGAATTATATAATCTTTGTAATATAAGCAGGAAATGTCAAGCAATTGATTAATATCTTCAAGCACATTTTCTTTTCTTTTAATCCATAAAATGTGAAAAGCATTTTTGGCATTTGTAGAACAAATATCCAATTAGTAAATTTTGGTAGGTTTTCTTTTTGCACACTTTGTAGATGAGTGGAATATTTTCATAACATATTCTTAACCAATTCATTTTTATAAATATATCTGCCCACATATCTCAAATCTCCAATTCAAGACAGAACATGAACAGGGAGGCAGTGTCATTGGATTTCAGATGTGTGGATAAGATGAAAGGAAATTCTTTTTTATCATATTTTAAATAGAATTATCCATTTCTTTGTTAACTGCTATTTGAAAGGTGTCCTTCCATCTCTAAAACCTCTTGTTTTTCACTATAAAATAAACAGTGAATGGAGTAAGAGCTATCATGTAGCCTTAGACCTTTGGGTCATGTCTAATAATTACAATACCATTTTGATTCCTAAGTCAGGATAGTACATTTAATGCTCAAGAAACCAGATTTCAAATAGATCTTCTTATTCTCACATTGTTCTTGGCCCTGCAAGAACCAGATGGTATCTTTATTGGATCTCAGTCTTTGTTTGTGTCAGCATTTCCTTGATAAATTTTTATGATGGATATAATAATTTGCACATAAAAACTCATCACGGACTAAAAAATTGATGACTAACATCTTCAATTAGCATGATGCCCTGCTTTCTCATACACTTTCGTGTGTGTGTGTGTGTGTGTGTGTGTGTGTGTGTGTGTTGGTGTGTTGGTGTGTTGGTGTGTAAAACAGATTGGTGATGGGTATTAAGAGCTTTCTTTAGAAACAAGAAGATCTAGGGTCATCTTGAATCTGTGAATGCCTTTACCCTCTCAGTGTCACAGAAAACTATAAGCTTTTTAGTTGCAGAGAAGGTATAGTTGGCTGTATTAGGAGAGAAAGTTTTCTTAACTAGAAATTCCCTTGAAATCCTAGATTGATTTTACTATTCAAGGGACCTCAATTGTAAAGTTTTCAATATGAAGATACATACATATGTATATGTTTATTCAAGGGACCTCAATTATGAAGTTCATACATGATACATGTATGTATCCTTACATTGAAAACTTCACAATTGAGGTCCCTTGGGGGGGGGAATATATATATATATATTTGTGTGTGTGTGTGAGAAATCAACAAAGCCCACAAATCAGGGCTTAATTTATTATTTTGTTGGTTGTATATACTTAAGAAAGTGATAAAAAAATGTTAATAATGCAGATAGAATTTAGAAATATGTTATCTCTACTGATTTTGTTTTGTTTATCAAAGAGCCAATTGTTAAACTTTTCCCAGCACATCTCTTTTTGTAACCTATAGTGAATAGAAGTATAAAAAGAAAGCACTATGTTTCCATATGTCTGCCTACTGGAAACATCTACTATATTTTGACTTTCCCCTCCTTTTATCCTGGCACTGATGTGGTCCAGAGCTCTCCTTACTAGGCAAGGATCATCAGAATGTTCTTAGATATTGTTGTTTTCTCATTTTATGAGTCATTTTCCTTAAGTGTTCCTGGCATTCTAGGAGAACAAATGAGCCCAGCAGAAGCTGGGGCAGTACAGGAGTGATCCTAGGCAGGAACCTCCAGTGTTTATATCTTCAGCAGACCATCAAACACAGGCAGCCTTCTGGTTAGACGAACATGCCTCCAGGAGAACAGAAGCAGAGAAGTATGCCTTCCTGAGCAAAAAGTTCAGCACTAACCTTTCAAATCAGAATAATTAAGCCCTTGGGGACACAGTTCAGCACCCGCACTACTCCTCATAATGGACTTTGTGGATTAAAACAGCTCCAAACTTGTCTATGTTCTCTTATTTTTTAATCACCACAAACAGAATTATGTGCTAATGTCAAGCTCTATGATCACTTATAACTCTTTACATTTTCTTTGGTTCAACAATGATTTCTATTTGAAAATACATGTTTATATTATATTACATTATATTAAAGTTGTTGTTGTTGTTTAGTCAGTCAATTGTGTCTGATACTTCATGAGCCTGTTTGGAGTTTTATTGGCAAAAATATTAGAATAATTTGCCATTTCCTTCTCCAGTTCATTTTATTGAGGAGGAAACTGAGGAAAACAACCTTAAATTATTTTTCCAAGGCCAAACAGCTACTGAGCATCTGAAGCCAGATTTAAACTTAGGTCCTTCTGACTCCAGGATGATTAATGTAACTACTGTGACATCTAACTGCTCTTCATATTAAATTATGTTATATCATATGTCATGTTATATCATATACAACATCATCATGTTACCTTAGGCTATGTCATATTATATCATGTAGTATATTTTATATATATTCCTGTTTTCATACTTCATATCTAACAATATGTACATATATATACACACATATATATAGTGTTTATAAGCATGCATTTTTCCCTTTAGCTTTTTAAACTCTAAACAATGTACCAAGATATGATTTGTACCATTTACTAATTTCTAAGGCTGCAGTTAAATGGAATAGTGGATAGATAGTTAAGTCTAGTGTCAAAAAGATCTGCATTCAAAATTGATGTAATAATTACTAGCTTTTCTGTGTGATACTGAGCAAGTAGCCTAAACTTATTTGCCTTAGTTCCTCAAATGTAAAATCAGCTAGAGAAGGAAATGACAAACTACTCCAGTATCTTTGCCAAGAAAACCTCAAAGCAGGTCATGAAGATTTAGACATGATTGAAATAATTCAGCAACAACAAAATAATAACAAAAAAGATTGCAAATGCTCACATTAAATGAACATCCAAGTCTTGCAAGCCATTTTGAGCTGTCTTCACCACACTTCTGGAGTTCATAAATAAATACATGTATACACATACATATTCATGAATACACACTTTTTATCTATATATGTAATAACATTGTTTATCCATATATACACATATATATGTATGCATACAATATCCCAAATATCTTAGCACACTTTCTGTTTCAATACGTGAAAATTGCACTTAAACTAAAATATTTATACATTTGTTCCATATGTGAATGTTATGTAATTTGTACTACTTTATTTTGACCTGTTTACTTATTGAGTTATTTATTTAAGTAGGAAAACTATGGAATATCAATATGAAAATAGATTGTTACTTATTGTTCCCTTTAGGAGCATCATAATAATGTCTCTGTATCTTGCTCATATTAAAAAAAAGATCACAGAAACACAGAATGGCAGAAGAATCTTCAAAAATATTTAGTCTGGTCTATACCTAAGTAAGAATCTTTTTTAGAAAATCCCGATAGAATTATTTTCCAGTCTCTACTTGAAGACCTCCAGTGATATGTGTCCTGGGTTAATATCCCTGGACATCAGTTTCCTTGTATATAAAATTATAATAGATCAATGATCCTATGTACTAATAACATCTATTTTATATAACCCAGGCTAGTTTTTCAACAAAAAAGCAATAAAGCCTTCCTTGAGATGTAAAAATTAGTCCACATAACTAAGCATCACTATTGTTGTAATGAAGGAGAGAAGAACTATTCCCACTGGAACTTCTGTTGTATCTAGTTGAATATCCTATCTGTGCCATTGTTAAATAAGTTATTTTTGTAAAATATTATAAAGATAAGAATACCACATTTCATTCTAAACCCATGACCATCAGATTCTCCTGGGTCAGGCCTTACCAAGAAAACATTCTCTATGTCTCTATGTTCTTATGTTCTTATGATCCTATAAACTAATTACTAGGAAGCTTAGTCAATACTTGAATACTTATCATGGTTAACATTTTATTTCCTTGCATACATCTAAAACAGACATCTTATCATATCACACCCCTCGTCAATAAACTTTAATGAATTCCTATTACTTCTAGGGTTTCTTTGGGTATTTTTTGTTGTTATTTTGAAGAGGTTTGGTGTTTTGTTTGTTTATTTTTATCCAAAAAAGTATTTTTATTTTCTTCTAATATGAAATACTAAATTTATTTACTATTTTCCCTAGTAACATACATAAACCATTTTAATATTTATTTTAAAGCTCTTGAGTTCCTAATTCATTTCCTTCTTCATTTCTCAATTCCTTCATTGAAAAGGTAAGCAGTTTGATATAGGATATACAAATGTAGCCAGGAAAACCATATTTCCATATTAGTCATGTTGTGAAAAAAAATAGACAAAAAAGAAAAAAAAAGCCCCTCAAGAAAAATAAGGTTGAAAAGGTAAGTTTCATTCTGTATTAACTTACCATGAGTTTTTATCTGTATATGGATAGGCTTTTTAAAATCATAAATCTTTCAGACTTGTCTAGGATTATTATGTTGCTGAGAATAAGACATTCACATCTGATTGTCTTACAATATTGTTGTTACTTTGTACTTAGTATATTTCACATTGTACATCTTTACATAGTATGTGCATCACCTTAAGGAAGTCTTTCCAGGTTTTTCTGACATCATCCAGATCATAATTTTTAGTATTCCTTTATAATCATATAGCACAGTTTGTTTAGTCATGCCCAAATTGATGGACATCCCCTCGCTTTCCAATTTCAATTCCAAGAACTGCTTTAAACAGTTGGGTACATGTAGGTCATTTTCCCTTTTGTTTTAAATATATTTTTTTAATGATACAGATCTAATAGTGGGATAGCTAGGCCAAAATGATTTTGCCAATGCCCTTTGGGCACAATTCCAAATTGCTCTATAGAATGGGTGAATCAGTTTACAACTCCATTTGTCATTTTCTTTTTCTGTCTTATTAGCCAATCTAATACGTATGTGGCAAAACTTCAGAATTGTTTAATTTGCAATACTACAATCAATAGTGAAGGAAGGCATTTTTTCATATAGGTATAGATGTCTTTCAGATTTTTCATTTGAAAACTGTTCATATCTTTTTATCATATATCAATTGGGGATGGTTCTTATTTTATAAATTTGATTCCATTCTCTAAATGTTCAGAAATGAGGCCTTTATAAGAAAAAGAAAAGAAAAAGGTTGCGTCAAAATTTTTTGCACAATACTATTGTGTTTATGATTTGTTATTTCACTCATTCATTCTTTAGGATCAGTTTATTTTGTTTCCAATAATTTTGGCATATTTTTCCCGGCCTTTTATTACATGTACTTTTTATATAATTTGAAAAAGATGTATTTACTATTTCTGCCTTATTGAATTTGATTTTGAGGGTTTTATGCCCCAATACATGGTCAATTTTTGCATAGGTTCTACATACCTCTCAGAAAAAAAAAGTATATTCCTTTCTGTCTCCACTTTATTTTCTCCAAAGGTCTATCATATCTAACTTTTCAAAAATTCTATTTACTACTTAAATTCTTTCTTATTTATTTTGTAGTTTGGTTTATCTAGTTTTGAGAGAGCAAGGTTGAGATTCTCCACTAGTATAGTTTTGCTGTCTAATTCTTCTTACATCTCTCTTAACTTCTCCTCTAGGAATGAGGATATTATACTAGTTGATGCCTATATAGATATATATTTATTATTGATACTACTTCATTATCTATGGTGCCCTTTAGCAAAATGATGTTTTCTTCCTTATCTCTTAATTAGATCTATTTTTGATTTTGCTTGATCTGAGATTAGGATCTCTACCCCTGTTGTTTTTTACTTCAGCTGAAGTATAATAGATTCTGCTCCAGTCTTTTACCTTTACTCTGTATGTATCATTCTGCTTTAAATGTGTTTCTTGAAAACAACAAATTGTAGGATTCTGGCTTTTAAAACAGTCTGCTCTCTGCTTCCATTTTATGGGAGAGTTCATCCCATTCCCATTCCCATTTAAAATTATTAACTCTATTTCCCCCATCTTATTTTCCCCGAGTTACACTTGTCTCTTTCCTTTCCTCCTTTCCTTCCTCCTCAGTACTTTTTTCTTCCTCCCCAGCATTTTGCTTTTGTCCACCACCTTCCTACAACAGCCCTCTCTTTTTAAAGCCCTTTCCCCTTTCTTATTCCTTCCCCTTTCTACTTCTGTTCTCACTTCTATTAGCTTCACTTTTACCTTTCCTCTTTCCCCTCCTATTTCATTTTAGAGTGAGACAAATTTCTCTGTGAAGCTAAATATGTCTGATATTCTCTCTCTCAGCAAAATCTGATGAGAGTAAGATTCACACAATCCTCAACCCTGATCTTCTTTCCCTCAATTGTAATACTTCGTTTTTGCTTCTTCATGAAATGTAATTTAGCCCATTTTACCTCCATTTTCCTCTTTTTCCAGTACAATCTACTTTCCATTTCCAGTTTCTTTTTTATATCATCACAATAAAATCAAATTATACCTGCACACTCAAAGTTTATCCATAACAGAGATACAGTTCTCAAGAGTTAAAGATATCATCTTCCCATATAGGGACATAAACTTTTTAATTTTTAAAAGAAATGATTTTTTTCCCTTTCCTTTTTACCTTTTTTTAGGTTTCTCTTGAATTCTGAATTTAAAGATAAAGTTTTCTGTTCAGCTCTGGCCTTTTCATCAGAAATAAATGAAATTTACCTATTTCATTGAATCCATATCTTTTTCTCTAAAAGATAATGCTTCATTTTTGCTGGGTAGTTGATTCTTGGCTGCAATCCAATTTCCTTTCTCTTTCAGAGTATCAGATTCCAGGCCCTTTAATACTTTAAAGTAGAAGTGGCTAAATCTTGGGTAATCCTGATTGTAACTCCTCAATAACTAAATTGTTTCTTTAAGGCTGCTTGCAATATTTCCCCCTTGATGTGTTAGTTCCAAAATTTAGCTGCAATATTCCTTGGACTTTTCATTTTAAGGTCACTTTCAGGAGGTGATTGGTGATTCCTTTCAGTGGCTATTTTACCATCTGTTTCTAGGACATCAGGGTAGTTATCCTTGATGATTTCCTGAAAGATGAGATCTAGGTTCGTTTTTCATCATGGTATTCAGGTAGTCCAATAATTTTTAGATTGTCTCTCCTGAATCTGTTTTCCAGATCAGTTGTTTTTCAAATGAGATATTTTACATTTACTTCTAATTTTTCATTTTTTGGTTTTACTTAACTGATTCTTTATGTCTCATCACTTCCATTTTTCAATTCAAATTTCTAGTAAAGTATTTTTTTCAGTTAGCATTTTTATCTCCTTTTGCATTTGGTCAATTGAACTTTTATGAGTTGTTTTGTTCCTTGGATTTTTCTTCCATTTCACCGATTCTATTTTTCAACAAGTTGGTTTCTTTTTCAAATCTATTTTGTAATGAATTATATGACTTTTCCATTTTACTAAATCTATTTTAAAGAGTTTTCTCTCTCTCTCTCTCTCTCTCTCTCTCTCTCTCTCTCTCTCTCTCTCTCTCTCTGTGTGTGTGTGTGTGTGTGTTTGCTAAGGCAATTGGAGTTAAATGACTTGCCCAGGGTCACACAGCTAGGAAGTATTAGTGAATGAGGCTGGATTTGAACTCAGTTCCTCCTGACTTCAAGGCCAGTGCTCTATCTACTATGTCATCTAGCACATTTCTTCAGATAATTTCTTTGTTTCCTTTTCCAAACTGTCCTGAAAAGTTCTCATTTCATTTCCCCATTTTTCTTCTATCTTTTGTGATCCTTTTTGAATTCTTCTTTTAAAAAAGCCTTGTGAGATGAGGACCAACTCATTTCACCCTTTGGGGCTTTATCTGGAAACCATTTGTCTTTAACATCTTCAGCATTTGAGATCTGTTCTCTGTTTCCATAAAAGCTATATATGGTCACAGTACTTTTTGCTTTTTTGCTTATTTTTAAAGTTAAGTTTTGCTCTTAGGGCAAAGAGAAGATTGTCCCAGTCTTCTTCTATAGGCAATAATATTTTATCTGCTCTGCACTGCTGCTGACTTCCTTACAGTGCTAGGTAGGCATGGAGAAGTCCTCCTTTATTCTAAAGTTCAGAGGCTATTTGCTTTTTGTATTTCCCCATGTCTCACAGTTAATCTGCTGATCCACTAGTTTCTGAATCAGGGCAGAGTAGCAAATGCTGCTGTAGCATTGATATCGCTTCTTAGTAGATTCCCCTGTATGTAGCGGCCATACCAGCTGGGGTCCTTGTGCTACACCTGCACTTAGCCATCTCTCCCATGCCTGATAGAAATAGACCTTTTCTAAAGTTCTTCTAAAATATCTTCTGCTGGAAATATATTACACACCAAATTTTTGTGCATTCTGTCACTACAAAAATAGTTCAAAGGCATGATTTGATATTGATCTGAGGGAAGACAGAAAGAGTTCAGATAAAGACCTGTTTACTCTCTGCCATCTTCCCTGTTTATCTTTGTATGTTTCCTTGAGTCTTATATTTGAAAGCCAAACTGTCTATTCAATTCTAGTCTTTTTATCAAGAATGTTTGAAAGTCCTTCCTTTCCACCATCCCTTGGAAAAATCATTTCTAGTTTGGCTGAGTGGGTGATTCTTAGTTGTGATGCTATCTTCTTTGTTCTCTGGAGTATCATATTCTAAGACCTAATCTTTTAACGTAGATGCTGCTAAATCTTGTGTTTTCCTGGCTGTGGCTTCCTAATTGTTTCTTCTAGGCTGCTCACAAATTTTCTCTTTGACCTGAGAGCTCTATAACTATAATATCACTAGGAGTTTTCATTTTGTAATTTCTTTCCAAAGATGATTAGTGGGTTTTTTCACAGACTAGAATATCGGGGCAGTCTTCCTTGATAATTTCTTCATAGATGATGTATAGGTTTTTTTTTTTTTTTGATAATGGCTTTCAGGTAGTCCAATAATTTTGTAAACATTTATTTTATTTGAAAAATCGAAGAAAAACAGAAAAGAACTACAAAGCAAAATAAAGCAAAACAAAAGATAACAGTGTCATGTGCCCAGCAGAACATCAGGGAGGATTCAAAATATATAACAACAAATCACTAGATCAAGAAAGCATATATATATATATATATATATATATATATATATACATACACACACACATACACACACACATACACACACATACACACACACATACACACACACACACAATTTGAAGCAATTATATTCGTGAATGCCTATTTTTTTCTTTATTTCTTTGTAAATTGTTTTTTGGTTCTCTGCCACACACTTTATTTACTTTATCCCTTCCCTCCTCCTTGAATCCTCTCTACCACTCCCAAGAAAGCTACAGTTATGAAAAGATATATTTATGTATACATATGTAGATAAATACATACATATATGTATATATGTATGTATGTATATATATATATATACACATACACATGCCCTACATACATACACAAACATCTTCCCTATCCCTGCTGAATCTTTAAATTCTGCTCCATAACTTGTCTTTCTATTATTTAACCTCCTCTTACCCAAGGATACCTCCCTTAGCTTCTTTCTTCACACTTTGCTTCCCCATCCACCCATTACCACCATTATTTATTTACAAATTTTGGAGAAGCCTCTTCTACTCATGATATGTATGTAGTGTTGCCTATTGAACCCATTCCCAAAAACTATAAGCCCTTCTCTTACCTCTAATTCAATTGTGTCTATTCTTCCTCTGCAACTTATATGTATAGCAAGATTACTATTTTTAACTTAATTCTGCTAATTTTTCTCTGGAGCGAGTATATATTTCCCATGTAAAAAACAAACAATTTCTCCATGTTTAAATAGTTTGTCCAAGTTGAATCCCTTAAAACTGACCTTTGATATTGGCTCTTACATGTTAAATTTTTTGTTAAGTTTGGGTTTGGTTGATAGAAAGTCCTGAGAATCTGTAAGTTCATTGAATGTCCATTTTTTCTCATTCAAAATTATAAATAATTTTGCTGGATATGATACTTTTGGCTGTGGACTTAGTTCTTTTGATTGCTAATAGATATGATTCCAGGACCTGCAGTCTTTTATTGTACCTGTTGATAAGTTTGGTGCAATTCTAATTGTAGCTCCAGGATATTTGAATGGTTTTTTTTTTTTCCTGTTTCTTACAAAATTTTCCCTTTGATCTAGGATTTCAAAATTTGGCAATGATATAACTATGTTTTCTACAAATGATTCCTTTGAGGTGGTGATTGGTGCATTTTTTTCTATTTCAAATTTCCCCTCATGTCCTATCACTTCAGGACAATTTTATTGAATTATTTCCCACATTATTATGTCAAGGTTCTCTTTTGGTAACAACTTTCTGGCAGCCCAATTCTTATATTTTTTCTTCTTGATCTGTTCTCCAGATCTGTCATTTTTCTTATGAGATGCTTCCCATTCTGTTCAATTTTCTCATTCTTTATAAAGCTGTTTTGTAATTTCTTGGTCTATTATAGCTTCACTGGCTTTCCCTTGTACGATTCTAATTTTCAAAGAATTACTTTTATCTTTGAGACTCTCTACTTCATTTTCTAGTTGGTTAACTTTTCAAAATAATTTTATTTTTCTTGAATGATTTTATTTTTAAATTGTTTCTTTCATGTCTCTCAATTGATTTTTAAATTATTTTGAGTTCTTCTATAAACTCTCTCTGGGTCAGGACCCATTTCACATTACTCTTTGGGGTAGGTTTTATTTTTTTCAATTAAAATGTCCTTCTCTGTAGATGAATCCCAGTCTTTCCTGTTCCCGTAATTTGTTTCAATGATGTAGTTCTTCTTTGCTCCTTCATTTTTTTATTTAATAAAAGGTATTAGTATAAGCATCTCTAATATAGGATGGGAGGAATGGTGCCTCAAGCTTCTCTTCAGTTCTCCACTCTGACCAGCAACCCCAAACTTACAGCTCCGCCCTCCTGCAAGTGCCCACATCCAGCAGCACCCCTGTCCCACTGCTTCTGCACTCACCAAGTGCTGGTACCTTTTCATCCAGGGCCTCCTCTTAGCAGCACACTTGGGCCTGGCATTCCCAATCAGTAGAAGTGTACGTCAATTTCCCAAACTCAAATCCCAACTCGACAAACAGTCTGGGAGGTGAAAGTTTCTGTGGTTGCTCCAGTCATATCCAGTTAGGCCTAAGGGTCCTTACTTGATGTTTCTGCAAAACTAGCCAGTGTTTGTACTTCAGATAAATTAATCCCCAGTATAAAGTCTTTCTTCAAATCTTCTTGAGTTATATCAGCAGTATCCCTGTTTTGCATCAAATCTTGCTTTTTCACCAGTTTATTTTCACCCTGAGACACATATTTGTTCTATTTGTGGGGGAAATTGGAAGAGTTTAGAATTTACCAACCTATTCTGCAATCTTCCCAGAATTCTCCCCAACTCCAATAATTTTTAAAAAATCTCTTCTAGACCTATTTTCTAGGTCAGATGTTTTTCCAACAAGATAATTCATTATTCTCATCTTTTTTTTTTCATTCTTTTTGTTTAGTTTTATTGTTTCTTGATTTTTCATTAAACTATTATCTTCCATTTGATCAATTCTAATTTTTAGGGATTTTTTTTCTATAGTAATTGGGGTTAAGTGACTTGCCCAGGGTCACGTAGCCAGGAAGTTTTAAGTGTCTGAGGCCAGATTTGAACTCAAGTTCTCCTGACTTCAGGGCTGGCGCTCTATCCACTGTACCAACTACCTGCCCCGGGAATTATTTTCTTTAGTGAGCTTTTCTACCTCTTTATCTGTTTGACCAATTCTACTATTTAAGGAGTTTTTTTCCCCGATGAATTTTTGTGCATTGTTTTCTATCAGACCAATTCTGCTTATCAAGGCATTGTTCTCCTTGTTTGCTGTTGTATCTCTATAAGCATTTGATACAATCTGTTTTTATAAAGTTTTCTTTTTCAGTATTTTTGTTGTCTCCTATTCCAAGATGTTGATTAATTTTTCTTGGCCTCAAAGTTGTTTTAATTTGCATTTCTCTAATTAATAGTGATATAGAGAATTTTTTTTCATATGACTATAGATGGCTGTAATTTCTTCATCTAAAAATTATATGTTCATATCCTTTGACCATTTGTCAACTGAGGAATGACTTGTATTCTGATAAATTTGATTCAATTCTTCATATATTTTAGAAATGGGACATTTATCAAAAACATTGGCTGTAAAGATTTTTTCATAGCTTTGTACTTCCCTTTTAATATTGTTTCTGTTGGTTTTCTTTGTGTAAAAATTTTCTAATTTAATGTACTCAAATTATATTTTGTAATGTTGTCCATTTTGCCTTTCATATTTTGCTACCATAATTTTAAATGAAATTTCTCTTTCTATCTCTTGCTCATGGGCTTTGTCAGTAATATGTAGAAATTCTGATGATTTGTGTAGGGTTTTTTTATATCCTTCTATATATATCATATGTATACATATATATATATATTTTATATCCCATAAATAAAATATATATGTATGTGTGTGTCTGTGTATGTCTGTGTGTGTCTGTCTGTGTGTGTGTGTGTGTGTGTGTGTGTGTGTGTGTGTAACCTTTATTAAAGCTATCAATTTTTTCCAATAGGTTTTTGGCTGATTTTCTAGGATTCCCTAAGTACATTATCATATCATCTGCCAAGAGTGATAGTTTTATTATCTCATTGCCTATTCTAATTCATTTAATTTTTTTTTCTTATTGCTAAAGCCAACTTTTCTAGTGCAATGTTGAGTAATAGTGGTGATAATGAGCATTCTTGTTTCATTCCTCATCTTATTGAGAATGCATCCAGCTTATCTCCATTACAAATAATGCTTGTTATAGAATTTAGATAGATACAGCTTCTTATGTTAAAGAAAGCTCCTTTTATTAATATGCTCTCTAGTGTTTTAAATATAAATGGATGCTATATTTTGTCAAAAGCTTTTTTGCATCTATTGAAATTATCATATGATTTTTGATGGTTTTATTATTGATGTGGTCAATTATGGTATAGTTTTCCAAAACAGTGCTGTATTTCTGGTATAAATCCTAATTGGTTGTAGTGTATTATCCTGCTGAGAAGTTCCTATAATCTCTTTGCTAATGTTTTATTTAAGGTTTTCGCATCAATATTCATTGGTCTGTAATTTTCTTTCTTTGTTTTGGCTCTTCCTGGTTTAGGAATCAGGGCCATATTTTGTGTCATAGAAGGAATTTGGCAGAACTCTTTCTTTCTCTATTTTCCCAAATAGTTTGCATAGTATTGGAAATAATTGTTCTTTAAATGTTTGGTAGAATTCACTAGTGAATATATCTGACCCTGGAGAGTTTTTCTTAAAGCCTTCTTTTTTCTTGGTTTCTATTTTATTAATCTCTCCTTTGAGTTTCATAATTTCCAATTTGGTATTTAATTGGGGATTTTAATTTTGTTCTTTTTCTACTTTTTGTAGTTGCATGCCCAATTCATTGAGCTCCTCTTTCTCTGTTTTATTTATGTAGCTATTTAGAGATATAAAATTTCCCCTAAGAATTTCTTTGGCTGCACCCAAAGATTTGTTTCTGTGATTTGTTATTTGACCCACTCATTCTTTAGAATTAGATTATTTAATTTCCAATCGATTTTTAGCCTATCTTTCCCTGGCCTTTTATTAAATATAATTTTATTTGCATTGTGGTCTGACAAGGAATCACTTAGTATTAATGCCTTTTTTCATTTGATTGTGATGTTTATATACCCTAATATATGGTCAATTTTTGTGTAGGTATCATGTACTGCCAAGAATAAATGTATTCCTTTCTCTCCCTATTCATTTGCTCCAGTCATCTATCATATTTACTTTATTTAGGGTTCTATTAACCTCCTTATTTTCTTTCTTATTTATTCTGTGGTTATATTTGTCTGATTCTGAGAGAGAAAGGCTGAACCCCCACCACCACCAGAATAATTTTTGCTGTCTATTTTTTCCTGTAATTGCCTTAAAATCATCTCTAGGAATTTGTCTGTTCTACCACTTGGTGCATACACATTTAAAATTGAAGTTTACCTTCATTTTTTATGGTACGTCATTATTTATGATACCCTTTATCAAGATGTATTTTCCTTCCTTATCTAGTTTAATAAGATCTATTTTTACTTTTGCTTTATTTGAGGTTAGAATTGCTACCCTTGTTTTTTTTTTTTTGTTTTGTTTTGTTTTGGTTTGGTTTTTTGTTTTTTTGTTTTTTTTGTTTTTTTGGTTTTTTGGTTTTTTTACTTCAGCTGAAGCATAATCAATTGTATTCTAGCTTCTGACCTTTCCATTGTATATGTCTCTCTGTATCAAATGTGTTTCTTGTAGACAACATATTTTAGTGTTCTGCTTTTTAATCCACTATGCTATTTGTTTAGGTTTTATGGGAGAGTTCATCCAATTCACATTAAAAGTTATGATTACCAGCTCTATATTTCCCTCCATCCTACTTTCTCCTTTGTATATACTTTTGTTCTCTTTCTAGCCAGCTCTTAGTCCTGTGTCTTTTTTTTACCACCCTATCCTCTATCTTATCTCCTATCACCCATTTTCTTCCTACTGTGTTTTTATCCCACCACTTTGTTTTCTATAAGCTCTAGGTATCATCAAGAAATCACAAAGGAAAACTGCCCTGATGTCCTAGAACCAAAGGATAAAATAACCATTGAAAGAATCCATCAATCACCTCCCAAAAGAGTCCCTAAAATGAAAACTCCAGTGACAATTGTGACTAAATTTCAGAATTATCAGTTCAAGGAGAAAATACTGCAAGTAGTCAGAAAGAAATACTTTGAATATTAAGGATTCACAATCATGATTACTCAGGACCAAGCAGTTTCTACTTTAAAAAAATAAAGGGCCTGGGGTATGATATTCAGGAGAGTTAAGGAGTTGAGACTACAGCCAAAATCAATTACCCAATAAAATTAAACATTATCTTTCAAGGAAAAAGATGTACATTCAATGAAATAGGTAAATTTCATTTATTTTTAATGAAAAGACCAAAGCTGAACAGAAAATCTGATCTTTAAATACAGAACTCAAGAGAAGCATAAAAAAGGTAAAAGGGGAAGAAAAAAATTTGAAGGTTAAAAAGTTTATAAACTTATATTGGAAAATGATATGCTTGACTCTTGAGAAATGAATCTTTGCCAGGGCTACACTTAGAAAGTGTAGGCCTAATTTGAAGATGCATAAAAGAAAGTGGGGTAGAAAAGAGATTGTACTATAAGAAAAGGAAAGAAGAGACAAAATACAGCAAATTATATAACTGAGAAGAGCAAAAACAATTATTATAATTAAGAGAAAGAAGGGAGAGGGATGTGCATTGTTTGAATTTTAATTTCATCACATTTAGCTCAAAGAGATAATAGCAAACATTTTTAATTTCTTAGAGGAACTTGTATCGTCCTATAGGGAACTATAATGGGAAAGGGGAAAGAAAAGAGGAAGGCTAATAGTAGGGAGATATAAGTAGAAAGAGAAAGAGATAAGAAAGAAAGAGGGGCTATAAAAGGGGAGGATTGATTGAGGGAGGTGGTGGTCAGAAGCAAAACACTGGGGGGGGGAGGAGAAGGAGGAAAGTAAAGAGAAAAGTATAATTTGGGGAAAATAAGATGTTTATAACTACAGAATTAATAATATTAACTGCAAATGTGAATGGGATGAATTCTTCCATGAAAAGGAAAAAAAATAGAAGATGGATTAAAAGCCAGAATACTACAATATATTGTTTACAAGAAACTTCTTTAAAGCAGAGTGATACATACAACTTAAAGATAAAAGACTAGAGCAAAATTTATTATTCTTTAGCTGAAGTTAAATAAAAGCAGAGGTAGCAATCTTGATTGCAAATGAAGCAAAAGCAAAAATAGATCTAATTTTTTTTAAATTTTATAATAACTTTTTATTGACAGAACCCATGCCAGGGTAATTTTTTACAACATTATCCCTTGCACTCACTTCTGTTCCGATTTTTCCCCTCCCTCCCTCCACTCCCTCCCCTACATGGCAAGCAGTCCTATATATATTAAATATGTTGTAGTATATCCTAGATACAATATATGTATGCAGAACCGAACAGTTCTCTTGTTGCATAGGGATTATTGGATTCAGAAGGTAAAATAACCCGGGAAGAAAAACAAAAATGCAAATAGTTTAAATTCATTTCCCAGTGTTCTTTCTTTGGGTGTAGCTGCTTCTGTCCATCACTGATCAATTGAAACTGAGTTAGGTCTCTTTGTCAAACAAATCCACTTCCATCAGAATATATCTTCATACAGTATCATTGTTGAAGTATATAATGATCTCCTGGTTCTGCTCATTTCACTTAGCATCAGTTCATATAACTCTCTACAAGTCTCTCTGTATTCATCCTACTGGTCATTTCTTACAGAACAACAATATTCCAGAATATTCACATACCACAATTTACCCAACCATTCTCCAATTTCCATTCAATTTCCAGTTTCTAGCCATTACAAACAGAGCTGCCACAAACATTTTGGCACATACAGGTTCCTTTCCCTTCTTTAGTATTTCTTTGGGATATAAGCCCAGAAGTAACACTGCTGGATCAAAGGGTATGCACAATTTGATAACTTTTTGGGCATAATTCCAGATTGCTCTCCAGAATGGTTGGATTCATTCACAACTCCACCAACAATGCATCAGTGTTCCAGTTTTCCCACATCCCCTCCAACATTCATCATTAAAAAACAGATCTAATTAAAAGAGATAATGAAGGAAACTAAATCTGAAAGAGTACCATGGATAATGAAGTAATATCAATATGAAACATATATTCAAGTATATATATTTCAAGTAGGTATAGCATCCAAATTCCTAAAGGATAAGTTAAGAGAACTAGTGGAGAATCTCAACATTTCTCTCAATTAGACAAATTGAACCACAAAACAAATAAGAAAGAAGTTAAGGAGGTAAATAGAATTTTAGAAAAGTAAGGTATGATACACCTTAGGAGAAAATTAAGTAGGGAGAGAAAGGACTATACTTTTTTCTCAGAGGTACATGGAACTCCTACAAAAACTAACCATGTATTAGAGCATAAAAACCTCAACATCAAATGCAGAAAGGCAGAAATAGTAAATGCATCTTTTTTTCAGATCATGGTAGAATAAAAATTACAAATAATAAAGGGTCAGGTGAAAATAGACCAAAAATTAATTGGAAATTAAATAATATAATCCTAAATAATGAGTGGGTAAAACAACAAATCAAAGACACAATCAAAAATTTCATGCAAGAAAATGACAATAATAAGACAACATACCAAGATTTATGTGACGCAGCCAAAGCAGTTCTTAGGGGAAATTTTACATTGTTAAATGTAAATTCTGAATATAAAAGGGAACATTAATAAAATGAAATTAAGAAAACTATTTAATTCATAAAAAACTAATAGTTGGTTTTATGAAAAAAAAATAGATAAACCTTTAGTTAATTTGATTAGAAAAAGTAAAGAAGAAAATAAAAATTTTCTCATTTTTTCCTTTTTGATCTGATTTTTCTTGTGCAGCATAATAATCGTGGATTATATATAGAATAATTGCACATGTTTAACATACATTGGATTACTTTCCATCTATGGGAGGAAATAAGGATAAGAGCAAGAAAAAAATTTGGAACACAAGGTTTTGCAAGGGTGAATGGTGCAAATATTTTTGCATATATTTTAAAAATAAAAAAGCTATTATCTTAAAAAAAAGAAAAAGAAATGCCAAAAAAATAGGGTTCTACTTCTAGGGTAGAGGGTACAATGTCCCAAGCCTCAGGAATTTTGTGCAGCTATGTTCCAAAATACTTCTGGGCCCTGTAAATTTTCAGTTTATGATCTAAGTGATATGATCTAAGGAGAAGTGTGTTTACTAGTCTCCTGGTCTGTGCTATGGTCTATGAGTGACCATAAGCTCTTTTACTTTGGAATTATGACTAGTGTCCCCACTCTTTTGCAACTGAAAACTATGAAGTACTAGTACTCCTCCTTATCCTAGTAGTGCAATCTAGGACTGCAACCAGGATCCAAGTCTGATCAAGACAACAGAGTTCTTCCTCAGTGTTAACAAACACACTTGTAATCTTCAGACCAGTTGTTCCACTCTTTACTAAATGTTCTTTGGAACCATCTGTCACACTGCTGATTTAAGGTCTCCCAAGGTCTGTTTCTGGTTTACTAGGGTCAGGCTGTGATGGTATGTCCTGTGCTAGACAGTGCTCCATCTTATCCAGGTGTGACAGACCTTTCTTATGGAATTTCTAAGTTGTCTGTGAATGGAAAATCATTTTATCCCATCCTTTTGTGGGATTCTGACACTTCACAAATTGTTTTATGGATATTTAAAGATGTTCAGAGAGGTTTGAGGAGAGTTCAGGCAAGAAACTGCCTTTTCTCTGCCATTTTGGCTCTGCCTTCTAGGGTTTTAAATGAACAAACAGAACAAAACAAAACAAAACAAACAAAAAAGAATTACTCTCGTTGGCAATTAATATCTTTCACAACTTGTCCTCAATTTACTTTTTCATGGCTATTTCACTTATTCTCTTAAATATACTTTATAACCAGCAGACACGACTTCATTGTTTGTCATCAGAGAATTCCATTCCACATATGCCTTTTGTACAAACTATCTCTCATATATAGAATTAACAGCCCAGCTTAACTATAGCTTAGAATTCCAATTTTCCTTCATAGTTCACTAAACACTAAGCAGCTACATAGGTCAAGAAAATAGCCTCTGGTAGAAAGTAAGATTTGAACTGAGTCTTGAAGGAAAGCATGGCTTGCAAGAGGACTAGGTGAGGAAGGATAGAATTCCAGACATGGAAGGCAGCAAGTATGAAAGTACAAAAATGTGCCTTTTTATAAATGTACATTTTCACAAAAATGTAAAGATTGGGAGTTATAAAGAACAATTAGACCACTTTAGGTGAACCACTAAGTTTGAGAAGTTCCTCAGTCAGTCCCTAAATATGTATTAAGCCACCTATTATTTGTCACACCCAAAATGGGCTATTATATAAATACTAAAGATAGAGAGGATGATACACTTAAAATGCTAAACAGAAACATTTATTTTTGATATTGGGGGTAATGGGAAGTTACTAGAAGTTAAGTAGACAGGCAACATGATTGGAAAAATTGGTCTAAAAAGAAAATGCCACAATAAAAAATTCAAACCATTGATCATAACAAGGGAATTAATTAAAGGTGTTTTTTTAAACTTTGAAAAACTTAAATTAAAGGTTTCATATTTTACTATACTATGTCCCTTTTGGCCACCCATCATGATTGTCTTTTTGACCTGTCCTGAATTACTACAACTCATAATTAACAGTACCCACACACTAAAGCCAAACTATAAAAACGAAGTGTGAACTCTGCAATTTTCCCCATTACAAAGAAATTGTAGGACTTCAGCTAAAGTAAGGCCAGGTCACGGGGTTTTATAGACTTTGTGGGTTTATAGAATGCTTGGATAGAGGGCAGGGTAGAAGACTTCCATGCCCTAAAGAAGGAATAGTTTTATTTGGGAACTCTTTTTATTGGGAACAACATCAACAGTTTCACTAACATATTTCAAAAGAAACGGCTAACCACAGAATGCGTGGTTATTTGTAAATTCAATTCAAAATGTATCATTTGTAAGAGTAATCTTGAATATCTGATCTAATTTGATATTTAAAATGGATTTCTTTAAATTGGAAGTCTTTTTAAATTCATCTGTCCCATGAGACTCAAAGTATACTTGGGTTTGAGCCTAGCTGGGATTTCCAGTACAATTGCCTTTCTTGTGGGAATTTGGAACCTTTCATTTTGTGTGTGGCTTATGCCAGGAAATGGGCAGGAGAAAGAAAAAAAAATAGTACTCTCACCCTCCTTATGCTTTTTTCCAGTAATATAGCAATATAATAGAGACAGAGAAAGAGAAAGGGAAGTAAGTGAGAGAGAGAGGAAGGAAAGAAAGAAGGAAGGTAAGAAAGAAAGAAAGAAAGAAAGAAAGAAAGAAAGAAAGAAAGAAAGAAAGAAAGAAAGAAAGAAAGAAAGAAGGAAGGAAAGAAGAAAAGAAGGAAGGAAGGAAGGAAGGAAGGAAGGAAGGAAGGAAGGAAGGAAGGAAGGAAGAAAGGGGAGAGGGAAGAACAAATGAAGGAAGAAAGAAAAAAGGGTTGAGGATCAAACATTTGGAAATTTGTTCTGATGGATTCAGTATATGCAAGTTATTTATCACCAGTTTTTCTATGTTATTATGTATGCTTTGCCAAATTCCTTTATTGGCTTGTGACCACCATCTTTCCAAAACTATCCAGAGCATAAATGCATAGAAATTATGAGCCCTTGTTTGCAAATTAAGCACTTTCAAAAGCTGTGTTGTTTCTTTCAGTAAACCTGTTACCCTAAGTCTTTCAGTAAACTTGTTACCGTATACTAGATTATTATTTAAATTCTGAAACCAAGGTACTCATGGACAGAAAGAACTTTTAAATTTGATATTTTTTTCTTTGACATGCAAATCTCACAAACTGAGTGCATAATACTTTCCCATATTTTATACAGTATTGTCTGTCAGGCATTCTGATAAATTGATCTGTTTGCCATTCCTTGTACCCAGCATTGATGTTTTAGTTATATCCTAGAATCCATTCACTGTCTAGCTCTGCCTCTTAGAACCTGCCATATTTTAAAGCATGCCTGAATCAGAAATGCCCTTTACTACAGGAAACCTGTCTTAATCCTCACTTCCTCTCTGAAATTCTTTTGTATTGTGTTTGTTTTTATATCTGTATGCCTGCTGGATTCCCCCAATGGAAAGTGAAGGGGACTGACTCACTTTTATTATTGTTGTTGGATTATTGCCTCAAGTCTCTCTACTCTCAATTCCATTATTCATCCAGTTACCAAAGTTCCTAAAGCATAGCCCTACTCACTCCAGAGCTAACTATTATGTCTGATATCAAATAAAGATTCATTTGATTGTCATTTAAAGGTTTTCACAGCTCCTGTTCCTCTGGTCATGTGTTTCTCATTACATCCATAAGAGGTAAGTGATGTTATTATTCCCATTTTATAGTTGAGGAAACTTTGGAAGATAGAAGTTAAGTAATAGCCCAGGGCCAAATAACTATGGAAAACCACATTTGAACTCAAATCTTTCAAAATCTAACTCCAATGCTCTAGTATTTAACCTAGGTGACATTGAAGTTTGAAACTAAGAACCACAGAGGTGCAACTTAATGTTTGTTTGTTGTTTTAACCCTACTATCCACTTAAAAGAGATAATAGAGATTTTTTTAATGAAAAGGGAACAACTGGGTATGAACTTTGTATATAAGAATAAAATTGGACTTCTAGACAATGGCTTAATATAAAGGATTCTTGATTATAATCCTAGCTCCTTTGCTCTCCAGAATATTATATAATAAGCCCTCCAATTCTTTAATGTAGAAATTGCTAAATCTTGTGTGATGTGACTGTGGCTCTACTATTCTTGAATTGTTTCTTGATAGATGCTTGCAGTATTTTCCCATTGACTTGGGAGTTCCAGATTTTGGCCATAATATTACTGGGGGTTTTCATCTTGGGATCTTGCAGAAGATAATCAGTGGATTCTTTCCATTTCTATTTTACCTTCTTATTTTAGAATATCAAAACAGTTTTCCCTGATAATTTCTTGAAAGATAATGCCTAGACTCCTTTTTTGATCATGGCTTTCACATAGCCTAATAATTTGCAAATTATCTTTCCTAGACCTATTTTACAAATCAGTTGTTTTTCCAATAAGAAATTATACATTGTTTTATTTTTGTTCTTGCTGTTCTTTTGGTTTTGTTTGAAAGTTTCTTGATTTCTCATAAGGCTATTACTTTCTGTTTGCTCAAATCTAATTTTTAAGGAATTATTTTTATTTTTTCTTGAGCTTTTGTACTTCCTTTTCTATTAGGCCAATTTTGCTTTTTTAAGGTGGTCTTCTCCTTATTAGCTTTTTGTACTTCCTGTTGTATCACTCTCATATCTCTGGCAAATTTTTCCTCTAACTCTCTTACTTGATTTCTGAAATCCCTTTTGAGGTATTCCATGCCCTGAGACCAATTCTTATTTTTCTTGGAGGTTTTGGATGTAGGAGTTTTAATTTCACTATCTTCTTTTGGTTGTGTGTTTTGATCTTCCTTATCATAATAATAACTTTCCATGGTCAGAATCTTTTCTTTTTGTTTGCTCATTTTCTCAGTCTATTACTTCATTTGCCACCACTCCTGCTAAGGCCACTACAAATTCATTGACTCCCAAGAGACATGATTCTGGTTTGCTAGTTTTTTAAGGCCTTCTCACCTAAGTGAGACAAGTCTCTCCTTCCAAACTTCCAAGTCGTCTTTAGAATCTATGGCTGAGAGGTCTAGAAACCATTGATGCTGCCCCTGATTCAGAGGCTCCAAGCCTGCCCCTGGTTTGCTGGGACCAGACTATTCTGGCCTGCCCTACATTGAGAATATGCTGTTCTTCCACCCTAGTGCAACAGACTTTTCCTGCTGAATTTTTAAGGTTGTCTTCAGCTGGAAAATTGTTTGATTCTATTTTTTCTTTCCTTCTGACACTCTAAAATTTGTTTAGAATTATTATTTAAAGGTATTTGGGGAAATCTGGAGGAGAGCTCAGGCAAATCCCTCCTTTTACTGTACAATATTGGCTCCATTCCCACCCTAATAACTTTTAAAGACAGTAGAGAGGTCACCTATATATTGACCCATATGCTTATTTTCTTGTATTTAAAAATATTCAAAAGACTAATGCAAGAGGGATATGTTGCCTCAGATTGTCAAAGACCAGAATCAGGTTTTGCAAATAATTTTCTAAAACATCACATGTTTTTAGTTTTATTGAAATATTCAAGGAATCTAGGATCTCACTATAATTATTATTTCATGATTGCCCCCTAAAGTATTTGATTTACAAGCTTAAACATCAATTTAAAAGACTTCCCTCAAAATATTTCATGTAGATCTTAAAATTTATGTGATTTAATGATACATACAACAGCAAGAATAATTCTGTTCAATAATCTCTATGATTGTTATCAAGACAGAAGACAAGGAGATATAGCTTCATCAAGGGTGTTTATCATTGTCAATAAAGGTTACTATAGAGAACACAAATGGAGCAAGGATTCCTTGAGAAACAGTGCTTTTTAAACATTTTTTTTTCCTTTTAGGGGCATATATCTTTAGTAATCTATTGAAGCATAGGGATTCTTCAGAGTAATTTTTTTTAAGTGTAAAATAAAATTTCAAAGGATAATAAAGAAAATATATCATATTTAAGTATAGCTATCAACATATGCATTTTAAAAACAAAAAATACTCATAATTTTTTACATCAATAAATCATGATGAAAATAGAAAAGTTCTCAGATGATATTGTGTTGATAAATTACAATAAGCCCTAAGACATTGAAGACCTTCCTCCAACTAATTCATGATAATTCAAGAAAAATTGGCCAAATTAAAACTAAATTTATTAAAATGCTGATTATCTAAGCTTATACTAAATATCCCAATAGCCATTACACTACATTGGTTCACTTACATCTTGGACCAAAAAAATGCAGATGATTTAATTAAACATTGAACAAAAAGAAGAGAGGGAAATTTGTGTTATTAGTTCAATGGTGCCTCCTTTCTTTTTCCTTTTTTTTTTTGAAATTATTTTATTTTACAGAAATGTTCTCCCTGTGATATTGTAATTACAAATGATACTAATGGAGGAAAAGGAAATGAGACAGGAAGAGAAGGAAAAGGGGAAATGAAAACTAAGGAGGAGAAAGAAAAGAAGAAGAAAATGGAGGAGGAAAAAGAAAAAGAACTGGTCACTGGAAAACTTGAGTTAAAATCCATTTTTCAGACATTTACTAGAAGCTTGACCCTAAATAAGTCATGTAAGTTTTCTTAGTATCAATTTATTCAGAAAATTGCAGATAATGATAGCATCTATCTCCAAAAGATTTTGTTGAGGATCAAATAAATAATTTTTGTAAAGTGCTTTGCAAATTTTAAGGCACTAGAAATACTAGCTACATTATTGTTAAGTTTAAAAGAATCATTTTTTTTACAGTCAAATCTAAGACACAGAAGATTGAAATCTAATTTTGGATTTTTTTTAATAATGAAGCATTGATTTATTGTATATTTCAATCTCTGAACAATCTCTCAAATATCTCTAGAAAACAGGATTTTAAAGTTGGAAGATAACTAACTTAGCAGGCTTTTAGTGAGCCACTTGTTTTAAAGGAAAATGTGCTAGATTTGAAGTCAGAAGATACAGACTTAAACCTAGGCTTTACTATTACTACAGTGGACAAGTTACTTAACTACTGGAGGCCTCAATCACTTATCTGTAAAATGAAGGGAATTTTAGCCCTCTAATCCGGTGATCCTATGGCATCCCTTCTAATTCTAGATCTTTGACCCAATGATTTAAAATAATCATTTTAATCATCATCAATAAGAATAAAAAGAATATCCAAAAAAGGCATACCATACAAGCTCATCTGTATCTGGCTTCTGATTAGGTACTTCCAATAATTTTCCTAAGGCATTTCATTGCACTTTTAGATAGTACTAATTATTATGATTTTTTCCCCCAACATCGAGCTTGAATATGTTTATTTTTCCTTTTTGAAACTTCCATCAATTGCTTCTGGTTCTTTTTAGTTATTAAAAAAAAAGAATAATTCTAATTTTCTTTTCCCATTAAGATTGCTTCCAAGCTACCTCATATATATTTTGTATGTTATGTTACATGTTGTATTCCCCACTAAAATATGAACTTCCTGGATAAAGCAATTGTTTTTGCCTCTTTTAAAAATATCCCATGCTTAGCACAGTGCCTAGCACATAGTAAATGCTTAATAAATGTTTGTTTTTGACTCACTGTCTTCCAACTCTAAATCTGTGTTTCTATGATCTATGATATTATCATTCTTCTCTGGAGGTCCTATATGCTCAGTAAAATAAATTCATGTGAGCTCAAATTGATTTGAATAATAGCTTTTCAAATATGTTTGCCACCTGCTTTTTCACCCAGTTCTATACATATGTCCCTGATGAACAAGATTCCCCAGTGGACTTGGCAAAGAGAGAAACAAAATGACAAATGGGATTCAGGCTCAGCTCTGAATGTCCTCTGATGGGTTTCCAGTAAGTCAAGTACTTTCCATTAAAAGAAGGGTCTGTGGTTTTATGAAACATCTGCAGGATTTGAATTTTAGGAGTATCTTTAAAAAAAATTAAAACAAAACAAAGCTCAGATTGATCTGTAAGGATTTCCAGAATGCTGGTGCTTTCCTTGGATTTCTGGACTCCACTCCCACCCTCTACCCCTGGGACTAACTATTAAATATATCATTTTGTCATTTAAAACAAAGAATGAAATAAAAACATCCATTCACTTTTAAAAGTCACTCACATTGATATACAATGGCGGCACTTGTTTATCACAATTCTGAAACAAAAGTTTAAGGAAAAACACAAAAGTTGATACCGTTTTAAAAACATAATGCCATTTGCTTTGTGTCAAAGATTTATTTTTTTTCTGTATATTATAAGTTCATTTTATTGTCTTGCTATTGATATGGAAATATTGAACAACCCCTGAATTCTTGAACAAAGTTTGCATTCTTTTCTACTTTGTACTAAACCCAACTTGCTAAAGTCCAACAGTATCATTCAGGGGCAGCTAGATAGTGCAGTGGATAGAGTGTTACCCCTGGAGTTAGAAGACCTGAGTCCAAATCCTGCTTCAGACACAATATTAACCAGCTCTATAACCCTGCAAAAATCAATACCAATTGTCTTGTTTAAAAAAAAAAAGTAAAAACCAACTGTATCATACTTTTTTTATATTATAGCTTTTTATTTACAAGATATATGCATGGGTATTTTTTCAGCATTGACAATTGCAAAACCTTTTGTTCCAACTTTTCCTCTCCTTCCCCCCACCCCTTGCCCCTGGCAGGTTGACCAATACATGTTAAATATGTTCAAGTATAAGTTAAATACAATATATGTTGTATCATATGTTAAAAAAATTATTCTTAGGACTTTATTTTATTAAATGTTTGCTAAAATATTCATTAGAGATATTGGAGGTTTATGGGTTTGTTTTATATTTTCATGATTTAGGTAATGGGGCCATATCTATTTTGTAGAATGAACTTGTTAGTAAATCTTCTTTCTCTATTTTTTGAAAACAATGTGCTTTTAGGAACATGTATCTTTAGTAGCCTAGTGAAATCTATAGACTCCTTACAATAAAATAAAGGTTTTGTTTGTTTTGTTTTGCCTTCTCCACAGAGAAAGGGGGTAGGAAAGGGAGAAAATTTGTAATTGAAAAAGAAAATGAAAATGAATAAAAAGGAAAAAAAAGCGATACAAATATGTTGAATTGAAAGATAATATCAAACAAGAGAAACCAAAATGTGATAACTTTAAAAGAATATAAGATCAGTATGCAAACAACACATTTCAAACTCAAAGACAGAATACATAAAAACAGCTTTATAATTAGCAGCTAGGCAATTCAGTGGACAAAGAGTTGGATGTGGAGTCAGGAAGAATTGAGTTCAAATATTGCCTGATGCTAATAAGCTGTGAGATGCCAGGCAAATCACTTGACCTCTCTATGTCCTAGTTTCCTCCTTGGAAAAAAGTGAATAGTAATAGCACCTGAGATGCAGGTTGTTAGATTTGTTCTTGTTAGAACAAAATAAGACATTTGCAAAGCACTTTGTAAATATTACATCACTATCTAAATGATTGTTAATCATCAATGAACTATATATGTACATATAATATATGTGTGTTTGTGCATATACATTTAAATGCATTTGAAGTATTTCTCCCCAAGCTGTGAATAGGATATTTGATTTGGAAAAAAAAAAAAAGCATACTTTCCAAGAAGAGTACAAACAACAAAATAAATTGCTACCTCTCTAGAGAGAAATAAAGGGGGGAAATGCAAAGAGAAATATATCTCTGGGATTACAAAAAAGAAAAGAATAGAGAAACATTAAAGTATTTCATTCTGAAAGTATACATGAAAGTCAAACTAGGACACTGTCCCTGAAGTCAGGATGACCTAACTTCAAATCTGGCCTCAGACACTTAACACTTACTTCCAAGCTATGTGACCCTAGGTGTCATTTAACCCCAGTTGCCTCAGGGGAAAAATTGAAAAAGTTATGGCAGAAGAAGAGACCTGAAAGATCATATATTAAATTTCAAAACCATTACCATAAAGGAATAGAGAAATAAATATATTTTATAAAATGGGAGGGTATATAACAGTGAAAAGGTACAGAATGATTGATAAAGATATGTTTTGTAATTTAATCAAGTCAAAAGGAAATAATGAAGTAAAATATCTCTTTAGTCTCTCAGGAAAAAGAGTTGTGATGGAGAAGGTAGCACAAGAAGGAATTGAAACAGAAGGAAACAAAGGGTTAAACCTTAATTCAGTGATGGAATGTAGTCCTACTGAAGAATACTTCCATTGAGGGAAAGTTATATTCTCCATTGGAAGACGATAATTTTTTTTGACATTTGGAATTTTCTTTTTTTTTTTCTTTTTTCTTTTTTTATTATAGCTTTTTATTTACAAGATATATGCATGGGTAATTTTTCAGCATTGACCCTTGCAAAACTTTCTGTCCCAATTTTTCCCCTTCTTACTCCCACCCCTCCCCAAGATGGCAGAGACTAATACATGTTAAATATGTTAAAGTATATGTTAAATACTATATATATATATATATACACACACACACAATTATTTTGCTGCACAGGAAGAATTGGACTTTGAAATAATGTAAAATTAACCTGAGAAGGAAATAAAAAATGCAAGTGGACAAAAATGCTATATAGTGGTTCACACTCATTTCCCAGAGATCTTTTGCTGGATGTAGCTGGTTCTATTCATTATTTAAAAAATGGAAGTGATTTGGTTCATCTCATTGTTGAAGAGGGCCATATACATCAGAATTGATCATATAATATTGTTGTTGAAGTACATAATGATCTCCTGGTCCTGCTTATTTCACTCAGCATCAGTTCATGTAAATCTCTCCAGGCCTTTCTGAAATCATTCTGCTGGTCATTTCTTACAGAAAAATAATATTCCATAACATTCAAATACCACAATTTATTCAGCCATTCTCCAATTGATGGGCATCCACTCACTTTCCAGTTTCTTGCCATTACAAAGAGGGCTGCCATAAACAGTCTTGTACATGTAGGTCCCTTTTCCTCCTTTAAGATCTCTTTGGGATATAAGCCTAGTAGAAACACTGCTGGGTCAAAGGGTATGCACAGTTTGATAACTTTTTGATCATAGTTCCAAATTGCTCTCCAGAATGGTTGGATGCATTCACAATTCCACCAATGATGTATCAGTGTCCCAGTTTTCTTACATCCCCTCCAAGATTCAGCATTATCTTCTCCTGTCATCCTAGTCGATCTGACAGGTGTGTAGTGGTATCTCAGAGTTGTCTTAATTTGCATTTCTCTGATTAATAATGACTTGAAGCACTTTTTCATATGGCTAGAATAGTTTCAATTTTTTTCATCTAAAAATTGTCTCTTCATATCCATTGACCATTTATCAATTGGAGAATGGTTTCATTTCTTATAAATTAGAGTCAATTCTCTATATATTTTGGAAATGAGGCCTTTATCAGAATCTTGGATTGTAAAAAATTTTCAGTTAATTGTTTCTCTTCTAATCTTGTCTACATTAGTTTTGTTTGTACAAAAGCTTTTTAATTTGATATAATTAAAATTTTCTATTTTATGATCAATAATGATCTCTAGTTCTTCTTTGGTCACAAAATCCTTCCTCCTCCACAGGTCTGAGAGGTAAACTATCCTATGCTCTTCTAATTTATTTATAATCTCATTCTTTATGATTAGATCATGAACCAATTTTGACCTTATCTTGATGTATGGTATTAAGTGTGGGTCAATGCCTAGTTTCTTCCCTAATAATTTCCAATTTTCCCAGCAATTTCATAATTTAATAAAGGAAAAATAACTGGATTATTAGACAACATAGAGCATAACAGAATAATAGTAAGATATATTAATATCTCTCTCAGACTTGAACAAACCTAATGGAAATATCAACAAAAAGGTGAATATAGAATTAAACAAGTTGCTATAAGATTTATGGGTCTTATAAAATGGTCTGCAAAAGAATAAATTTATTTCTCAATACCAATTGAAACTTTTACAAGAAGTAGCCATGTGTTAGAGTACAGAGTCATGTAAAATAAATGGTAGGAAAAGCAGAAATATATGACATATCATTTACAGATAATAGTTCAATAAACAGATATCAATTCAGCAAAAAAAAACAAATGAAGACTCATGAAATTCTTTTCTATTGTCATAAATTTCTTTATTTTTAATACACATTGTTTTATTAATCATGTTGAGAGAGAAAAAACAGAGCAAAAGGGAAAAACCATGGGAGAGATTTTTTTTTAAAGTGAACATAATATTGATTTATATTCAATCTCAAGTTTTTTTTTTTCCTGGACACAGATGGCATTGTCTATTCAAAATTGGGATCACTATTGGGATTACCTTAAATCACTGAACTACTAAGAACCAAGCCTTTCATGTTTGATCATTGCACATTCTTGCTGTTATTGTGTACAATGTATTTCCGATTCTGTTTGTTTCACTCAGCATCAGTTCATGTAAATCCTTCCAGGCCATACTATAATCAGCTTATTCATCATTTTTATGTCACAATAATATTCCATTACCTTCATGTACCACAACTTGTTTGGCCATTTCCCAGTTGATGGGCATCCACTATTTTCCAATTCTTTGTGACCACAAAAGGAGCTGTTACAGTTTTGCACATATGAGTCTTTTTTCTCTCCTTATGATTTCCTTGGGATACAAACCCAGTAATAGCACTACTGGGTCAAAGGGTATGGATAGTTTTGTACTCTTTTGGAAATAAGTCCAGATTACTCTCCAAAATGGTGGATAATTTCACAACTCCACCAACAATGTATCAGTGTTCCAGTTTTCCCAAATCCCCTTCAACATTTATTATTATCTTTTCTTGTCATCTTAGGCAGTCAGAGAGGTGTGGTGGTACCTCAGAGTTGTTTTAATTTGCATTTTTCTGATCAATAGAGATTTAGAATGATGAAATGCTAAATATGAAGTAGATTAATTGATAATTATCTGAAAGACAATGATCAGTATGGAACAATATATTTAAATTTAAAAGATACAGCTAAAGTTGGCCTCAAGTTATAAACATATTTCTGTAAATATGTCTGTGTATGTGTACTTGTGTGTATAAATACAAAACTCACATTAAAAAAAAAGAAAAGGAGAAAATTGATAAAATGAATTGCACTTAAGGACAAGAAGCAAATTACACAAATCTTTATTAAACAAAACAAGAGATATGAAAAATTAGATAAAATAAGCTATAAATCAAATAAAACATAGAAATGCTAAAAATAAAAGCTGGTTCTTTGAAAAGTCAAACAAAATTGATAAACTTTAAGCCATCATGAAAAAGAGTAGAAAATCAAGTAAACAAAATAATTAAATGAAAAAGATAAAATCACCACAAAACTAATTTTTTTTTTAATCTAGGTCCTTTAATTTCAAAAACAGTTCACTTTTTAATAGAAGATTTTTCATTTTCTTTTTTAAAATTAAAGCTTTTTAATTTTTAACAGGTATGCATGGATAATTTTTCAACATTAACTCTTGTGAAACCTTGTGTTCCAATTTTCCCCCCTTTCCCCAACACCCTCCCCAAGTTGGCAAGTATTCTAATATATATTAAAAATGGTAAAAATATATTGATCTGAAAAATGCAAATTAAGACAACTCTGAAATACCTCTACACACCTGTCAGATTAGCTAAGATGATGGAAAAAGATAATGACAAATGTTGGAGGAGATGTGGGAAAACTTGGACACTGATACATTGTTGGTGGAACTGTGAACGGATCCAACCATTCTGGAGAACAATTTGGAACTCTCAAAAAGTTACATGCCCTTTGACCTAGCAGTGTTACTACTGGTCACAAAGAGATCTTAAAGGAGGGAAAAATATTTGTGGCAGCCCTTTTTGTAGTGGCTAGAAACTGGAAACTGAGTGGATACCCATCAATTGCAGAATGGATGAATAAATTATGATACCATGAATGTTATGGAATATTATTGTTCTTTAAGAAATGACCAACAGGATGATTTCAGAAAGCCTTGAAGAGACCTACATGAACTGATGCTAAGTGAAACGAGCAGAACCAAGAGATCATTGTACATGGCAATAAGACTATACGATGATGATTCTGATGGCCGGGACTCTCTTCAATAATGAATTGATACAGATCAGATTCAATTGTTCAGTAATGAAGAGAGCCATCTACACCCAGAGAGAGGACTATGGGAACTGAGTGTGGATCAAAACATAGTATTTTCACTCTGTCTGATGTTATTTGCTTGCATTTTTATTTTCCTTCTCAGGTTTTGTTTTTTTTTTTCCTTTTTAGATCTGATTTTTCTTGTGCAGCCAGATAACTGTATGTATATGTATATGTGTATATATATATATATATATATATATATATATATATATATATATATATATATATATATATATATATATATATGATTTAACATATATTTTAACATGTATTAGAATACCTGACATCTTGGGGAAGGGGTGAGGGAAGGAGAGGAAATTTGGAACAGAAGGTTTTGCAAGAGTCAGTGTTGAAAAATTACCCTTTTCATTCCTGGATTATTTCATAAAAAGTTAGTATATGAAAACACGATATTCACATCCTCATTTGTTTTATTTATCCTGGTGTTTTTAATGAGATAGACCTATTCACAGCAACTTTCCAGTCACTCTCCTTTGATTCAGTGTTACCTATACAGTCAGATAAGATGGAAAGCATTTGGGAAAATATCAATGGGTAGAAAAATGGAAGTGATTTTATTATCAGGGCATAAAATAGATGTCCTGGAGAGAAAGGGAAGATATCTTCACGCAAAAGAACCTTTGATAGTTCTTGTTTCTTATATAAATCATGGACATTTGTTCAGAGATATTTGAAGCCATTCATTTTTATTATTGAATCCTTCTTGAATTCTGTCATTTGTAAACTTCTGGGTATCTAATCTATTCTTCTTTCACCTAAACTAATCTCTACAAGGTCTAGTTCACTAGCTAGACATAGGGAATTTAAATCTCTTCCACTTTAATTTAAAACTCCTTTGATTAGATTTGCAAGATAGCCATCAAATGTATTTCCACCTATACTACTTAAGTACATGCCATTCATGGCCATGGAATGACATCCCTGTGATTGGAGTCATAATCCTGAAGCTCAAATTCTATCTGTAGACACAACTTTATTGACAGTGATTAATTTCTCATATCATCCCTCCTTTTTCATCTTTGCTTTTTAATTGGTAATGCAGATAGGAAGAAAAAGCAAATTATGTCACTATGATACCAAATTTTGGCAATAGCTAATAAAGCTTTTATTTTTGTTGAAGTACAGCATTTTACCAATATCTATCTTCCTGAAGATGATTCTTTTCCTTCTGCTATTTCATGTGCCCACACCAGAACCATAACTGAAGTTTTGGTTCCAAAGAAATTCAAACATATTATCATTTACCCACTGATATTAATGATTTCATTGAAAGAAACAGAACTCAAGGAATTAATGATTAGGACTGCCAAAAACAAATACATAAACAAATAAATAAATAGGTGGATATTTCCTCAATTTTCAACATTTTGCCACAATAAAAAAGGACTGCTATAAATATTTTTGTAAATGTAGGTTCTTTTCCTTTTCTTAAGATCTCTTGGATACTTATAGTGATATTGCTAAATCAAAGGGCATGAACAGTTTTATATCCAAAAGGCCCTATTTGTATAAAAATATTTATAGCAGCTCTTTTTCTGGTGCCTAAAACATCAAAGGGATGTCCATAAATTGGCTAATGATTGAACAGTATGCAGTATATTACTGTGATCAATGTGCTATAAGAAATGACAAACAGGATGATTTCAGAAAAATCTGGAAAGACTTATATAAAGTAATGCAAAGTGAAATGAGTAGAACCAGAACATTGTATATAGTAACAGTAATATTGTATTATGGAAGTGATTCAAAACAGTTCCAAGGGATTCATGATGAAGCATGCTATCTGACTCCAGAGAAAGAACTGATTTTATCTGACTACAGATTGAAGCATACTATCTTCACTTTCATTTCTTTTTCTTTCTTCCTTTTTTTGGGGGGACTTCTATAAAATTACTACAATGGAAATGTTTTACATGATTGTATGTGTATAACACATATTGTATTACCATCTCAGTCGGGAGGAGGAAGAGATGGGAGGGATAGAATTTGGAATTCAAAACTTTTTTTTTAAGATCTTAGGAAAATTGAATATTTAATTAGGGAAAATAAAATATTATTTTATAAAAGCTATTTCACTATGCGTAAATGCCTATATGACTATTAGTAATGTTCTCTCAACCAAACTTAATTTATTTTTACTTTGGATACATTATGTATTGACTTTTCTGTTTGAACATTTGTCTTCTCAGTAGAATTCAAGCTTTATTTTTCCTTCCTCTGTGCCTGGAATACAGTAGTTTCTTGATAAATGTTTGTTGAATTTAAATGGTTTGGATAAATGGATCATCCTTATCAATTCTTTCAAATTTACATAGAATTCTCTTCCCAACTGCTACAGAAAGTAAAAAGTACATATGCTTTCATATGCATATATCAAGCAATTAATAAATAAATATCATTAAGTACTTGCCATATGCCAGGGACTTTACTAGATGCCAGGGATTTAGAAAAAAAAATTAAATTGCCCTTCCTTTCAATGAGCTTACATTCCATCCAGTAAGAATGGTTAAAAAAAAATAACATGACTAATCCCTAAATTTATTCATGTAAAAGAAGAGATAACAATAATACATACAATTTGTTATTAGAATTATGTGACAGAATGTGTATTCTATAATATTCACTTAGGTTAAAAGGCAGGCAGACAGACAGAGACAGAGATAGAGAGAGAAAGAGAGACAGACAGACAGAGAGAGAGAGAGAAGGAGACAGAGAGGGAGCCAGAGACAGACAGACAGAGAGAATATATTTATTGTTAATTCCTACTATGTGCCAGGCACTATGAAAGTATTAGAGATTCAAGATACAAATACATGAAAATCAGAACACCCCTTTCATCAAGAAGCTTAGATTCTAATAGTGGAAAATAACAAATAAAGAGACTTTTGAGCTTGGGAAAGGAGAGACATAGAAGGATGATATAAGTAAAGGTAGCACTGTGTATAATGCTCTGGAAAACAAATGAATAAATGGCAAAATTAGGTGAAAAAAACTGCGAGTCAAATAATTCACATGAGGAAGGGAAAACGGAAGAACAGGACAAAGTTTAGAGAAAGACAGAGTAGTGATACATTTATTCCTGGATTATCAATATTTATCAAATGCACTTTGGGAAAGTTCATCTCTTTCCTCTACTTCATCTTGATGAACATCCCACTTTACGATGAGCTTAAGAGTCAAGGAAGTACATCTGTAATGAGAAGGAAAGGAGATCTTCCAACTGGTTACCTCAGGATTTTACACTTCAATGGATTCTACATACAGAGATACACACACATACAGAATTACATACAGCATATCTGCATTGTGTGTGAACATGTCATGCATATAAGTATTGCTCGTACACTATATAAAATATGTGAATATATATATGAGAATGCATGCATGTAGGATACATGTATTATTTGTGTATATATGTATTTTATGTACTATATGTGTACATATGTGTATGCATGCATGATTCTTCATTTGCCACACAGTCCAATTTCATGATTTCTGTTCATTGTATAAGAGTGGCAATCCCATCCCAATATAAACAATGTACAGTGTGTTTATGTATATTTTTGCATATGCAAGGATATAGACACATATATTTATCCATACACATAACATACTCATACTGCTCATAAATAAAAGCAGATGTTTGGCATCTGGGTGACTGAATGTCCACTTCTGTATTTGGGCCAAACCAAAATTATCTGTGTGAGAAAAAAAGATCACTGATCTTTCTGACAGTTTTAGCTTTCTAGAAATTGTGTTTTGAAAATTAAGTGAAGCTATCGTGCTTTATCTTTTAAATGGTTACAGTATTAGTATTTAAGCTGAAACATGATTTTTATTGATTAATCCATTTCCTTATTTTTTTGTTTTTAATAGTATTTTATTTTTCCCCAATTAAAATAAAAAAAATTAGCATTCATTTTTACAAGATTTTGATTTCCAAATTTTTCTCCTTCCTTCTGAACTTCCTCTTTTGAAAAACAATAGGCAATTTGATTCATGTAGTATCATGTAAAACATATTTCAGAAAGAAGAAACAGATAAAATGGTGAAAAATATGTAAAATAATAAAGTTAGTGAGGAAAATAGATACTTTGATCAACATTCAGCTCTTTATATTGATATGGATAGCCTTTTCCCTCCTGAGTTCTTTGTATTTGTCTTGGATCAATATTGGTAAAAAGAACTGAATCATTCATAGTTGATCATCACACAATTTTGCTGATATTGTATACAATGTGTTCCTGATTCTGCTCAATGCATTTTGCTTCAGTTCATATGAGTCTTTTCAAAATTTCCTGAAATCTGCTTACTCAGAACAGTTCATTTCTTTCCTCTACTTCATCTTGAAGAAAACTCTACTTTATTATGAGCTTAAGAATCAAGGAAATAGATGCATAATAAGAATGAAAAAAGATGTTCCAAATTAATTACCTCAGGATTTTATACTCCAATGGATTCTACACACACATATAACATAAACATACACATACAGAAATACATACATCATATCTGCATTACATGTGAGGATCTCATTCATTTATATATTGGTTGTACAATTATATAAAATGTATAATAATAGCCCATTATGTTCATATTCCATAGCTAGTTCAACCATTTCTCAACTCATGGACATCTCTGCAATTTCCAGTATTTTGCAACCATAAAAAGGACTGCTTTAAATATTTTTATACAAATAGATTATTTTTCTCTTTTTATGATCTCTTTGGGATACAGACCTAGTATTGTTGGATCAAAGGGTATGCAGTTTTATAGCTCTTTGGCATAGTTTCAAATTGCTTTCCATAATGGTTTGATCAGTTAACAACTCCATCAACAATGCATTAGTATGCAAATTTTCTGACATTCTCTTCAACATTTGTAATTTTCCTTTTTTTGTCATATTAGCCAATCTGATAAATATGAGGGAGGTTTAAAATGGTTTTCACCCCATATTTTTGCTGCTTCTATTCTTCCAGGATTTGTTTCAGGTGGTGAATTTGTTTGGAGGTGAATATGGGAGAGTTATGGTACATTACTACTTACTCTACTGTCTTGGCAGAGACAAGATTTTGATTCAAAAAATGATATGCTCTAAACCAATATAAGTTTAACAAAGATTATCCTTTCAGCATGAGATTTTCCATAATTGATTTCAATCAAGAGAATTCTCAGGTATGGGGATACTTGGGGTTCATCAATGTTTTTTTTCATGTTACCAAAATGTAAACATGGATTTTACCGTAGTTGAGGACTATATTTTCCTTTGTTTTAAGTTTTTTGAAAGAAGCTTCAACAATATATTTTGGGGAAGGAGAGAAAGGAAAAATGGTAGGGAGGAAGGGAGGAAGAAAGCAAGAAAGGTAAGAAGGAAGGAAGGAAGGAAGGAAGGAAAAAAGGAAGGAAAGAAGGAAGGAAGGAAGGAAAGGAGGGAGGGAGGGAGGAAGGAAGGAAGAGAGTAAAGAAGGAAGAAACGAAAGAGGGAAAGAAGGAAGAGAAGGAGGAAATGAGGAAAGGAAGGAGGGAGAGAGGGAGGGAGGGAAAACAGAAGTTTCTAATGGAGTTCTGTAGGTTGTGGCTTAGCCAAATTAAGATTTGAGAACCTGGATTTCATTGGTGGCTGGTAAGATAAGAGTTAGGGCCACAAGGATTTGTTCAGGAGTAAGATATAGTGGGGCCTGCAAACTTTCTACCTGGAAATAGCCAGACAGATAGGACACACACACACACCAACTTGCAACTGACTTAATTGGAGAAGCAAACCAAAAATCTTCATAGTGAAGGTCCTTGGTGCTAAGAAGAAAAAGTTTTGGGAAATTGGTCGGTCTCAGGATTGGGAGGTGAGCCTTGCAAAAGGAAGACCACCCTGAAGGTTACAAAGAAAAGATGAGTCAGCTTATTGTGAGACTCTGGAGACTCAGCAGGTACAAAAAAGGGCTTTGCAACCAAGCAAGGAATGGACCCAAACAATTGTCCAAAGATAACAATAGAAGAAGTGGGATCAAGAGCCAGAAAATTGACAGAGAGCAAATTACCCTTTTTTAAAAAATAGCTTTTTATTTACAAATTATATGCATGGGTAATTTTACGGCATTGATAATTGCCAAACCTTTTGTTCCAATTTTTTCCCTCCTTCCCCCCATCCCCTCCCCTCAATGGCATGTTGACCAATACATGTTAAATATGTTAAAGTATAAATTAAATACAATATAAGTATGCATGTCCATTCGGATATTTTGCTGCACAAGAAGAATCGGACTTTGAAATACTGTACAATTAACTTGTGAAGGAAATCAAAAACGCAGGCGGACAAAAATAGGATTGGAAATTCTATGTAGTGGTCACACTCATTTCCCAGAGTTCTTTCACTGGGTGTAGCTGATTAAGTTCATTCCTGCTCTATTGGAACTGATTTAGTTCATCTCATTGTTGAAGAGAACCACGTCCATCAGAATTGATCATTATATAGTATTGTTGTTGAAGTATATCATGATCTCTTGGTCCTGCTTATTTCACTCAGCATCAGTCCATGTAAGTCTCTCCAGGACTTTCTGAAATCATCCTGCTGGTCATTTCTTACAGAACAATAATATTCCATAATATTCATATGCCACAATTTATTCAGCCATTCTCCAATTGATGGGCATCCACTCAGTTTCCAGTTTCTGGCCACTACAAAGAGGGCTGCCACAAACATTCTTGCAATACAGGTCCCTTTCCCTTCTTTAAGATCTCTTTGGGATATAAGCCCAGTAGAAACACTGCTGGATCAAAGGGTATGTCAAGTTTGATAACTTTTTGAGCATAGTTCCAAATGAGCAAATTACTCTTAATTTATAACCAGATTAGTAATAAATGTAGCTTCCCAGAATGAATACTTCTTTTTAAACAGATATGAAAATGCTTTGCAGGAAGTTCTAATCTAATGAGATGGCTTAATGTTGTTTTGTTTCCACCCCTTCTCACTCTGAACTAAGTAAACTAAATACATACATGTCAACAAAAGCTGACAATCATTAGGGAGAAAATATGAGCTCTCACATATGTGGGTTTTCCCTCATAGAAGATGTATTTGTGGAATGTCAGAAGTAGACTAACATATAACACCTGGACTGCAGCTCCTAGAAAAATGACCCAAGGTCAGCAGCACTATGTAATTTACTTCCAGTCGAGACTCAGAGAGCACCCCACCCAACAGTTTGTGAGCCAGAAGAATTTCAGTCTTACATGAAACAAATGAAAGTTTAAGATATCTGTTTTTGCCATTGCTGTTTCCACTTCATTCTCAAAAAGGACCATGACATAGGAAAGGTGATGCTATGACATATAAGTGAATTGGATTTGATTGATGGAGGGCTGGGCATGGTCACCTGACTCACTTTTCCCCTCAGAACCATTTGGGTCCAGTGGCCAGATACAGATCTGGATGACTGGAGCTGGCCCTGGATGCAATGGAAGAACTTGGACTTTTAAGCCAAATAAATCAATCTGGGAGAGAAGAGTCTCTCTTCTGAGAGACCAAAGCAGAAATGATTGCTATTTGCATTATTCAGTGTCAAACAGGACCCAAAAAATGACTCAATGGGAGTTGGCCTGGGACCTATTGGCGATCAATCAATGAGAATCAGATTGGTTTTGGTTTAAAGGCAGGTCCTTGAGAAAGAAATCTAGCCAGTACATTTCAAGATACCTTGAGAGGGTCCAGAGATTAAAAAAACAGAAAAGGAAAAAATGTTTTTAAGAGCATCTATAGGTAAGAGTATGATACCCTATGTGGACAGAGGAAAGGAAATAAAGAGGGAAAGATTTATTTATTTATTTTGACTAGATGAAAAATAAGATCTATGAAAAAAGCTTAATATTGGAGTAGTGGATTTTTTTTAATTTATGGAATAAACAAAAAGTATTATAACGGTATAATTTTTAAAAAGTTAATAATTTTGGTATATTTTAAAAGCTCATGGAACTAAATATCTATTATGTATAACTTGTTGTTTTTCCTTTTAAATATGTAATAAAATTATTATGTAATTCTTTTTTTTTCTTCTCTCCCCACTCCTGACCCAGAGATGGCTACTACTTAATACTTCCTTTTTTTTCTTTTTTCTTTTTTTTTTTTATTATTATAGCTTTTTATTTACAAGATATATGCATAGGTAATTTTTCAGCATTGACAGTTGCAAATCCTTTTGTTCCAACTTTTTCCCTCCTTTCCCCCATCCCTTCCCCCAAATGGCAGGTTGACTAATACATGTTAAATATGTTAAAGTATAAGTTAAATGCAATATATGTATACATGTCCAAACAGTTATTTTGCTGTATAAAAAGAGTCAGACTTTGAAATAGTGTAAAATTAGCCTATGAAGGAAATCAAAAATTCAGGCGGACAAATAGAGGGATTGGGAATTCTATGTAGTGGTTCATAGTCATCTCCCAGAGTTCTTTCATTGGGTGTAGATGGTTCAGTTCATTACTGCTCTATTGGAACTGATTTGGCTCATCTTATTGTTGAACATGGCCACATCCATAAGAATTGATCATCATATAGTATTGTTATTGAAGTATATAATGATCTCCTGGTCCTGCTCATTTCACTCAACATCAGTTCATGTAGGTCTCTCCAGGCCTTTCTGAAATCATCCTGCTGGTCATTTCTTACAGAACAACAATATTCCATAATGTTCATATACCACAATTTATTCAGCCATTCTCCAATTATTTTTTAATCTCATTGAGAAGTATCAGTAAATTTCCATATACAAAGAACAAGAGGAAAAGAGGATAGAATAATAAAACTAATGATTCAATTTGTGTGTGTGTGTGCACACGTGTGTGTAAATGCACATGGCCTATTTTGTCTTTCTAATACTGACCCTGAGTCCATTAGTATGGGACTCATTATTAATGGATATGAAGGCCATGCACTACAGGAGAAAGGAATGGCATAGAGTTGGTGAGAGGTGAGAGCTTTTGGTCTTAGCCAGTCCTCCTTTAGGAACTCTTCATGTAGGAGTCCAACCTCAGATTCTCCAACAAAAGTCTTCTTCTAAAAACTGGCTTCCAATTTCAAAAAAAAAAAAAAAGATGAAAGAGGTCACCCTCATTTCAGCTTACTGAAGAAAAAGACTCTAAGAAGACATGAGAGGAGCTGACACTCTTCACTGTATTCTCTCTCTCAGATTACCAGGACTTCAAGGAGTTTCCTCTTGAGTCATATACAAGACACTGTCTTGGTTAAGCTGAGTTATCTCACTCCCAGTGAGAAAGTTCCTTGACTCAGTAATATCTAATATATGTTGTTGTTCAGTCAGTCATGTTTTACTCTTCATAAGCCCATTTGAAGTTTTCTTGGCAGAGATACTAGAGTGAAGATGACCTTCATTCTGACTAAGAAGGGAAGAAAAATAAACTGGGGCTAGAAACTACCAGCCTGAGTTTTTTTTTTTTTTTTTTTTTCCCTTCCTAGCAGAAATGAAGCAGAAATTGGATAAGGAGGGTGGGTTGGGAGAAGAAAAGATTAGAAACATTTATTCAGACTCTCTTTGAACCACACACTAGGAAAAGTATCCTAGTGGAAGTCATAATCAAGGGAAGAGACCACATTCACCACTCTGGTCCATAATAGAAAGCTTATTAGTCTGCTAAATTTGCTTTTGATCATTTCATTGATCAGAGATCCTAAGTCTACTTATTTCTAATGGCATTTTCTGTATTTTTTCTGTATTTTTTTGTTGGATTGTATTGAAATAATGAAAAAAAAAAGAAATATGATTGAGGATGGGAATGCAGTTCTTATCTTGCTCCTATGCTACAGTTATTGTTTGTTTCAGTGCTTAGAGGTTAGCTCTAAGTGTCTCTAAGTAAAACATGTCCCCTACTAAAGGTATACCCTTTGCCTGTGCTAATATTCAATTATTTTAGTTATTTGATTTTTGGAGCAAGCATTTATAGTACGAGAATCAAATTTTACTGGTAATAATTGACATTTTTGCTGGATTTTAATATTGCTGGAAAGATATCTGGCATTTCTCCATTAGAAATGATGTTAGCTCTTGCTTTTTTAGATAGAAAATATTTACCATATTTAGGAAAAGGTGATTACTGTCTTTATGTGGCTTTAATAGAAATAGGAACTGTAGCTTGTCAAAATATTTTTCTGCCTCCATTGATATGATCTTATAGATTTTGTTGTTTTTGTTATTAAGACTAAGGTAGGAGTCAATTGAGTTGATTAAGGAGTTCACCCCAGTCCATTTAGGATAACTAACAAATCACACTAACTGTTATACCATTATCAGTTGAGAATCCCTCTGTGGAATCAAGCAAGCAAAGGTATTAAATGTCACATCCTGTGGAGTTTTTATAAAATAGCTAATCATTTTGGAACTAAAAACACTCACTAATTTGGTACTATAGAAGAAAGCAGCTCAAGCTAAAACAGAGAAGAAACGTCTTGAAGGAATTGGGTGGAAAGCAATAACTTTGAATAGCTAGAGAACTTCTGAAATTGGGAGAGTGAAAGGATTCCTATTTGTCATCAGTATACTAGTTATGTCCCTGGAATAGTTTTGACTGGGGGCAGTGTCTGAATAAAACTAAAGAGCCCATCAATGACAACTTTGAGCTTATTTTCTTTGCTAATCAGGAAGCAGCCTGTGAGGCTATTATCAAGCACAACCAATTCCCAGACTATCCTATTTGTATAAAGATGGAACTCTTTAACAGTCCATTGTCTAGCCTTCCAACTGCTGGGTATCTTTCTCCTTACTATAGTTAATTCTGGTTAGTCTGCTAAACTCCTCTATGGATTTAGGCTAGCCATCAATGGAATATCCAACCCTCACGCACATTGCTTTAATGGATTCTTCCAAACTCCTTTGCTTGGTGACCCTCTTGCTCTCCCAAATCTATTTCATATTTGCCACTCCTGGTGCTTTTTTTACTTCTTCATTGTATCTATAACCTCTTCTTCTAAAGAAATCTACTTTTTGGCAAAGAGAATGGCCATTGTGATTGTCACATATTTATTTCAAACTAGGAAATGCTACCCTGACCTCATCACTGAGGAAATGATTCAATGAAGAACACAGCCAAAATTTACACCATTCCTAAAGGGAAGTTTGTGAGGATTCCATGAACATAAAAAAATGATTTCTAGCAAAAGGACTATTAGGATCTTGAGGCTACCTTCCCCTGGACTATATACATATTTATAGGATAGTGTATCCCTATTTTGGGAGAGATGTAAAAAAAAAAAACAAATTGGTTTCATACCAGTTTGTAAATAATTTCTGTAAATTAATTAAATCTATATGACAAATGGATATCAGCTATATATGTAAGCATCTAAATGGTAGTGATGTGGAACAGGAATCAATTCCTTTTTGCCTCCATTGTCAGAGCTTTAATCCATCCATCCTGTTTCCATTGTCATAAGCAGAGTTAAACCAACTCTAGAGATGATCTTGATTAGCTTACCTAAGAAGATCAATCTTGTACTTCTTCATGTAGGTGCCCAGATGAGAGTTTATTTTTAACCAGGTCCCTCCTAACTCCTCCCTAATTGCTCCCCAACTTCTCTCAAATTCCTCCATAACTCCCTAGACTCTGTTCTTGCTTCCATTCCCCTCTTCCTTCTGACTTTAAAAAGTTTTGCTTCACTCAAAATATATTGGTTAATCATCTGTGATTGTCATATTTGGTTTAGCCTATGAGTGAGTTCACATAATAATTGGCATCCTTCATGGTTGTGATAAATGTCTCATGCAAGTTTGTCACATATTAAACCACTTTCCCAAAATTACTTCTTTTATTGAATGGCTAGCATTGAGCCTGCAGACAAAAAGATCTGGTGTTCAAAACCTTCCTCAAGTACTTGCTAGCTTGTGACCCTGGGCAAGTCACTTGAGTTGTTTGCCCCACTTTCCTCAAATGTAAAAGTGGGGATAGAATTGTTTCTCAAAGTTGGTATCAGGATCAAATGATATAATATTTGAAAAGTGCTTAGCATAGTTCCAGGCACTTAACAGACCCTATATAAATGCTCATTCCCTTCTCAACTTCAAGTAATAATTAAAGGAAGAGAAGCACATCAGTGCTCATGAGATAAAGTATTAGAAATTCAATCCTCCCTCCCCAACTCTTTTAGAGCAGTTACTTAAATTTTTTCCACTTATTATCACTTTTTGGCCAAGAAATTTTTACACAAACTCAGGTACACTGGTATATAAGATAGATATACAAATCATACATTTACTAACAAAATTTTGCAACCCCCACATTCAGTAATGCAACCCACAGTTTAAGAATCTTTGCTAGAAAACTGTGAAAGAAAGAAGTAGGTCCCTCCTAACTCCTCCCTGACCTGCCAGTGCAGTTAGAAGTTGGGAAAATAATTATAAATTATGTGCTATATTTATATGGACTGTTATGCTTAGAGTTATCCTAATGTTTACTAAATTCCATATTACTAGTATAAATTGTACTTAGCTATAATGTCTAATCCTTTTAATATGTTGAATTTTTAATTCATCCAACATTTGTACAGTTCAGATAAAAGGGGATTTATGGAATACCCATGTATCTTGTGCCCTAATCCAATTTTTATATTTATTTTCTTGCATATCCCAATTGTGGAGAAAAAAAATCCTTCCCCTTTTTCCCCTGTCCTTCTCATTATATTCTCTCTTTCTGTCTGTCACTGGCTTTGTTTCTGTCTCTATCTCTGTCTCTGTCTCTTTTTGTCTTTTTGCCTTTCTCCGTCTCTCTCTCTCTCTATCTCTCTGTCACTCTCTCTTTCCTTTATGTTTCTGTTTCTTTGTATTTCTCTGCCTCGATCCGTGTCTGTGTCTGTCTATCTGTGTCTCTGTATCTGTCTTCTGTCTCTCTCATACACACACACACACACACACATTTTCTCTTCTCTATTTCTTGTCTTATTCCCTATCTTGTTCCCTTCCCCCAAATTCTTCCCTCCTTCAGAAGCTCTGGATTTGGGAATGAATTCCTGGGGGAATTTTGCATTTAAAGTTTCTTTCAGGTGTCAATACATTCATTGTTTTTATATTGTATTAGCTTATGACTTTTGTAAGATTTCTTGAGACAAAGTATCCAGATTTATTGTTTGTTCATGCTTTTCAGGGACTATAATGATTCTTAAATTATCTCCCCTACACCTATTTTCCATATCAATTGTTTTTAATAGTAAATACTTAAATTTTCCTCTCTTTTTCCAATCCTGTCAGTTGATGTTAATATTGTTTAATATCTCCTAGAATTACTAAGTTCTGTTTGTTGCCTATTTGGGTAAGGTTTACTTTGCCTTCTATTCTTATTCTTACATTTTTTTACCCTACAGTTTTCATTATTTTTTGTATCTTGCTTTCTTTCTAACAGCCCCTGTAGTAGCTTTTGTGGCCAAGTTATTTTTTCCCTCATTCTTGTCTTCAATTTATTGTAGTGATTATCTTTTCCTGAATTTAGCTCATTATGTGCTCGCTTTCTCTCTCTCTCTCTCTCTCTCTCTCTCTCTCTCTCTCTCTCTCTCTCTCTCCCTTTTCTTTTCCTCTCTCCTATTTCTTCATTGTTTTGGAAATGTTCTCCTGTTTATTCATATCTCTAGTCCTACTCACTGGATCCTTTGCATCTTTCTACACAGTTTATCACCTGACATGCCATCATTGCTGATGATAGATGGCTGCATAAATTTTAAATATATACATCTTTTCAATAGGAAAAGCAATTAGTCTTTATGAGCTATGGAAGGGTGTGTATTTTGGCCATTTGAAAGGTTGGACCCATGGGGCTGAACACAAACTTAACTCATGTTGTTCTAATAAGCTGTCTCCTTCATTTTAAATTTTGAGGGTCTTTTCAAAACATTTTTAGGTTTTTAATCATAGTTCCTGAATAAAAGTAGTACACTGCAAAAATAACTCCAATCATTAGGAAGATAAATATAAACACTTTGGGCAGATTCTAAAACCATGAAACATTCTTGACATTTTATATCAATTTACTGACGTCTGAATCAATAGGGCACTCCAGGAGGGGCTTTCAACTCCCTCCTTTCTGTAAGAGTCAGACATTCTAATGTAAATTACTGGCAATCCAGATGCTTTAGTCTAAAAGTAGTTGGCATTTTCTAGTCTGAATTTTCACTAGATCATAGAATTTAGAAGTGAAAAGAAATAGTTCTAGGAATCATATATTCCAACTACCTAATTTTACTAATGAGTTAATTGAAACCAAAAGAAATCAAGTCTTTCACCTAAAGTTAATGAAAAATAATAGCAGATGAATTTACATTTGGATATTGTTCTAAAAGGAACATGTATTTTAGGATCAGATGTACTTTTCCTTCATACCATTTTACTTCAAAGGAGTAGAATTTAGAATTGATGGGTAGCTTAATAAGAATAGATAGAGGAATCAAAATGATCTTGATATGGAAATGATATGCCAAGTTTACCTAGAAAAAACCTAGAGATAAGAAAAATGTATATGAATGATTGAAGCATTCATTAAGTACTCACCATGTGCATACCACTGTACTAAGTGCTGGGATACAAACAGAAAAGTTAGATATTCCCTCCTTTTGTGGAGCTCATATTCTAATGGGCAAGACAATACATAAGGATTTTTAGCTGTTAAGTCAAATAGAAAACTCCTAGGGATCTTAGGGATATAGTGGTATATGGAAATGCCATTTCTTTCATGCTTTGTTTTTGGATAAAAATAAAATCAATTTCTGATATTGAGTAATTTGACAATTCCAAGGATTTTGGTGGTAAAACTTTTCCTATCATCATCCTCAATAATTGTGGCTGTCGCACCGAAAGGAGCAGCTATCAGACTGCATCTCCATAGGTGTTATTTCCCAGGATGATGACCATAGGAACTGATAGAATTCCTATTACTTTATTTGCTGTTCTGTGACTAGAATTCTCAGACCAGATTTTGAGAAAGTGGTCAAGGTGATAGAATTAGTTTGAATTGCTCAGCATATCACATTAAAGATAATAACATTTTCCACTCAAAGTGCTGTGATGCTTCAGCTAGATTGGTTTGCCTGCCCTGTTGGCAATAGTTGTCTAGCAGTTAGTGGGGAGTGACTCCCCCACACTGCTATTTATTCATTTTATTAGGAGGTTTATATATATATATAAATATATACATACTAAGTTACAGGACACAGACTTTAGGCTAAAATAAGATTCTACACCTTTCCACACAATTTATCACATAATAAGATAATCATTGCTGATGATAGATGGCTGCATTAATTTAAAATATATACCTTCTCAATAGAAAAACCAATGAGTCATTATGAAATCCATAAAAGAGCATGTGTTTTGGCCTTTAGGAAAATATCCCAGAACTATTCCCCTAAGAGAGCTAACCTAAAAGCAAGAAAGAGGTCTGGAAGTTGCTGCCATTCCCAGAGTTCCTGTACATATTAGTGATAGTTGGTCAGAAGTTGTTGGTCAGAAGAGGATGGAGAAGAAGAGGAAGAAGGAGAATAGGAAGAAGCATTCTAGGATCCTAGGAGAATTTAAGTCAAAAAGTACCAAATACTTTTAGGTTGCCTGTATGCTTTGCCAGAAATTCATGTTAGTGAATATGAGCTGAATAGAGTAGAAAGGGGATAGTTGAAAACCACTTCTGGGGTATACTAATAATGCAGACATCACTCAATTGATATTAAATGCCAAAAATAATACTCCATGGTTTTGGAATTTGTCCAAAAGTGTGTATGTGTATGTGTATTATATATTAACACATACATAAATTTGTGTGCACGTGTATTAGGCTATTTTTTTTAGCAACTGTGATGAAAAACCTAAAAATATTTTGAAGGGTCTTCAAAATTTGAAATGAGGAAGATATCTTATTAGTCCAATCTGAGTCAAGTTTGTGTTCAGCCCCATGAGTCCAACCCTCCAAAAAAGCCAAAAATACACACCCTTCCGCAACTCTCATAAAGACTAATTGCTTTTCCTATTTAGAAGATATATATATTTTAAATTCATGCAGCCATCTGTCATCAACAATGATGGCTTGCCAGGTGTTCACAGTTTATCATTGTCATAACATCTTTAAAATATAAGTGAAATCTTGGAGAGTAAAAGGATGTGACTCTTAAACCAACTGCCTAAAATTTCATGCTTAAATTTTAGGTTTGTGTTATGATATTAAGATGGTGGTTTTAACTTTTATTAAGGAGTTTTTCTGCATTCATTTGAATATCAGCTTGTAAACTCTAAAAATGGGGCAAGGGTTGGGAAGAGTGCTAGGGAGAGATTCCAATTCAGTCGCTCTAGAATCAAATTGATACTTTTATCTTTTAATAGAAAGTATTGCTATTTTGCTTACATGTACATCCTTTCTATCCATCACCACACCCATTTTATTTCCAAAGAAAGAATATAGAATTTAAATATTTGGTAAGAACACTGAAGCACATGTCTCTATTCTGAACTGGATCTAGAGCACACACATACACAGAGAGAGAGAGAAAGAGAAAGGGAGAGAAGGAGGAAAGAGACAGAGAGACAGAGAGAGCCTTAAATAATTAAAACCTACATATATCCTTCCTTGCATGAATAAACTATGGGTTCATTAAACAACTTCCACCTGAAATGTACTTTTTTGCAATTCAAGGTCCAAAGAGGATAAACAGTATCTCTCTTTTTAGTGACTGAAAACTTAAACACAAACAGAAAAGAATATTGTTTAGAGTTACTTATAGGTGACTTACTGAAGAGGTTTGGATTCCAATGCCCAGATTAAAGTTTTATTTGGGAAAAAAACATAAAAATAAATAGGTGAGTATGGGGTTTGATCACTGGATGGGCATGTGTGGGAATAGTCACTTCAATTTTGGTGCATTCTGTCCAATTGTGCATCCCGAAAAGACTGGTAAGAGTTAAAGGAACAAAAAGCATTTGGAATCATGGAGAAGTATGTGACCTAACCATATCCCAACCCTGCTTCCCCCTTTCTCTAGGATTTTTGTTTCTCTAAAATGTCCAAGATCACGTGAGGTCTTCATGAATCTTCCTGGGTCTCAGGAAATCTAGGCTATAGATGTTATATATTATTGCTGTCATTTTAGGGATGAGGAAACTAAAAATCAAGAGAATAGAAGAATGTGTTTAATTTTATGGTGTGTATATGCTATATATATGTGTGTGTATGCTATATGTATGTAGATATGCATATATAATGCAGATAGCATATACTAGATGTGCCCATATGAACCCTCACATCTAAAAATAATGGTGTTTTGCATTTCATCTGTTAATATATTTTTACATGTAACAATCGTTTAGATAAGCCTCTTGCTGGCTGCCTTACAAGAAGAACTGAGTTGCTAAATATCTTGAGTTATTTTTTTTTCTAAGCCTAGGAAGAGATGAAAGTATCACAAACTCACAATCAAACAATGAGGTTTTCTGCTTCATCAGTGGTTTAAAATCTATAGTTTAAAATTTTTTTCTGCTTAACAGCAGTGAGCAAAACTAAGGGCAATGCATGGAAAATAGAAACAGGTAAATGTGGGTTTGTTGTAAGGAAAAATTTGATATTTTTTAATCTAAAAGTTCTTAAAGATGTGGTGATGGGTTTCCCTTTACCTGAAATTTTTAAACTCTCCCAGATGAGATCTTGTGGAGAAATGTGACATACTTTGCAACTCGGAGTTCTGATGATCCTGTGGTTCATTTCCCTCACTTATAAAATCCTATAATCATCGATTTCATTTTTAAACAAAATTTATTAATGTCTTTTGTTTTGTATGATCTCTATTTCCTAACATATCTCACCCTCATCCTCCTCACACAGAGTTATACTTTATGGCAAAAAACAAAAATAAGAAGAAACAAAATGAGGAAGAAGAAAAAGTTGAGAAGTAAAGATACAGCAAGAAGTCTGAAAAATCTGTTCACTTGGAATTAGGTCAGTGAGATGCCTATAGAGGAGAGAAGGCATCCTCCAAGTGACTGGCTAATGTCATGAATTAATTTTACTGTCTAAGAGCTCCAGTATTCTTGATGTCCATCTACCTTTGAAGAAAAGTGAAGCTTTTCACAAGAGCTTACTGCTCTCTATTGAAGTTTGAGAAGATTTGAGAAGGAAAAACAGAATCAGGATTGCAACTACTCCTGGTAATCTAAGTGAGATGGCTTAGAGAATGAATATGAGCAACATTGCTGTGATCTCTATTTTACATGAGCAGTATTCAAGTGTGTGAGTTACTACCTGGACTGGTCTGTATTCCCAAATATGATGAGCTTGACAATTGTCTGGTTTAAACTGAACAACTCTTTACCTTAAGAGTTAACACTTTCTCCTTTAAAAGAAATTATTTATTTGAAAGGAACTTTAAAAGGCTATGTTCAAATAGAAAAGAGAATTTTCCCAACTGAAAAACAACAACAAACAAGCAGTTAGCAAAGAAACATTTTCATAGTGTGCAGATGTTCATAGACAGGTGACATTGAAGGCTACAGTCTAGAGTTAGACTTTATCTTAAGCTCATGAATTACCTCTCTTGTGTCTTTTGCTTCTGAATTCCTAAATGTGTGCATTCTTTTTTTCACCATATCTATTCAGAGCATTGATGGAAAGTGATAAGTGTTATTATTTATATATTTGATTTGCTATATTTGTATTCATAATGTTATTCCTTTTGCCATATTATTATATAAATGGTTGTGTTCAAAATATCATTATTGTAAGTGGCAAGTGGAATGGAGAGAAATCATATTACAGAGACGCTTAAGAGCTATAAGTATAAATTAAGGGAAATATATTTCCCCTCAACATGGTTACCCCTACGATCCTGAGAATATGGTAGTGTCTCTCTGGGACCTTATGCCTCCTATTATAAGGATAGGTTGAAGAAGCAAATCAAAATTCAAAGAGATACAAAAGGGACTTTTACCCCTCTCTCGAGGAAACTACTGTAGCACCACAACAGAGTGTTATTGCATTGTGGATGTGAAGGATGGAACATAGTTCAAATCAATACATGACAAATGTAATAAAAGTCTGATATCCATCATATTCTGTACGTATAGTTCCTGACCTTTACAAAGAAGGAAGGGACTATCTTGTCATCTGTTGTCTTTGGGCCCAATCTTGGACTTTAAAATTTTACATTGTTTTGACTATTTTACTGCTACTGTCCTTTCTATTTATGTTGTTATAATCATTTTGTGTATTGTTTTCCTGAATCACCTTACTTCACTTTGACTCAGTCAATAACAATTTTCCTATGCTTCTCTATATTTATTAAATATATTTTCTTTTATAGAATGATAATATTCCTTTTTTCCATGTACCACAGCTGATTTAATTATTCCCCAATTGCAGGATATCTATTTTTCCCACTTTTTTTTGCTACCACAAAAAGTATTGCTATCATTTACCATCTCTGGGACTTTTGATTGGTCATTTAACCTATGTGAGTCTCAGTTTTTGCTTATATGAAATGGGATGATCTCACATTCATTCATAGGTTCAGGGGTGATCATATGAACAAACTTTTTAATTTTTTTCCTATTTCTTAGAAAAATTCAGTATGAAAAGAATAATATAAGCCATCTTGGAACACAAATATCAGCTAATTACAACTATTTCTAATGAAATAAAATCACTTTATCACTTGTTTCTGTTATTTCAGAAATTTAGTATTTAGTCTGAGCTAGTATCCCAATGTATATTCACATTTATGTATTATATATGTTGGATTCTAGATATAACCTTCTGCATCTATACTTCCAATTCTTTAGCTCATGAGACCTCATCAATATACTTCCCATTAATAATTACCTAATAGCCTCAATTAGGTTTTAGTAAAGGGATTTATTCAAATATTATCACAATAGTAGTAGTTTAAGAAAATTTAAAAAAATATATTTTAACCCATAAAAATAAGGCATACTCTTCCACCCAATATTTAGATTCCATTAGGGAAGAAGATTCAAACTTTGAGTACAAAACACACATTTAACATATATGTGTGACAAAGGATATTTTCTAGTATTTGTAAAGCCTAAAAGTCTTTTCACTTTTGATAGTGTCCTTACTCAGTTACCCTTGGCTGCATTGTCCTTGTTTGATTGCTCAACTGTGTCCCCTGGAGATATCTCTTTCCACATTTTGATTTTCTTCTCTGCTGCAGATTAATCCATGCTTTTTGAATCTGCTTCCTTCATCAGTGACTGTCTTTTTCTATCTGTGTTGATATGGAGTATATGTCTCTGTATATATCTGACTATAATCCTGCTGAGTGTATCATGTTTTATTAGTCCAATAGTTCTCCTTCAAAGTTACATTGCCAATTTGTCCTTAGAAGGTGGATAATGAAATTCCATCCTCTGACCCTGCAGTGGTCACCTCCAGAGGCAGCTTATTACTTTCAATCTTTCCTACTTTCAAACTACTGAAATGCTTCCAAGATGGGGCTATTTAAAGCTCCAATGGAGTGACTAATTTGTTTAACCTTCCAATTGATTGTTTTTTTCTTTGGCTCAATCTGAAATGTGTTTGAATTTCATAATTGTGTTGCTTTATAGATGCACTTTTCCAGTTAATATTACACTTTATCATACCTTGTGATTGTATCATTGGAATTTTGTGACTATATAATCTGAAGTGATTGGAGGAATCCTCCCTTTTACTCACACACAAAAATGGTAAAGTAAGCAGAGAGGGACGAAGAGATAACTATCTGGAAATTATGAGCAAACATCAAAAGGGATCAATAAAATATTTATTTTAAAATGATTGCAACACAATTCACACATGTAAATTATCATTGTGTTCTTTTATCAATTTTAATTATTTCTACAGAAATATACATCAAAGCAAAACATTCATTAATTAATTTATTAATTATTTTAATTAAATAAATAAAGGTTTATTTTTATTTTATTTATTTTTCAAATTAATTGATTTAATTATATATTTATATATAATAATTAATACAATGAATATAAATATATTATAATGAATATAAATAATATTTCTAAAATAAATGTATAATTATAAAATTAATAATAATAATAAAATAACTAATATAAAAATACAATAAATAATTAATTTAATTAATTAGATAAGTAATATTATTAATTGATTTATTAATAAATGTTTTATTAAGCATCTGCTCTGGGTCAGGCATTATACTAAGTGTTAAGGTAAATATAAGTTACCATATTTGTTATTGCATTATACAAATGCAATAAGAGGTAGTTCCTGCCTTGGGATGGGAGACAATAACACACAAAAGGGAACATGAAAGTGGGAATGGGGAAAAAAATTACCCATATTGGGGGATGGAAACAAATCAGAACCATAGTCAAAAAGGGGAAAGAAATGTGGTTGGTGTGGACTTTTCCCTAAAATGGAGTCCACCCAGAAGGAACTCACTAATGGGAGAAAGAGGTCAGCTTGACAGAGGGATATTCCAGAATGAGAAAACACTGACATCTAGAGAAGTTCTAGAGTAAGAAATATGTTCACTTTTGATGCCAATTCCAAAGATCCAGACGTATGAGAATGAGAAAAGTACTGTATTTGGAGTTACAGTAAGTGGGTTTGAATCCTGGAACTGTCACTAAATCCTTATAGGTTCTTGGACAGGACAATTCATTTCTGTAGGCCTCTATATTTATGTAATTATCTGTATTTTTATTATATAATTATCTATAAAATGGGAAGTTGGAACATATGAGCTCAAAGGTCCAATCAAAATCTATGGTTTCATAATCCCAAACCCTAGGGCAACAATATTAGATTTTGTCATTTTTCTTCTAAATGTATCCACTCAAGTGGTCTTTTTATACTTTCTTGGAGAGCACTTTGGATTTTTCTTACTTTAAAAAGTGCCAATGTATGCGTTTTGCTTTTCTAATATTTCCATACTCATACCCTGAGTGCATAAAAATGGAAAGTATATTTGATTAAAACAAAATGCCAGACTATCCAGTAATGATCCCTTTAACAGCAGTGCCTTAGAAATGGATCTCTTCATGGAGGGCTCTTATATGAGGGAGGATTATCCTTATTACTTGTCATTTTCCAATGTTATAAATTGTATCACTGGAATCTTAAGACTCAGAAGGTACATACTTGAATTTTAAAACATAAAAGAAAACATGTGGTTTAAAAAATGTTGAAAGGGAAAAAAACCAAATATTTCAGGTTAAAATCTCCTTTAAGGGAGATTAAAAAAGAAACAGAAAGTCAAAAAAAATGAACAAACTTTCCAGGTGTATATTAAAGGGTAGATCTGGGAAGGTGAGGTGTTCCTAGTAGGATTAGGTAATAACACATCCACTGTACATTTTCTTCTCTCCCTACATGCTAAGAAGCTCTACTTCTGCCCTTATTTCATGCTACCAGATAGGTATCTAACCACAGGGAAAGTTGACTGTTTTCACAGCTGTGATACCTAAGGATGGCAGACCACACAGGGAGAATACAATGGCTCCATTATTAACGGAATTCTAACTTATAGGTAGTTTGCATCAATGCTTTTTGCTTATTCTCAGCATCACTTTGTACAGAGTCAGGTTAGGATGAATGGTTGTGGGTTGGGAATGGAAAACAAGGAGAAATTCAAATAACACAGTCTAAAGAAATAACAAGGCTTTGGACAATGCCCTGCTTACTTCAGAAGATGCTATCCTGTGACATGCGTCTCAATGATCTATAGCCTACATTCTGGATTTTCTCGGCCATGCCCCAGAAACTATTTCATCTTGGATGTTCACTCCAGCCCTAGAATTCTCATATAGAAAATATTCTCAGACCCTGTGGCCTTTCCTTCTGATGTGCTGAGTCTCCAAGAGCCTCAATTTAAGAATTCCCAGGTCACCAATATTTCATTCCTCTCCAGCCTGAACTCCTGACTTTCTCAACTATCTGCATCCCACCTCTAACAAACAAGTACCTTCCTCTCTCCTCCCTTTTCAGTTTCCTTTTTTAAATAATATTTTCCAGTTACATGTTAAAACAATTTTTAACATTAAAAAAGTTTTCAGTACCAAATTTTATCCTTCACTTCTTCCCTCCCTTCCCCTCTCACTGAGAGGGAAGCAATCTGATGTAGGTTATAAATGTGCAGTCATGTGTACATCTCCATATACATATACAATTCCACATATAATACATTTCTATATCAGTCCTTTTGTACAAGAAAACTTGAACAAAATTACAATAACAAAAAGAATGAAATAAAGTAAAAAAAAATGCTCTACTTCAATCTGTTTATGTATTACTTTCCCTCATTAGAATGTTTGGACATTGTTTAAGAGTTTCAATGGAGACACAGAAATTGAAACTCTAAGCCAATCTTCAGGTATTATTAAATTTAACCCAAAGTCTTCTCTTCCTTATGTTAGAATCCAGATGCCCCTTTCAATTCTCAAAGGTAGCAGTGCTGTCAGCATGAGTACATTGCCAATAGATGTCCAATTCTAATAACATGTATGCCAATAAGTGACCATCCTAATTGTACACCTGCTTCTGCTATATTCCTGTGATTGTCATATAGTAAGTGACAGATTGCCCTTATATAGGGAGGAATGAAAGCTGCTTGACTTCTACCAGAATTGCATTGTATAAATAATGATCATCTACATAAATTTTTGTGTGTACAATAATTTCCTTTTTATGTGTCATGTAGATATTTGAAACAAATAAAATTGTTATATTAAATACGAATCTTTTATGTTTCATTGCCTGAATAAAAACTGTTTATCACTGTTAAAAAAGGAATTTAATGCAACTACAATTAGTAGTGGGTAGAATCATGAAGATTTGAATTCAATTCAGTCACTAGCTGTGTAGTCCTGGGCAAGTCACTTAACCTTATTTGTAAAGTGAAGTGAGGCAATCTGAGAGAGTTCCATATGGTATCATGAAGACCTAGACACAACTGAACAATTAGATGAATAATTAGAATATAAGTTCTAAAAGGGTAGAAATGTTGTCCTGGTATTATCTTCAACTCTTCGTGACTTCTCTCCCAATCCATAGACAATGTATAATCAAATTTTGTAGATTTTTTTCTTTGTAAAATTTCTCAGATAAGTCCTCTTCTCTGACTCTTCCAAGAACCTGATGCAGGCCCTCACCTCATCCATGGACTATTACAATAGCCTGCTTATGAATTTCTCTGCCTCAAGTCCCTCCCCATTCTCATGTATCTTCTGAGTTGACAAAGTGATCTTCCTGAAGTTCCGCTCTAACTTTTTTATCTTATATTCATTCAGTTCCAGTTCCTTCTAGAATCAAACATAAAATTTCATGTTGGGCATTCAGACCATTTCAAATCCTGGACCTTTCCTCCCTTTTAATCATCTAACATCAAACTCCCCTCCAAGTACTCTGTGATCTGAGGACAATGACCTCTTTGCTGTTTCTTGTACACTCAATATCCCATCTCTTCCCTCTGGATATTTCCACGGGCATTTCCCTATGTCTAGAACTCCACCTCCTGACTTCTTTGTTTTTGCTTTGTTCTTGTTTTGTTTGTATAACCAATGCCTAGCACAGTCCCTGGCTCATGAGAGGCTCTTAATAAGTTAACCTGAGTTGGCTTGATTTGTATTTTCTGCCCTCCATATATTCTGGGAGGTTTCATTTCCATTATTTTTCCATACCCCTTCCATTGTAAGTCATATAGCAATGTTGCTGTTCAGTCATGTCGTGTTTCTGAGTTTTCTTGTCAAGGATACTGGAGTCATTAGACAAGTTCTTCTCCAGCTCATTTTTCAAATGAGGGAACTGAGAAAAAAGGGTTAAAAGATTGATCCAGGATATCACAGCTACTAAGTGTCTGAGAGTGGATTTGAATTCATGTCTTTTTAACTCCAAACCTGGCTCTGCACCCACTGTGCTATTTAGCTGTTCAATGCCACAATAGAGAAGGATGAATGATAGGCAGATAACAGGCTCTATTTGGCATCCAGGACCTATCAGGACGTTGAGTAGAAGGTTCCTATCATGATGGATAGAACTCCACTAAAGAATTTGTAGGTGACATGGACAAAAGTGTGAGTAAATATGTATATATGTATATGACAGAAGGGGATATAGAGCTTATTATGTAAGATGTTTGGCTTACATGTTTAGAGTTTTTCTAAATGCTTGTTTTACATCCTTGCCACCACTGTGGGAGATAGGGATGTTATTGATTTCATCTTATAATTGCAATGGAAGCAAATGAAGGTTAATTGAATTGTCCAGTGATGCTCCTTATGAATGTTTGAGGAGGGATTTGAATTCAGAACTTGCTGACTTCAGGTCTAATGGTTTATCCACTATGCCATCAGCTGTCTCTGGTGCCATTCAATTGGATATACAAATGGGGGAAAAAGACTTGAAGGAAATGACAGGAAGGAAGAAATTAGGAGAAAACATGTAAGAGAGAAAACACATGTAAGTTTATGCCAAATATGTAGAAAATAAATCTAAAAATTCAAGGAGAAAGCAGGTAAGGATTCAGGCAGTAGGAGATACTAATTGAATTTCTCCAAAGAAAGAGATTCTAAGATGCACAGAGAGGGAAAAATACATTTAGGGCAAGGTGGATAGTTATGGTAACAGGAAATGACACATTACATATTAAGAACTGTTTTTAAAAAAATTGACTAGAATGGAGAATAAATAAAAGTAATTTATAATAATCATCATGTCACAACAAGAAATAATAACCTATGCCCCATTTATCTAACTATATACTTTTCAAATGGCAAAAATAGGTAACAATGGACCTAGAAGGTTTCAAACCCACTTCTCCTCAAATCATACAATGTCAATAAAACCCAGAGCTAATAACCCTGAAAAAGGTTTTACCTCATGGGGCAATTGGGATTAAGTGACTTATCCAGGGTCACACATCTAGGAAGTGTTAAGTGTCTGAGATCAGATTTGAACTCAGGTCCTCCTGACATCAGGGCTAGTGCTCTATCAACTTTGTCACTTATTTGCCCCATGGAAGCTATGGAAAGAGCAATAATTTTAAATCAGAAAGAAAGAAGAAAAATAATAGATATTTTGAGAGAATTACTCAAAAATTTGCAGGTGGACAGACCTCACTTCACAAAACTGTAATGAATGCTAACAATAAAAATACACCACCATATATCTCAAAAGTAACTGGTAGTCATTTATCTCCAGATGAAACCTATAAAAGGCAAAGATCCAAGGATAGAATAAAAAGGCCCTCCATGGGTAACATATCCATGAATTCAAGTAACAATATGTCAACACAGAATTGTTGAATAAACAGCTGAGCAGTTTAGATTTGTTTACACAGATGGAGAGTGTGTGATGGTAATCCTTGATCAGGCTCCTACAATTACAACTTACAGAAGTGTTACCCTTAAGGAGACTGTGAAGATAAATGAGGTTCTTTTTAAGGGAATGATGAAAACTGCAACAAATTGTTGCTAATAGTAAAAATTTAGCACTTACTGAATGCCTAAGAAGACATGATTGGGTGACCAAATCTATGTATCAGATTGCAAGTATCCTTTAGAAAATGACAGATAATAAAAACAGTCATCAAAACATCCTTGTGAATTCAACAAATAAATTCTCTTGACTGGAGAACAATCAGTGATGAGTATCCTCCCACAATCTATCTAGTCAGCTAAATATCTTATATATATAATATATATTACATATAACAATATATAATATAATATATATATACACATATACATCACACATAGAAACTATAAATAGATGACATAGTATTTTATGGATAATGGTATTAGAAAATCATTAGCAGCAACCAGTGTAAAGATTTTCCACACTGTAGGTCTTCAGATAGGTGTGGAATAATCATTTTTAAGGGGATCTTGTGAAAGAATTTAAGACATGAAGTAGTTTAGATGTTGCTAAAATCCCTTTAACTCACAAACTCTGTGATCTTGTAAGTGTATTACAGGTAACATGGGAATAGTGTCCATGCTGCTGAAATCTGATTTGGGAAACCCCTGTGTTTAAATCCTGCTTCAGAAGTTAATAGATGTAAAGTGAAGTTGCTTGATTTTCAAAGTATTTCTGAAAAATTTTAACTAGTTGAACATATAATCTGAAAATATCTATCAATCTTCTTGTTCCTCTTAAATAAGGAAGTTTTAATTTTTTCCAAAGTTTCTTGGGATGGTAAGCCCTGAGTTTGATTAACACTATATGATTTTTGGACATATTCTAGGTTGATTGTTGTTAATTTTTCAATGTCAACATTTACTGTAAGACTGGTATTAAATAGGTGAAAATGGTTCTTGTTTTCTTTTTATAATGTGTATTTTTAGCTTTTCCCTTTTATAGCCTTATACTTGATCTATCTTGCCTGGAGAAGACCAAGGTATTTGCAAATATATATATATATCGCTTTTTTTCCCTTGGTTCATTTGAACACTCAATTAGATTTTTAAAGTCACCACTTTCTATTGTTCTTTGGCACACAATAAAAATTTTATACTTGATAAGTATAAATAACATTGACATCATTTGGGAAAAATCCATGAAAGAAGTATTTATTAAATGGCCTTTTCTGTGGAGCTTTATAACTCGATGCTATCTCAGTCCATAATTCAATTAATATATTTGGTTACCATTCCTTCTTGGACTGGAAAGCCATATTCAATTGTCTTCAGTAATCATGACAAGATATTGGAGGCTGAGTAGAACAATCACTGAATTATAAGTCTTCTTGAAAGGTGCCACAAAGCATAATGATTGTTCTTAGTATTTTGTGTTGGTGAGCATTTCAATGGAATGCTTTTTCATAAAGGTGTCAAATATTTAGTATTTTCCATGGTGCTTTTGGGTAGTTCATATATCTTCAATACTTGCTAAACCATTAGTGTGGAACTGAGTTCTAGGCTTTAAGATAATCTACTACCTTTTAGTCAGACCCTCTTGAAACTTTCTACAGTATATGACTCCCTATATTTTACTCCATGTTTTAAATTGTTTTTCTCAAATTGCTTTTGCAGTAGTGATATTTGATGCCTGATGTGTTCTTACCTAGCTCCACCTCTCCTTCCCACCATTCTCGGTATATCAAAATATATATTATTTTGTAGGAACTGAAATATTTTTATACACTTTTAGATACTGTTGTAGAGTGGATTGATTCACAAAAATTAAAAGAGAAATGATATATTTTTTCTTTATTTTGATTTTGTATAATGTATTTATTAGTTGGATCACATACCACCAAACTCAAAAATTACTTTTCAGAATTCCATAGGGAGTTTCTCTTTTTTAAAATCACTGGGACAAAAGCATTATGTTTGTCATTTGTTTCATTTTCAGATTTAAAAACTTTGATGACTTTGCATAAAATTATTTTGCTGAAATTCAAACTCATTCTTTTTTAATTGAAGAGCTATTGGGTGGAGAAGAAGTCAGATACAAATTATTTGGTAATTGTCAAGACCTAACAGGAACTTTGACAATCTGGCCAATGGAGCCAGTGGTCAGTGTGGAATGAATCCATAGTAGCATAATATTGCAGCATGACATCAAGGACAATGAAATTGAATTTCAGCAAAAGTTTTGAAGTCATGAAGGTTTTTAAATTACTATTCTATCATTGTAGTCACTAATCAGTTAATCAACAGTTAAATGCCTACTGTGTACTAGAGCTATAACTACAAAGACAAAAATGAAATATGTCCTCGAGAAGAGGGTTACAGTCTATTTGAGGAGATAGATTATTTTGCAATATACTGGTGTCAAACTCAAATAGAAATGGACTTCTTCAAGCCTGATGTTTGTTTTTTTTTTTTTTTTAGAAAGCCACAAATTAGCATTATCTGTACTAAGTTGCATTTTATTTATTTTGCTAAACATTTTTCAGTTAAATTTTGGGCTATATTGGAAAGCCAGCAACTTACATCTAAGCCACAAGTTTGACAATTCTGCTATGGTGTAAAGAAAGCTCCTCAGGCACTTACTAGTGGCAAGTACTGGTGACCCTGGATGTTGCAGCAAATCCAGTTTGTTGAGAAGCAAAGAATGACCATCTAGACCCAGGTTAAAAAAATTAAGATTAGGATTCATCTAGCAGTCAAGCTACACCTAAACATGAATGAAACAGAAATTAAATTAAGTTCTGAACATACTTCCCCAGAAACCATGGTGGTATAGCGAAGGAAATAGGTATATCACCAAGGAATTGAGGAGGGGATGCTTGTATGCTTGTTTTTTCCCCTATATCTTTGAAGTAAATATTTTTGGAATTGTTGTAGAAATTGAAGAGATACTATTAGAAAAAAGAAATACTTCAACCCCTCAAGATATTTTTCTGGAACCCTAAAAAATAATGTAATCTACCTAACTCTGAAAGAACAAGCCAGGATATGTTTTCTACATAAGTATGTACAAAATATATACAATAGTATATTCAAATATTAGGTGATATATTAATGAGAAAATTCTCTAAGTGAAAATCCTTCCTTCCAAAGTTCTCCCCACCCCATTATGCTTGAGCTGTGCACTGAAGGAATCTAGGATTTTCAGTAGGAAGAGGTAGGGAATCAGGGGACATTCTAGACATAGCAGATAATCCGTATAATTACATGGAGGTAAGAAATGAAAAAAAAAAAAAAGGAATTGTGACCAGTTTGATGAGAATGAAGTAAAAAAGTGGAATAATATGTATTAATTTTTGAAATGAAAGTTGAAATCAGGTTCTATAAAACTTAAAATATTAGAGAATATCATATTTGATGTTAGAGGTAGTAGGAAGTCAATGGAATTTTTTAATCTATTGAAATGCCATAATCAGATCTATACTTCAAGAAAATCTCTTCTGAAATTTGGAGGACAATGAATTGAATAGAGGAGAAGCTTGAGTCCATGAAACAAATTAAGGCGTTATTACAATAATCTAAGCAAGAGGTGATAAAATACTCTAATATAGTAGTGACTATCAGAGTAGAGTGAAGTGGGCAGATCTGAGAGATTTTTGTCAAGGTAGAATCAATAAGACTTGACAACTAATTGGATATAGTTGGGGATGCGGGCAATTAAAGCATTTCTAACCTGTTTAATAACAAGAATGGATGTCTGTAACAGAAACAATGAAACTTAGAAAATGGGAAATATTTTTTGGGAAAAACAGAAGAATATGCATCTGTCTATTGAACTTTCTATAAATATGGACATGTTTATGTGACAGCATAAATAGAGACAATTAGCTTGTTCAATATACACAGTCTTAGGCCTGGAATCAGCAAGACATCTTCTTGAGTTCAAATCTGACAGACACATTCACTGTGTGGCCCTTTGCAAATCATTTAAACCTGTTTACCTCAGTTTGCTTATCTATAAAATGAGCTGGAAAAGGAAATGGCAAGGCACTCCAAAATGAAAAAAAGTAGTCACCAAGCAAGGACACAAATGAAAATGATTGAACAACAACAACAAAATTAGAAAGACTAGAAACACAGAGAGACAGAGATTATACTATATAAATATATTATACATACATGCATATGTATAGTTTCAAACCTTATTTTCCCAACTATGGAGCAAGGGAGATGTGAGCAACATTAAAACCAAGAAATTCTATGTATTTCAAGAAAGTGTAGGATATAGAGCCTGAAACATTAGTAGAGTCCATTTCAATAAAAAATAGTAGACACAGAAACACAAAATCTTCTCATCTTAGTCTCAGAAGACCATGCTATATTCTCAGAAGAAAATTAAAACAAACATATCAATCAAGGAAACTGAGGCAGGACAAAGTCAAGTGTCTTCCCAGAGTCACATAATTAGTAATTATTTGGAGCTGAGATCTTTCTACCTCCAAGGCTATAGCTCTATTCATTATGCCAATTAGTTGCTTGGTCCTGGTTATTAATCTATTTTTTTTATAACATGATGATGAGTGATTGAATCCCCACACCAAGAGTGATTCTTGGTTTGTTTGGAGGGGACAAGATTTGGAGAGGGGGACAGACTCCTTCAGGTTGAAGTCCTTCCTTTCTACAGTGTTTATAAAAGAGAATAGGGACTCCTGTCACAGAGGGGATAACCATTGAGGAGTTGTATATGTTCAATAGTAAATTAATAAAGAGAAGATTGGAGTTAATTTAGACACAGTAAAACTATGTGCATACACTTCCTGGCATTTACCAGTGTCAGTTTTAGAGACATAATCAGTCAATCAACAAGCATTTGCTAAACATCTTAAATTTTAGACATATATGCATTTACCCGTATAAGAAATCCCTTGAGAGAAAGGAGCCACATGGCTGTATAGAGCATTGGATTTTGGCTGGACAATTCTGATTTTCTGGAGATTTCTCTAACATAATCTTCTGAAGAAAGCAGAGGGGGAGAACATTGTCAGTGCCAGAGTCTTGGTGAAAAATTCCTACAGACTTTAGACCACGAATGGCTGCAAGGTACTGAATATGGTAGAGCTATAACCTGGATTTTTTCTTCCATTATTAGTTTGAGTTATTCAGAAGATACAGATTCCAAGAAAGCTTTCCTTTCTTGCCACTCCAAGTTTATTTCTCTTCTGGAGAAATCTAGATCCTCGGGCAAATGGGACAGCAGCAAAAATAGGCAGTCAGAACTTATTATTTACCATGACCTCTCTATTTTCCTACCATCCTGCTCTAAGAAGCCTACTTTTAGCAGCTTCTGGAAACACGGAGCTGAAACAGTTCTTTCAGGCTGAAAGTTTGTAGCCGGTCCTGAGGAAAAGGTAGGATTCACTGGAAAGAGGAAAAAATATCATACCCACTGTTAAAGATTTATTGTGACTATTTCAAATTGTTTTGCTTTCTGCCTAAGATGGAATGAAGCCTGATGAATAGCTGATAAGTATTTCTACCTTGACTATTTACATAGTAACTAAATATATTTCATCCATATCTGTAGAGACCAATACATAAGCTTAATTTTAAGTTACGACAGGTAGAGGAAGTGGTGTTACAAAATGAGCCAAAGAGATATCATTTTTGGAAAAAAACAAAAAAAAAAAACATGGTTAGATCCAATTTATGACAATACTGATGATTGAGGTTCAGGGCTATTAGATATGGATCCCTGGAGATTGGAATTTGGAGGAGGGGAAGATTTCCTTGGCTTCCTTCAAGTTGCAGCTATCATCTTGATTTTTATAGGAAACTTTTCCTATTCTTCTTAATAGTAGTGTCTCTGTTAATTATTTCCTATTTATTCTATGTATTATATATATGGTGTTCAGGACAACTATCGTCTCTGGTGTGAGGGCTTACTAAAGCCTTTTTGAGAGCTTTTCATTCACCTTTGATATTCACCCAATTCACCCTGGTCTCACCTGTGGCTCCAGGATGCTATAATATACACAGCAGCCATACTCTCTTAAACCTTCTTGGCAGATAGTCTATACCATGTTGAGGGTTACCAATAAGCCTGAAATCCATCACTGAGTTAGGCAGATTTCTACCCAAAGCTTGTGAAGACATTCCATAGGTTATAAAAGCAATTTGTCCTGACAGCTTTGAAGGCCACTTAAAGCAGGCTCAGTGACGTGCTTAGAACAATACCCAGGTCATGCACTGAATCCTGGGCCATTTACAGTTATTCTGTCTTTTGTCTTTCCATTGGATTTCGATGACTCTAAAAAAGAGTGAAGCTGCTGACCTTGTGCAACTCTGACTTACTTAATTCAGTTTATACACAAGTAAAGACATTACCCTGTGATGTCCTTTGAAGACAAAGGACAAACAACAGCAACAGATATTTGATTGATTTTAGTCTTTGGACTTAGCTTCTTAAAGACAGGGGCAGTCTTTTTCCTTCTTTATAACTCCAGGGCTTAGAACAGTAACTTAAATATAGACTGTGAGTTCCTTAAAAATAGGGACAGTCTTTTTTTCCTTTCTTTGTATCCCTAGGGCTTAGAACAGTACCTTAAATATAGTAGGTGCTTAATAAATGCTTGTTGACTGTTGGACTGAGACACTATTTAGGTTGCTGCAGTAGCACAAGAATGAAATATTAAAGACCACATCTAAAGTTGTAGCAGTGGGAAAGTATAAGAAAGAAAGGATCTGAATATTTAATGTGAAATGTAATTTTCATGGAATTATATGGCTAAAATTTACTTTTAAATGTCATCTACTTCCCCACCCGCCATGTCTTTAATCCAGTTCTGCACCTGCATCTAATATATTCTTAGAGGTCTCTTGAGAGAATAATTCCTCATCTCTCCTCATCATCAAGTTAATAAAATTTTCCTTCCTTCTAATGAGTACTTCTACTGCTAAGACCACATCTAGCCCCTCCTGTCCTTTTTCAGTGAGACATAATAGCCATTTGTTCTAATAACATTCACAATTCTGTATATAAAATAAGTATAACATTTCTTCTCTGCCTGAAGACGGGGGGAAAGGGTAGTCCCTTTAGACCTTTTTCAACTCCATTTCTTGATGTTGTAAGAATTATTCAATGTTTTTTAATGGTGTTAGTAAACCTTGCCCAAGAGTCATATATTCCTAAAAAAATGTATATTTATTTCACATCCTCTCTATATTGTAGATACAATTAGAGATGAAGACAGGTTTATAGGACTTCATTGTCTACTAAGCTGGTTTATAATGTTAGAGCCTAGCGTTTATTACGCTAAATTATGTAAAATGATTATTTCTAGAAGTCACATTTAGTATATAGTATATATATAGTATGTTTATATCCGTCTTCCTGTGGGGAAGTTGCCATGGAAACTTAGTAAAATGGGAGTACTTGCCGGAAGTCACACAACCCTTTACCCAGAGTTTCCCAAATTTCTGGGGGCTTTTGACCTTTAAAAGGACTTCCTTCTGCCAAGAAACTTTGAGGGCCAGATTCAGAGAAGCCAGGAGTCATAGAAAAAAGAGACACGCCTTGTTCACTAACATCAAGCTGTTCTGTTTCCATCTTTCTCCTGCCAAAGAAGCAGGAAATCAGGGTACTAAGCATTGCCTCTGACAATAAATGGGGAAAACAAAAAAATAAGTTAAGACTTCAGGTAGAAGATGAAGTAGGGAGAGAAATGAACATGAGGAAAAGCAATCAGATGAACTGTTGTGACTGTTGGTTAAAGTGTGAATCAGTTAGTAAGCATTTCTTATGTGCCAGGCACAATGCTAAGAACTTGGGATAAAAGGCAAAACATAATACCTGGAAAATGATCCAATAGATTATAGGAGAGTGCTGTGAGCAAAGGCAATGAATAGATGAGAGAACAGAGATGTAATCCATTTTGGTTTATATAGGATACCTGAATGTAGGACACTATGAGATAAATCTAGAAAAGGAATTGGGTTCTAGGTCATGGAAAGCTTAGAATGCCAGAGTAAGGAATTTCATAGGTAATGGGAGCCATTCAAGAGTTTTGAGCATCAGACATTCAACTTCTGGTAGGTTTGAGACTAAAGAAGCCTTAGGACCTATTTCTATGGGCCTCAAAGCCTTTGAGCCTTGGATGTTCCATTGAAGTACATATATTTGTTGTTTTTCCTCCCCATCACTTTAAAGACTTGTTCCATGGTTTTCTGATCATCTTGAAGATTTTTTTAGAAGACCTCAAATTTTTCTCCCTCTGGATACAAAAAGTCTTGCATGCTGAATATATTTCTTGGCTTTCCCTGATCACTTTATGAGGTTACATCTTATGTGCCTTCATTGACTTTTTTATTCCAGGCTAATTTGTTATTGCCTATGGGTTTTTGGCTGAATTTTTTGGACAGTTTTAGAGTGGATACAATCATTTAATCAAAATTTTCACTGGCTTTCTTATTTGTCATTTGGTCTTGTACTATTTTTAAGTTTGAATAGAATAGTTATGTGGCAGCCAGGGATCTTTCCTCTGTCCCTCATCATTTTCACTGAGGGTACCTAATCTGCACAATTCTCATCAATGTATATAAATTATATCATTCCAGAATCATACTAATGATTAACCTTCTTTAGGTGACTCCTAAGGCTCCAAGTCAGGGGGAAGTTTTCTAAAGCTTCTCTTTGAAAAGTCTGAAGGAGTTGAGGCAAATTATTGTCATATTCAATATCACATCCTACTCATTTAGCAAAAATACTGTAGTTCTTACATTGCATAGCTTCCTCAAATGACACTTCATTTCTCATGCATAGGAAAATCACTATAATTGAAAAACTATAAATTTTTAAGTTACCTTGTGGTGGTAGCACTGACTATTGTATTTCCTCTGCAATTCCTTTTATAAGTCTCAAATAATTTGAAGCATTGATGGTCACTATCCAGTTGATAAACCCCAACTCACCACATGAAATATTCTTTTTTATTATAGCTTTTTATTTATAAAAGATATGCATAGCTAATTTTTCAACATTCACCCTTGCAAAACCTTCTGTTCCAACTTTTCTCCTCCTTCCCCCCATCCCCTCCCCTAGATGGCACATAGTCCAATACAGTTAAATATGTAAATACAATATATGTATATATTTATAGTTATCTTGTTGCATAAGGAAAATCAGATCTAGAAAGAAAGAAAAAAAACTGAGAGGGAAAACAAAAATGCAAGTAAACAACAACAGAAAGAGTGGAAATGCTATGTTGTGGTTCACATTCATTTCCCATAGTTCTCTTTCTGGATGTAGCTGATTCTCTTCATTATTGAACAACTGGAACTGGTTTGAATCATCTCATTGTTGAAGAGAGCCACGTCCATCAGAATTGATCATTGTATAGTCTTGTTGCCGTGTATAATGATCTCCTCTGCTCATTTTACTTAGCATCAGTTCATGTAAATCTCTCCAGGTCTCCCTGAAATCATCCTGCTGATCACAATAATATTCCATAACATTCATATACCACAATTTATTCAGCCATTCTCCAATTGATGGGCATCCATTCAATTTCCAGTTTCTTGCCACTACAAAAAGGGCTGCCACAAACATTTTTGCACATGTGAGTTCCTTTCCCTTCTTATGATCTTGTTGGGATCAGTAGTAACACTGCTGGATCAAAGGATATGCACAGTTTGATAACTTTTTGAGCATAGCTCCAAACTGGTCTCCAGAATGGTTGAATCCTTTCACAGTTCTACCAACAATGTTTCAGTGTCCCAGTTTTCCCATATCCCCTGGGACATTTATAATTATCTCTTCCTGTGATCTTAGCCAATCTGACAGGTGTGTAGTGATATCCCAAGAGATTTCTTGATTTGAATTTCTCTGATCAACAGTGATTTGGAGCACCTTTTCATATGACTAGAAATAGTTTCAATGTCTTCATCTGAAAATTGTCTGTTCATATACTCCATATATCCATATATCATATACTTCATGATACTCCAGAGAAGTCCACCAGGTCATATGCCAAACTTATAATGATTATCTTATCTAGTGATTCCCTCATTTCTCTAAACACCTTCAAATTCACATTAACACCCAAATAGAAAGCTTTTCTGCTTTGTCAATACAAATCCAGCCTCTGAAGAAGTTACAGAAATATGTGCTGCAAATGTCCTTCATAAAAGGACAAAGTCTCTAGTGGGGCATATATACATTACTCATGCAAGTTCAGATTCTCATGGTACTTTCAAAAGGAAAGTAACTTTTCCATTTGCAAAGTCCCAATTGTTCTTGAATTTTTATCACTGAATCACAGAATTTCATATGCTATTCTACTATTCACAAAGGACATTTGGGGTAGGTTTTAAGAGACTTCTAACATATTTACCAGCATATTTTGATTCTCAAAATAATAAACGAAACATGCTCAATTTAAAAATAATGGAACATAGAAACAAAGATGATAATATTCATGTTCAAGAATAAATAAGCATATGTAGTTGAGTTTAAGTAACATCAAACATGAATGAAAACAGTTCATTTTTGTAATATAAAAATTACCAATTAATCATTATATTCAGCACAACACCTCTATAACATTCATTTTAGGTCATAAATGAATGCTGTGTCAAATGTAGTAAAGTAGATATAGTACTGAATTTGGAGACATAAGATGAGGATTTCAGTTCTTATTCTGTAGCTTATTACTTGTGGGACCATTTACAAGTCAGTTAACTTTTCTAGATTTTGGTTTCCTCGTTGATTAAATTTAAGGATCCGACTAGATCATAGATAAAGTTCCTTCTAGCTCCAAATCACATCCCTCATTTACACAAGTTCTTCCATCTCTTTAGAACTTCAAAATCCCTTAAAAGGAATGCTAGCCTAATATCACGATCCTGCCTAGGATCTAAGATACTGTTAATATAAGAAATTCTATAAACAATTCTATAAATATATATAATCTATAAATCACAGTCTTATAGAGTTGCCTGTGATTCAGAAGAGTTAAATGATTAGGAAGGATATGAAACTATGATAAGACCTTCCTGATTCCAAAGATCAGATCTTTATACTCTGCATACTAATTTCCCTCCAGGTGCATAATTGGATTTCATTACTTCATTTACTTCTCTGAATTTTTATGCACTTAGCATTAGACAAGGCACTGTGGAAAACACACACACACACACACACACACACACACACACACACACACACACACCAGAGAACCATGTATAAATTACAAACTTTTGGGAGCAAGACATACATCAATATCCCAAAAGTCTTTTTGTTCAAAAAGCTACATGAACTGTAAGAAAGCTCTATAAGCTGTGGTAAAGTATCTGGTGAAAGGTCAAGTCAACATCTTATTTCAATGATAGTGCAATACCATAAGAAGAGTAAGAACTCTGCAGTCACACATTCTGAGTTCAAATGCTGTCTTTGTCATAACCTGTGTAACTTTGGTAAGCAATTTAACCCTCCTGTACCACATGTTCCTCATATTTAAAATAATAATGGAGGAGAATGAATTAGATGGTGTATGAGCTCTCTTTTCACTCTATGATCTAATAATTTCAAAGATACCTTTCATGAGTACCTCTGTACACAAGTACTCTACATTGAAAATAAAAAACTAGAGAGGGGGGTCATAAAGAGTGAGGGAAATGAGCCAAGATAATTACTATATTATGGTGGCAGACTTTTACATATATGTAATATAGATGTAATTATATATGTATACATAATTAATATAAATATATATGTAAATATATGTATATATAAAATATGTGTTTATATGTGTGTGTGTCTGGATGTATTATAGGTATGTGTATATGTATATGAGCATATGTATTATATGCATGTACAATCACAAATTTACACACATGTTATATATTACCTGTGTTGTATATACACATGTGTGTGCATATATGTATATGAATGCATGCTAATATTTATATAGTATTTATGTGTCAAGTATTTTGCTAAGCACTTTACAAATACTATCTCATTTTTATCCTCACAATAATCCTATGAAGTAGATGTAAATATTACCCTATTTTGTAGCTGGGGAAACTGAAGCAGGCAGAGACTTACTCAAGTTTACAGAACTAGTGGATGTCTGAGGCAGGATCTGAGTTTAATTCTTCTTGACTCTAGGTCTAATGCTCTATCCATTGAGCCACTTAGCTGGCTAACCAAAGAAATGACTTGGAAATGAACCATGTGCCTGTTATCTAAGGAAGGCTTCCTAACTGAAGTACATGAAAATTTTCTCACCAGCTTTATGCAGGTTGATTTAGTTTCCATTCATGAAAATCCTCAAATAAGGATGAAATCTATGTCAGTGGAGGAAGGACACTCTTCAGGGAAGTTATTATGTAGATCCTCAAAGTACTGAAGCACAGTTAAAACCCTCCAGTTATTTTCCTTTGGTGGTGAGAATTGTTTTCCTTCGTCTTTTAATTTTGATAATTTACTTTTCCCCAAATTAAAATACAAAATGACCAAATGAGGGGAATTACCTCTCTTGTAAATATGAGCCCTTTATATAGGTCTACATAATTATGATTAAATTAGATGATACTGAAAGATACTGAAAGAAAGAGTTGCTTCATCTCAGGTATATTAAGGATGCTCAGAAGTACTAAATTAGTCCCTTAGAAATCACTCACACGCCTTCACAGGAAACTGGACTCACCAAACCTTTAGGTTACGTCTTTAAGACTGTATACAAGGATAGCTAGATGGTGCAGTAGATAGAGCACTAGCTCTGGAGTCAGGGACCTGAGTTCAAATATGGCCTCAGACACTTAATACTTCCTAGCTTTGTGACCCTGAGCAAGTCACTTAGCCCCATTTGCCTGTCCCCTCCCCCCAAAAAAGATTGTATGTGTAAGCAGTGGCTCAGCACAATGGTTTGATTATGACCTGGGTTCAAATTCTGCCTCTGCCTATATATATATATATATATATTATGAACAAGACACTTAATTCTTGGTGTCTCAACCTTCTCATCCATAAAATAAGGGGTTTATACTTGGTAACTCTAATACAACTTTTAAATCTATTATCCTATGATCCTTTCAATGTGACTATCACTGGTGTCCCTCTTTTATTCTACCAATTCCTATAATTTTAGGCATTTATATCAAACAAATCAAAGGAACCTGAGAGCATTTCAAGCACAATTTATAAGCTTCAAAATGAGGGCAGAGACTAGGAGAATAGGAGTGGTAGGCAGGTTTTGATTAGGATAGTGAGCCTAGAGGCAGGAGGTCACTTAGTGGTCTGGGGCCTGTATTTTAAGTACTAAGTACCCTTTCCACAAAACCCAAGGAGTCATTTTTATAGTTGATCTATAAAAAGGAAAGGGAAAAAAAAGCAACTAGTCCATAGCTGCTTATTTCTTTATGGTTTTTTTTTAATAACTTCCTCATCCCAGCCCTCCCAGAATTTTAGACTCAACAGGGAGGTCATGGAATGGCCAGTAGTGGAGAACAGGGTGGCCCATTTCCTTCTGTAGCTCTCTTTATCTCTGGTTATGAACTGCCAGGATGTTTCAGTACATCAATGAGAAAGAAATACAGGGGGACATTTAAGGAGAGTTGGGTTGCATGAAGCTTATTTCAATATTGAGGCAAGTGGTGAAGATAATAATTTAGGATCATAGATTAAAAACTGGAAGATCATTGATCCCAGCCTCTTAATATGAAAGATGAGAAAACTGAGACCATAAACTGTTGAGTGTCAAAGTTCACATAGAAGTCTATGATGACATTGAGCAGAAAAAGTACTGTTTTGTAATCAGAGAATTTAGGGTCAGAATCTACCTCTCTCACTTCTTACCTGTGTGATCTTACACAAATCTCTTAATTTCCCTAAGATTCTGCTGCATCATCTGTAAAATTAAAGAGTTAGATACCATACATGCCCATTGAGGATTCTTACAGATCTAGAACTACTATCATGATGATGATAATTAGCATTCATATAGTGCTGTAAGGCTTAAAAATCACTTTACAAATATTATCTCATTTGATCCTCATAATAACGTTGGGAGGAGAAGTAGGTACCTCCTTTCATAGATGAAAAAACTGAGGTGGACAGTTAAATGATGTGCTTTAGGGGTCATGTAAGTAGGAATTGAAATCCAATTTTCTTAATTCCAGCTATATCTCTGTACATTCTAGCTCCTAACTACTTAATGATCATGATAATTTTGATGATAGAACACAATAATGCATAATTTTAAGATTTTTGAAGGATTTTTAAAAAGCAAATATATAAGACATATACAAAGGTAATATATACAGCACCATTCTCATACAAGATCCCTGTCTGCTATGTGCCAACTTTTAATAAAATTCACTTAAATTTATGGATATAACTGAACTATCTTCTATGAGACAGGTCTATCTTGAGGTCTACCTAGACATTTTATGTCCTAGAAAAATGAAGATATTTTAATAATCTATTCTACTACTAATGATGGCAACATTGTTATTATTGTTTCACTTGTGTCTACTACTTTGTCACTCTATTGGGGGTTTTCTTGACAAAAAATACTGGAGAGGTTTTGCATTCCCTTTACATTTCCTTCTCCAGTTCATTTTGCAGGTGAGTAAACTGATGCAAACAGGGTTTTAAAACTTAATCATAGTCACTTAGCTAGTAATTGTCTAAGACTGAGTTTGAACTCAGGAAGGTGAATCTTCCCACCAGACCCAGTGTTCCATCAACTATATAGGTGGCATTGTAACTACCTTATAGATGGTCCATCCCACTGGCTGGTCCCTATTTGTACTATCTAATTGGTACAATCTGCCTGACAATGGAATGAGTAGATTGAGCAAGAGAACAAGTATAGTAATGGGGGCTTTCAATTGACCAAGTTCACCTTACCTTCCAGATTAGCAAATTTTAAAAGTTTGTTCTTAGTTCCATCAACACACTCGAAAGAATTGATGGAAAATGTAAAATGATTTCATCTTTTCCTGAAGATTTAAATTCAACATATTGGTTGAATATTTCTATTTTGTTTTGTTTTAAAGAATTTGCCTTCCTTATTTGATGAAGAAGGATTTTTAATTTTCATTTATGTAGGTTCAAAGTTCATTGAACAATAATAATGAAGACTAATGAGTGTAATCATAGTTCCTGATATCTACTTAGTGTTTTAAAGTCTGTATAACATTTTACATTCCTTATCCATTTCAGCCTCACAAAAAAGTCTGGAAACTAGGTACTATAGTCTACATTTTACAACTGAGAAAAATGATTATGATTCAGAGAGAAGAATTGACATATATAGTTAAGTGATTGGCAAAAATCAGAAGTGTGGCATTGAACCTAGATCTTCCTAACTTCGGTTCCAACATTTTATCCATTAAACTTCTATAGGCTCTTTGACCACTCAATTGTTCTGTAAAAAGCAACTTTCTGATGGTTTAACAGAAAATGAATCATAAACATCTGTATTAAATTTCTCTTAAATTATTTTAAGAGGTGTTAAAAATCAAAGAGGGGAGGGAGATGGAAAAGGCATTTGGAGCTGTATGTGTCTTGAGGCCCTCTCTACCACCAGTTTTGGGATTGACTGAACTCTAGATAAATCACTGAAGATGGGCAAAGAACTTAAAATATTGCAAGGCTCTGATGACTTTTATGGACATTTATTTGAAGTAATGTTTAAGTATGTTTCTTGTTAAAACTGAGCTGGCAATTGTATCGTAGGATTTTATAATCTATCCCTCAAATTCCCTATGATCCCAAATCACTTTAATAGTACATTCATAATGTGGTAGGCTAGAGGGTGAGAGGATGATTGTGTAATACTTCTCTGGACTAGTTCCACTTTTACTCTGTTTCCTGAAAAGGGATTCACAGACTTTATACAAATCATGTGAATGACTAAAGAATATGGGGAAGAACAGAGAGTTATGTGAAATGAGTTTTAAGTTGGAGGAATATGATAATTAAATACATTGTCCCTGGGAATTCATTCTTGGGACCTCCATGTGAATAAGACACCTGCCAGCCATACTCTTTCCAAACCATAATCAGTTTCATGACTTATGATTAATTCATGACGTCAGCCCCAGAACCTTCTCATTTTAGAGGCCATATTTCCAGCGTGGGAGTTTTCCTCCAAAAATGGTGAGTTTGTATTCTAAATCTTCATTTAAGGAGACACTTAGGCCCACCATGTTAACTACAAATACGATTTAGGACTACTTCTCAACTTGGCCCCTTAGTAAGTACCTCTCCTACCACTTTTCCACTAGCTTTTATGTGATTTTTTTTTCTCCAATTAGAATATAAATTCATTGAGGCCAGGGATTATTTTTATTTTGTTTGCATTCACACACATATGGATATTTTAAATTTGTTTATATATTATATGTCCAGTGTTTGTCAATGTTTCTGACATATACTAAACTTTATATCTACCTAGCTAGCTAGCTATCCATTTAACTATCTATCATCCATCATCTAGCTAGCCATACAAATACTACATATTGTATATTAAGTCTCTTTTGAATAAGTTTGTAATCTCTAGAATCATCGCATCTATTGTATTCATCCTAGAACCTATCACCAAGCTTTGAATATAGTGCATCAATACTCCAATACATATAATTTCAATGTATTTATGATCTCATCAATGTTAAAGTTATTTCCTTCAATGCTGATTAAATTTATACCAAGTTTTGTCAAACAAGTGAAAGCATTTGCTTTAAGGGGATGTTTTTATTTAGGATGTTTGCTTGGGGTTTAATAAGTGTTTAATAAATATTTGTTGAATTGATTCAAATTTAAGAGAGTTCAAATTTAGTCAAATTAGCACACTGAGGGCCTATTTTTTTCTGAAATAGTGTTATGGTTCCATGAACAAGATCTTGCCTCTGGCAATAGAGATGTGTGATTTTTCTAAAGGCATCCAGCACCTAAACTGGCATTATGGGACAGATCAAGAGATGAAAGGAAAATCTGAAATACAGGGTAAATAACTCAGGCTCTTATTATCTGTTAGATACTGTACTAAGTGATAGGAATATAAATACAAACAAGAAAAAGAAAGAAAGAAAGAAAGAAAGAAAGAAAGAAAGAAAGAAAGAAAGAAAGAAAGAAAGAAAGAAAGAAAGAAAGAAAGGAAGGAAGGAAGGAAGGAAGGAAGGAAGGAAGAAGGAAGGAAGGAAGAAAGAAAGAAAGAAAAAGAAAGAAAGGTTCCATGAAAGAATGAAAAAAAGAGAGGAAGAAAGAGAGGAAGGGAGGGAGGGAGGAAGGAAGAGAAAGAGAAAGAGAAAGAGAGGGAGGGAGGAAAGAAGGAAGGAAGGAGGAGGGAAAAGAAGGAAAGAAGGAAGGAAGGAAGGAAGAAAAAAAGGAAAAAAAAAGACCTATGTATGATAGACCTCCATAGGCCACCTTTGAGATAGACAAAAACCCATTGAGAATAAAAGAAAGAAGACTGGTACCTCCCTTATAAAGCAAATGTGACCAGAATGGACATGCAATAGCAAAAAAAAAAAAAAAAAAAAAAGATTGAATTTTACTGAGGGGATTAATTCTATAGTGAAAAAAACAATTATTGCCCTGTGGCAAATTGAGAATCCATAATTGCATATGCATGAGAAAAGTCAGACAAGATAAACAATCTCCAAAATATAAAACCTCATCCCAACTTATGGAAAATGAACATTAAATAGAGAAGCCATCATAAATGGAAAAAGCCAACTGAAAAGAAAACAAAGTAAATCTGTTGAAAAGTAGAACAAACAACAGCACTCTACCTGGAAAGGTAATGAATCAAATAAATAAGGTCCCAGCAGCCTGATACATGTTTATCACTATGAGCAGAAAATCAGAAAGACAAAATTACTTTCTATTACTACTTAGGAGAAAATGGTCATAAACCAGCTACATATACCCAAGAGATCTGGATTTGCTACTACAGCAGCTGTGGGCCACAGGACCGACTTTGGGAAAAAGTTTTTGGACCAGAGAAGAAGATCATTTTAGGGCTTGCGAACGCTGAGCTTACTTACATCACTCTTCCCACCTGAACTCATGGGACTTTGTTGTATTCATTAGAGATTCTAAGTTTTTCAAAAATGATCAGCTTTACAAAACTGTTGTTATTATATAAATTATTCTTCTGGTACAATTCATTTCCCTCTTTCAGGTGACAGAAGTTTTCCAAAGTTTCTCTGAATACATATCCTTTATCATTTCTTATACAAAAATAGTATTCTAATTACATTCATATAATCATAACTTGTTCTACGTTCTCCAAATTGATGGAAACTCTTTTTCAAATATTTAAACTAAAATTCATCTATCTATCAATCTATACACACATACATATGCATATATGTATGTATAAATACATAACAGTATATAGTATACATATATATTGCATTATTATAGAATATATATATACATATATATATATATATGTATATATATATATATATATATATATATATATATATATATATATATATAATAAAATGTGCACTTTTCTTCCTTGATCTCTCTGGGTAATAATACTAGTAGTGGTAAGGCTGATTCAAAGTGTCTAATGCAGTATAATAGCTTTGGGAGCATTGCATTTCTCTTTGACCTGGAAGCTGCAGAATTCAACTAGAATATTCCTGACAGTTTTGGGGGGGATCTTTTCCATGAAGTTATCAGTAGATTCTTTCAATTTCTAATTTGACCTCTAGATCTAAAATATCAGGTTAATTTTCATTGATAATTTATTGACATATGATGTCTTTTTTATCACAACTTTCAGAAAGTCCAATAATTCTTAAATTATGTCTCCTATTTTTAAGGTCAGATTTTTTTCCCCATGAGATATTTCACAATTTTTTATATTTTTTCATTCTTTTTTATTGTTTTATCATAGAATCATTATCCCTTTTGCTCAATTTTAATTTTTCAAAAATTAATTTTCTCATTGAGCTTTGTTACCATTTTTCCAATTGATCAACTTGTGCTTTTTTAAGGAGGTCTCTTCAGTGAATTTTTGTGCCCCCTCTTAACAAACTGTTAATACTCTTTTCATGATGTTCTTGCACTGCTCTCATTGGTTTTCTCAATTTCTCCTCTATCGTTTTTAGTTTTTTCTTTAACTCTTCCGATAATTTTTGTTGGACTTGGGTCCAATTAACATTTTTCTTAGAAGCTTTGTTTATAGCTATTTTCTGAGTTTATGTATTAGTCTTCCTTGCCACTGTAGAAGCTTTTAGGGTCAGATTTTTCATTGCTTTTGTTGTTGTAGTAGTTTGCTCTTTTTTTCCCAAGCTATTTATTATCTTTGATCTTTTTCTTAAAATTGGGTTCTGCTCACCCAGAAGTGGGAAGTTATAGTCCCAAGATTCAGGATTTTTTTTTTTGTGCTGTTATTTTCTGATTTAGTTTGGGGGGCTAGTGGAGGTAGTAGTCTGAAGGATTTTGATGCTTCCAAAGCTATGTGATCTTAGAAGTATTATCATTACTCTCCTAGCCTGAACTCTGATCTTTACTCAAGAAGGTTTCCTGATCTCCAGCACTCTATATGCACTATGCTACCTATTTTTTTTTTCATTTTCCCCTTCTCATTTGGTTTTTAAAATTTGTGTTTACTTCTTAAAAAAACAAACCCTTATCACATAAGTACACCTTGGATATGGGTAGTAATCATCATATCTTAAGCAATGACAAGTTACTCCCTAATTGGTTCAGGGATTTCTCATCCTGGTTCATAACCTCAACTGATTTCAGTTTCTGAACTCTAGAATAATCCTAGTGGTTTTCCCCTGATCAGAACCTGCAATGACATCAGAAAACCTGTATTTTACTCTGTGCTTACCTGAACTAGTAATATCATTTACTGTAATTTTTCCATTTTAAATTTCCAATTCAAGACTCAGTCTTGTTTTTTCTATAATTGTGAAAGGGTTGTGGAGAGCTCAGGTATATTTTTTCCTATTTCTATACTATTTTAATTGTTTGTCGTGTCATGGTGTCCTGGGATCTCAAGTCCTCTGTCTCATCAGATGTTGATTCATTTTCCTTTGTCTTATAATATTGACAAAACAATTTCGTATTTGTTTAGCTGATCTAGGACTACATTCCTTTTTAATTCCTTCCTTGTATTTTTTCCTATTAGAATCTCTATTTTTCCTCCAGTTCTTTGACTGGATTTTCTTCCTCTTAAAATCTTATTTAATTTTAGTCTCCCCTCCCTTATATTCCTCTACTTCCCACTTTATGGTTTTTTGAGCCTTACACATTGAAGGATTTTTCTACGATTTGGTAGTTTTATCACAACTGTGTTTACAAAAACCTTTGCTGCTTTTAATAAAGTATTGAATGGCTTCACTTTTATACATACTGTTAAAGAGATGCCAAAGCTTAGAGTCAAGAAATCTAAAGTTGTTTGAAAGCCTAAAGTGTTCTTTTGATACTGATGCTTATATGAATAACTATTCAAAGACTTACTTAACTGCTTCACACATTTACTAATGTTATTGCATGGCACTCCAAGCAAGTTTTGTGCCAACTTAGAAGGCTTGAAAACCGTTCTATACTAAGAATTTATACCAAGAGAGTGACAATTCACCAGAAACCAGTGTCGTTTGACAACAAAAACTAGAAAACAACACATTCATTATTCCATAGTCAAACTGGAGCTTTTTGCTTTAAAGTGGGCTGCCCCTGAGATAGTTAAGAACTATACTTATAAAACAATAATTTAAGTATAAGTTAAGAACAGTTCACTGACATATTCCGATAAAGGCTAAATTGGATGCTGTTTGCTTAAGATAATTGGAAACCTCAACCAAATACTAATTAGAAATCACTGTAATGCATGAAAGATTAATTTGAAAGCCGAAGCCCTTTGTCAAAGGTTTCATGAACCTTGTGGTAATGGTTCCTAGAGAAGGAGTAAAAGCTACACATAAAATCTAAGAAACCAGATCACAGGCAAATGCCTAAATAGCTGAAAATTTAGGACTCCTGCCAGACATCATGTCAATAATGTACATGAACCTTGTTTCATCATTTGTAGCTACAGTTTTAAATGTAGATATTTGTGATGAGTACAGATGGCTGGTGAAATACTTTTAAAAATCATACAATCCAAGAAGTGAGATGGTGGTGCCAAAGGAACTTTTGATGGCACTTTATTATTTAGATAGTGGCAAAAATTGGAGCTTAAAACATAGTCCTATAAAAAGTACTCCACTGATCTATCACTGAGCAAGAAGTATTTGGTGCTACTTAACTTAAGTCACTCTAGAGCCATTGAAAGCTTTACATTCATTGTGCCTTTGGAAGTGAGTCAAAGGGGATGAAGAGGGAGAAAGGGAGAGAATTTGGAACTCAAAGTTCTAAAAACAAATGATAAAAAAAGTGTTTTAATGCATAATAAGGGAAAAATAAAATACCAAGAATTTACAAACTACACACAAAATGAAATGAATCAAGAAAAGAACAAGTAATAAACAAGTTTTATTGGCCTAAGAGTGCTTCAGATGTAAACAAGAAGTAAGGAACTTGTCATCATTATTCAAATTGGAGAATATAGACTTTGCAAAACTTTGAAATTTGATTGCATTTAATTCTTATCAGTAAAAAGAGATAGAACATAATCCACATATTAGCATATGTGCTGATTTCACAGTTATACACAAGCATACCTGCCCAGGATCCAGAAAGCTTCCAGGGTTGTTAAAGTAGGAGAAGTATTTCTTTGTTTGTTCACATGCTGCCAGAATCCATTCAGACAGAGGCTAAGATTTTTAAAGCACGCTGCTCAAGGAAATGTTATCTTTGGATGGCATCCAGAAGTCTAGAACTATACCTTACCACCCTCAAGGGGGGTCCCCCAGCCTGATTATTCCAGCCCCACACTGCTGAACATATTGGAGACACTGAGACCAGAAGAAAAATCTCTGTGGAGCCGACATGTGGTTTTCCTGGTAAATGTGTATATACATGCAAACTCTAGGAATGATGCTGCATTCTTTATACTCTAACTTTGGATTTGGGGGAGTTATTTGTAGTTCGGAGTCTCTGAGAATAAAGAGGCTACATACACTTAGCATCACTACAACTCTAGATGGAGAGAGACTTAAAAGCCTTACTTTGCAGCTATACCTTCAAATCAGAAGAGCGCTTAATAAATTGAATGATAACATATTGTCCAAGTTCAGGGGTCCTCAAACTATGGCCCATGGGCCAGATGCAGCAGCTGAGGATGTTTATCCCCCTCATCCAGGGCAATGAAGTTTTTTTTTTTTTTTATTTAAAGGCCCACAACACAAAGTTTTTGTTTTTACTATAGTCCGGCCCTCCAAAAGTCTGAGGGACAGTGAACTGGCCCCCTATTTAAAAAGTTTGAGGACCTCTATCCAAGTTCATTGCCAAGACCCTCAAAAAAGAGACAGAATTTGGCTGTAGAACATTGATACTCTTGAGACATACATATTAACCAATTAAGGGAAAGCAACCCCTACCTCATTGTTGAGAAAGTAAACAATTATGCTATTTATAAATCAGTCCCAGAGATCAGCAGAAGCCCTGTCATAAACAATTCACCACTATATTCTCCATTGATTGCATTCCCTGATGAAAAAGGATTGATAACTTAGCAGACCCTCAGTAAAACGATACAAACATGGCAAGAACACTGCTAAATCAGAAACGGTTCAGAATCAAACTTTTCTAGTGAAGTACACTGTATTCTAATTAATAATTAAGTATTTTAATTCAATGGCAAATTCAAGCAATAGGAGATGACTGAATCTCAAGGCAACTTATCTATCTGTTACTTCAGCCATAGTAACTTTTAGCATTCAGAAATATCCACGCCAATAAAATGACACTCTTTATATAAGCTAGTCCAGGCTCTTGAGTAGAAGACAGAACTAGAGTTTTAATAAAAACTAGCTCTGAGGACAAGCAAGTCAGCAGGTCATAAGGAAAAAGAATATTCAACCAGAAACCAGGATAATCTATGATGTTACAGGTGAAACTAGAGAAAGAGCTAGCCAGATAGCCAGACAAAAATACTTACATATACCGATGTCATATATTCCTTGTATGTAATTGGATATGTTACTTGATCATGTATTAATTACTGCATATTTAAATGTTTGTCTCTTCTTGTATTCATGTATTTATTTTGTGGTAGCCTCCTGTGTGCATTGTAGATACATCTGTTTGTTACATATTCATTATTTTATTATTCCTTTATTTAAATATACACTGCTATTTCCTTATATTTTGTTATTTTGACAACCTGCTATTGTTATTTTTTTTACTTTTGCTTTTCTAAGTATGTTTGCATGCTTATAAATATATGTGTATACATATATGTGTTTGTATATATATATATATGTGTATCTATATTATATACTTATATATATCCACATGCATTGCTCTGACATCTGTATGTGATGTATGAAGTGTTAGTAAATGCCTAGGGAAATAATTAGCTTGTTTAATTACATTTAGTTTATGGTCAGGATGATGGCTCCAAAAAAATGGTGATTGTGATTATCTTATCTTAGCTTACATTTTATGGCTAGATATAGCTGAATGCCTGAAGTGACTTGCCCAATCAACTTCCCAAGGACTACTTTCTAAGGTAAGATATTTTGGGGTCTGGACTACATTATTTAGCAGGTCAGGTAGTCTGGCAGTCATTTCCACATCATTTGTAGGTCTATAATCATAAAAGAAAACTTTCAAGTAATTCCTAACACCATGCTGTAGGTATTGCATGTTCCATTGTTGTATATTTGTTATAAATGTCTTCCTTAGGGGATTGCCTGGGATGTCAAGATGATTATCATTGTTCTGATATATGCTCATATAATTTGAATATTGGAATGTGTAAATGTAAATGTTAAGTTTACTGTGACTCACTTTGTCCCAAAGGATTACTATATTTCCTATGCAAGGGAGAGAAGTAGCCCCATCCCCTTTTATTCCCTCTGATTTATTTTATTAATAAATATATAAATATTTAATGTAAGCTCTTGGGAAGGGGGGTGGTTGTATTTGTCTTTCTTTGTTACCTCCACATTTTATATAGCACTTGGGAAATAGTTGAAGTGCTTGTTAATTTGACTTGACTTGACTTCAGCCAAGACAAGCTAGATACAAAGTTTGCCAACTGAGATGGAAGTCACACATTTATTTTGGTCCTCTGTCTAAAGGACTTTGCAAATAGCCTTTTTTCTAATCCTTTCTACTATTAAATCTCCAGACTTTGCCACCATGCCTTTTCATGGGTACCTCCTCCTACTCTTTTTCATCTCCCCTTTATATATTGTTTTCCCCCATTAGAATGTAAGCTCTTTAAAGACAGGAACTAAATGTTGTTTTTTGTTTTATTTTGTTTTTGCTTGTGTTTTGTTTCTTCAATACTTAGCACAGTATCTGGTACAGTATTAGGCATTTATAAACTGACAACTTGACTGTTCCTTGAAGAAAGTTTTGTTTTCCCTTGTCCTAGAAGAGAAATCTTGTGAGAGACAAGCTGTTCCTACGGATATGTTTGGATTTGACACGCACGGGTTTAAGAGAGATAGAGTCTGGAGAAAGGTAATGGAGTGGGGACGTGGATTGGTGAGGAGCTGGTTTTTGAATAGCCATTAGAACCCCATCACTTCCTCTGCCCTTCACAGCCAGCAGAGCATCCTGAGTCCTAAATGAGAGGCTTATCTCAGTGGACTAGATCAATTCTTGCTGACATATTTAGGTGATTTATCTGTCCCTCGGCCTAGTCTGGGGCAGCAAGGTGACACAGTGAATAGAGTGCTGGACCCAGAGTCAGGAAAGTCTGAGTTCAAATGTAGCCTCAGATATTTCCTAGTTGTATTACCCTGGACAAATCCCTTAACCTTGTTTCCTCTGTTTCCTCATTTATAAAATGAGCTGAAGAAAGAAATGGCAAACTACTTCACAATCATTATCAAAAAAAAAAAAAAAAAAAACCCAAGTAGGGTCACAAAGAGTTAGACATGACTGGAATGACTGAACAAAAACTTTTCTCTATTCCAGAGAGCATATCTTAACTACAAATATTACCTAATATTTAAATTATACTTCTATTTTGTTTATTCTTTAAATTGTAAACTTCTTATAGGCTAAAATTGTGTCTTCAGTACTTAGCATAGTGCCTAATAGAGTGTTTAATTAAATAAATTATATTAAAAATTAGACAAATGCTTATTGATTCATTGTCTAATTACTATCAAATCACAATATAAAGTATAAGTGGAATGAGCCTAGAAATGAAGTTTTGTTACCATTTCATTATTTGAAATATGTGGAAGAGAAAGATACTGGGTGTTACTTGCACAGAGAATGATCAGAGAAAATAATCTCCCAGCTGGAAATTGTCATCATCTGTCTAGTGGGCTCTGAAGCTATATGAAAGGTAATATTATGGATGTATTTTTCATAAACCTCCAAAGAAAGGTGGAAACATGAATTTCCTTCGTTTCTCCTTCACAATGACCTGCCTGTAAGGGCTAGTATAGTTTTCATGAGGAGAGGAACCAGTCGTGTGTAATAAGCTCTTATGCCATTATCATCATCCTCACACTGTAACATTTCATATCTCTCTGTGATTACCTTTACTATCTCACTCTTTCAAAGCACTCCACCATTATTGAAATAGTTTTGTATTCCATTGTAAGAGATACTTGTGCAGGGCCTACTTCTCAGCAGTGTTCCTTAGCTCCCATGTGGCTTAAAATATCATCTGTATCACAGTGTAGGGCAATTTCTCTTTGAAATTCCACCTATAACTCAAAACCTGCTTTCCTTTCTTGTAGCATGAATGATACAAGAGAGGTGAATTAAGTCAATCATTCCTACTCATTTAAAGTAACTGACAAAAATACTCTAATCCTGATACCTTTGTCAGTCTCTATTGAATGAGCAAATTAAAGCTAGTAAGCTAACATGTGCCTTACCAATTTTTTTTGCCTATGGGCACGAAACAACAGGTGTGGCCCAAAACAGATTAAATGTAATTGAGAAGTGTTGAACAAAATAGATAATGTTAATTTGTAGTTTTTTTATTACAACACGGCAAACCAGTTTAAAATACAGCAACTTAGAAAAGAGATTCATTCCTTCCAGCCAATCTCATGAGAAGGAATTGATTGTAGACAGAAGAGTGACTCCATCTCTTTCCTTCCTTCCTTCCTTGACCAGAAGTTAAACTTCAGAGGGATGAAGATTTTGAACTTTTTGTCTCTACTCTAGAAACACTCCTAGAAAAGCAGTTATTGGTGTCAGTGTCTACATTGGGAACAAAGGAAAAAGTAGAGACACTGAAGGAAGAGAGTAACAAATCCCTATATGGAATTCAGGAAAAAAATATGCCATGAGTAAGGATAACATTTTAAAGATTCCAATAAAAGGACTTTCAGAAGCTCTAATTTATCCCTTTTACCGTATGTGGTTCTAAGGTTTTGTTCACTTTGCTTTAGACTTTGTATACAAATGTGAGCGTATATCAGAGACCTTGTGGTAGATGGAATTAGAGACCTTGTACTAATGCTTAAAATAAATCATTTTATAAAAATGATTTAAATTTACCTGATTAGATCATATCATTTGAAAATCAATAGGAAGACACATAAAGGAGGGAAATCAAGAACTACATTACTTAAGGGACTATCCTCCTAACTCCTTATGGTTTGTTGCTAGAACCTTATGGAGAAGTATAATATTGATCATCTGGAAATCCAACTTCCCAGTGGATTTTTAAAGTTGCTTGAATAATCAAGCAAAACTGTGCTAGATTACACAGTTAGGTAAAGCCTCATGCCTGGAGTCAGGTAATTTTAAAAAGTGTGATCTTGTGCAAGTCACTTAACCCCTGTCTCAATTTCATGGGAACAGCAATGTCACAAACTCAGTTAACAAATGAGATGATATTTGTTTTCACTTTTATTTTTTGTTTGTTTGTTTTGAAGAGAGAGAAGAAAGCCATCTGTCACGAGTTAGCACTTTATAAAAGTTGTTTGTGTTTTTTGGATTTCACACAACCTAACATATGGACCTTCTATGTGAAAGAGGTTATAGAGGGTCTATTGGAGGTACATATGGATATATGAATAGGGGGAGAGTGAGAGAGAGAACGAATATATATTAGAATTATTAATGATAATTTCAAAAGAAAGGAAAGTAGGGAAAAAGGAAAAATGAAGGGAAAAAAGGAGGAAGGAAGAAAAAATAATTTGTTATATACATCAATATATCATATATTGATGATATGTTTAACATCTATAATAATATTATGTTATATACTTTTACATTATTGAATTAAATTCCATCATATTACATTCATTATATTATATTGTATGATGTTTTCATATACTGTGCTATACTATATTTGTCATGTTATATCATATATTTCTCCTTTCATCTATTAATGCAGCCATTGGAATTCAGGCCTCCCCCACCTTTCCCTTAGATTATTTTAATAACTTCCTAATTGATCTCCTTGGCTTAAGTATTTCCCCTCTGTAATCCATCATCCTCACAGTTTCCTAAGCGATTTTCCTTAAATATAGGACTGAACATGTCTCCATCCTACCTAGCAAATTTGGGTGGTTCCCAAATTTGGGAACAAGTATGAATTCTAAGTTCACATACTTTCCATTTTCTATCAGCATCTCTACTTAGTTTCAACTTTATGGAACATCATGCCTCCCCCAGGATAAGCTGATCACCTGAAATCTCATCACCATGCAGATTGATTCAGTTTTTGATACTCAGCACATTCTCAACTTTCTTACTTGCTTCTCCCCTCTGATTTAAGGTCTGGAGGGTGAAACATTAAACTTCTTTCAAAGCCTTCCTTCATAGAGGGTTCAACATTTTTCAAGCAATTCTCCTATTTCTAGCATTCATTCTGCTTGGTTTTTAACTTTACAGACTATTATGTCTCTATAAAGGGTGCCTCTCTCTCTTCAGCTTCAGTTGATTAATCAATAAATATTTATTAAGTGCTTAATATATGCTAGGCACTGTGCAAAGGGCTGAGGACACCAAAAATCAGAAGAAAAAGCAGAACCCTATCTTTAAGGAGTTTGCAACCTAATGGAGAAGATAATGTGCAAATAAATATATACAAAGAAAACTAAATGACAATGAAGATGATGATGATGAGAACTGAAATTAACATAGTATATACTATATGCCAGGAACTGTATTAAGCACTTTGCAAATATTAGGAAATAATTGACAGGGGAAATAAATTCAAATTGAGAACATTTGGGAAAGACTTACAATAAAAGATGGGATTTTAATTGTGACTTAAAGAAAGCCAGGCAGTTCAATAGAGAGGGTGGAGAAGGGGATCTTTCAAGATATGATAAACAGTCAGAAAATGCCTACAACTGAGAGATTGAATGTCTTGTTTGTGGAATAATCAGGAGGTCAGTGTCACGGAATCAAAAAGTATGTGTTAGAAATTAAGGTATAAGAAGACTTGAAAGGAAGGGGACATCTCTTTTACACTAATGACAATTAGATTAAAGACAAAAACAAAAAATCCATCAAAGATTTCTTAGGACTTATGAGAGGAAATAATGTGAAAGGAAAAAATGAAAAAAAATGGAAGAAACATAAAATATGGCACTCTACCTGCAAAGAAAAACCCAAGAACTATGTGAACATAATTATAAAATATTTTTTACTCAAAGGTAGATCCTAAAAATTAAAAACATATCAATAATATAATGAAATGACAATTCCATCTAAATTAATTTACTTATTCAGTACCATGCCAGTTAAAATAACAAAAAAAGAGAGGTTTTTTTTTTTTTTAACAGAGCTAGAAAAAAGAACAAAATTCATTTGGAAGAATAAAAGGTCTAGAATATCGAGGGAATTAATAAAATAAAAAATGCAAAGGAAAATGACCTAGCCATATCAGATCTAAAAGAAGATTATAAAGCAGCAATCATCAAAACTACTTGGTGCTCCTCTCAGATTGGTTAAGATGAAAGGAAAAGATAATGATAAATGTTGGAAGGAACATGGGAAAACTGGAATATTAATATATTGTTGTTGGAATCTTTACAAACTGCTAACTCATTAGAGTTGATGTTTTGGGCCAGAACCTGAAACAAGATACTAAGTAGAACTAATTGATACAATGTTTGTGTTCACACCTTTACTCATTGGAGTTCACACGATTTCAGGGTTTAGTATGAGATATCCGAATTCACACCTTGAATTCTTGAAAGCTCTTAGGGCCAGAAAGCACTATGGGAGAAAACCCATATTCCCTCTCTCTTGTATTCCACAATTCCTCTCTCTCATATATATGAAACAGAGAGAGGCTCTCGGGCAGAGTTCAGCTGAAGATTGAGAAGGGAGCATCAGTTCAGTTGAGGAGAAGCACTCTCTCGGAGGCGCAACCAGATTCACTTCATCTCACACCACTGTGGTGGCTGGGCTCCTGCACTTCCCCCACTGAGACCAAGCTGGTCTGAAAGGATTTACAGAAAGCTAGCCGAGCCCCAAGTGAAGGAAACAAGAGATTCATTCCTTCTTTGTGCTAGCTCTGGAGGCTGAAGAAAGCAGAGGCAGAAGCAAAGGACAAAGCTGCAAGAGCTCTTAGAACCAAGGAGAGAGAGAGGCCTCTAAGAAAAGCTAACTGGGCTATATTGGAGATTGAGAGCCAGAAGCACTCTCTCCGAGACAAGAGAGAGATCCATTCCATTTTCCACTTGGCTGGCTGGAGGACTGAAGGACAAACCTTTGGATTTGGAGACATTTGGAGGGAGCTCTTAGAAGCAAGCAGAGATAGGCCTCTAAGCTAACCAGGCTATATTGGAGACAATAAAAGATCTAAACTTTTATCACCTGGCTGCGTTTTGGGTGATTATTTACTCTCAACTGATACTAAGACTGCCTCCAGAAAACTTCCCCGAGAAACCTGCTCTCCCCCAGAGAGAATCATTCATATATTTTATTTTAAAAGAAGAAAATCACCACACATTCTTGGTAGAGTTGTGAACTGATCCAATCCTTCTGGAGAGCAATTTGAAACTATGCCCAATGAGTTATCAAACTGTACATACCCTTTGATCCAATAATACTACTACTAGTTTGTACCCCAAAGGTATCATTAAAGAGGGAAAGGACCTATATGTACAAAAATATTTATAGTAGCCCTTTTTTAGGTGGCAAAAAAATGGAAACTGAATTAATGTCCAACAATTGAGATATGGCTGAACAATGTGTTATATGAATGTAATTGAATACTATTGTGCTATAAGAAATGATCAGAAGGCAGATTTCAAGGAAAAAAAAAAGAACTTTGGAAATATTTATATGAAGTGGTTCTGAGTGAAGTGAGCAGAACCAGGAGAACATTGTACACAGTAACAGCAACACTGTGTGATGATCAGTTGACTGACAATTCTTCTCAGCAAGACAATGATCCAAGACAATTCCAAAAGACTCATGATGAAAAATTATATCTACATCCAGAGGAAAAAACTATGATTCTGAATTCAGTTCAAAGCACATTATTTTCACTTTTTTGTTGTTGTTTTTGTGGCTTTTCCCTTTCTGGTCTGTTTCTTCTTTCCCCACATGACTAATGTAGAAAGATGTTTACATGACTGCACATGTATAACCTATATCAGATTGCTTTTCATCCTGGAAAGGGGCTGAAAAGGATGAAGGGGAAAAAAAGAATTTTAGAAAAATGAATGTTGAAAACTTTTTTTAAATGCAGTTGCAAAAAATTACAAATATTTAGACAGAGATAGATAGAGACAGAGAGAAAGAGAGATCCCACAAAATTAATGTATTGGCCAAATAAGGGGGGGAGAAACATTCTCATATTTCTTCTCCAGGGCTATTTGATCAATAAAATTGCATGGTATTCATTTTCATTTTCACTGTTGCTGTTTCCATTTACATCATTGTAGTCATTATACATATTGTTTTTCCATTCTTCTCTTATTTTGCTTCGCTTTAATTCATAACTTTTTATGTTTCTCCATATTCTTCATATCCAATATTTTTATGGTTACTGATGGAGTAAAACAGAGGCATGCTTTTTATGCTTTTTAGCATGATTTAGCATGATGTTTCAGTGGTTACCAGATGCCTTCAATGGGATCAAAGACAGCATCAAAATCAGCTACCACACTGACTGTAAATTATTTAACTTGAGAAGACTACAATCCAAGATTAAAGAAAAAGAAGAATTGGTGCTCAACATTTTGTTTGCAGAGTATTATGCACTCTGGGCACACCAGGAAACAAAGCTCTTCCATTAGCCAACACATCATCCAAAAAGGGTACCATTGATTATAGCAAATGGAAAAATGTTGAATACTGTGAATGAATTAATTTACCTTGGCAATATATTTTTCAGGAATGTTTACATAGATGACAAGGTGCATAAAATCATTGCTAAAGCTAGCTCAGTATTTGGTAGATTGCAAATAAAAGTGTGGGAGGGGAGGTATTAGACTGCCTTCCAAACTGACAGTCTATAGAACTATTGTGCTGACCTCATTGTTGTATACCTATGAAACCTGAACAGTGTACCAATCCTTGCCAGGAAATTGAATCACTTCCATTTGAATTGTCTTAGGAAAATTCTGAAGATCACTTGTTAAGGTAAGCTACCAAAAATTAAGGTCTTTTCCTGAGTTGAACTGCCAAGCGTTCAAATTCTACTTCAGAAAACAACTCTGATCTGATTGTGTTCAAAAACAAATGTATTATTTTACAGAAAACTGACAAAAAGCAAATATTCACTATAAGGACATTCCCAAGATCTCTCTGAAAAACTTTGCAATCAGTTGTGAGATGTGGTATACACAGTACAGGACTGGCCAGCAGAAGCACAAGTTTAGAGACATCTTCTCTCCAAATGTTTATATGGACCATTTGTTCCTGAACTGTGATAGAGTTTTCTCAGTCATGCTGGTCTGATCATCCATAGTCAAACATTATACATTGCCCCCCAACATAGTGATGTTATTTTAGTCTTTTTTGAACATGAAGGACAACATCCAATTTTTATAGAGTTAACATATTCCATTTTATTCATGTACTACAGTTTCTTAAGCCATTCCTAGCAATGGACATTTTTCCTTTGTTTCAATTCCTGTCTCAAAAATAATAATAATAATAATAATAAAAGGGTGTGACTCCATATACTTTGCTGTATATGGAATTTTTTCTTCTTGTTTTTTGACCTCCTTGAGACATATGCCTAAGAGTAGCAATTTGGAAGCAAAAATTAGATATTTCACTCATTAGTTTATCATAATTCTAAACTGATTTCCCTGGAAAAATCACAGTTTAACCACAGCACATTAAGGTACCTTAATTTCCTCAGCCTCTCCAACACTGACTCTTTCCATAGTTTGTCATTTTATTCCAATTTCTTATGTGTGAATGGAAAATTCGATGTTTGAAATTGTAATTTGCTAATTATTAATATTTTGAAGTAATCTTTCATTAATAATTTGTAATTCTCTTTTTGACTACTGATCCTTTAGACAAATAATCACTAACTGGATTTTACCTCAGTCAAATTGAGGTATGCAATAGATTCAAACTTTAAAAAGCCAAGATATCTTACTAAATCCAGGTGTGTCTGCAATCATTCTGATCTATTTTTGCCACTGAACCCAGATGATTCTGAAGGAGAAAGTAAGGCTGATGACTTTATACAGCCCTTCCTTCTTTAAATCCAATTTGCATGTATGTTATGGTGTCACCCTCCATGTTTTTGCCCTTTTTAAAAACAAAGGACAAACAACAAAAATTCCCCAAATATCCTGGACATGAGACAAAATCATATTTTAACAATGAATGAGAAAATAAATTCATTTGAAAGGAACTCATTGATTTAGGAGAGAGAATTTTTAAATAACTAACTAGAAATGTTTCTATCAAGATAGTTTTTTCTGCTGAGAATGTATTGAGTACATTACTTATAAAAACTCATCTATACATTTAAAAAGAAATAGCTTGGAAAATAAAATTTTCAAATATGCCTAATTTATTTTCCTAATTAACTGTTTCAATGGGTTTTGAACATATATATATATATATATATATATATATATATATATATATATAAACATATTTGTATTTGTTTTCAAGAATAACTAATTGACTTTTAGTAAGATAGAAGATTAATAGGTAAATTTAACCATCTCAATGAATCCTTCTGTTTCTCAAATTCTTGTTCTTATTCCTATTCTTTCCTACTACCTTAAAACAAGGCCAAGTTTCCTTGGTCTTCAAAAACCAAAAACCTTTTTGTAGATTCTACCATCCATTTTAGCTATTATCCTCTATCTCTGCCCCCCCTTCCTAAGTCAAACTGCTAGAAAAACCATCTGCTGTTTCAATTTTCTTTCCTCTCACTTATTCCTCCATTCATTGAAAGCTCACTTCTTCTGATCACATCACCCAATTAAAACTACTCTCTCCAAAATTACCAATGATCTCTTAATTTAATAAATTGATATCATTATTTTTCCCTAAGTCTTCATCCTTTTTGAATAAACTTGAAACTATTGACCAACCTCTCCTCCTGGATGTTCTTCTTTCTGAATTTTTGTTATAATCTTTTCTGTTCACCTTCTCTTTGCCTAACCACTTCTTAGGTTCCTTTGCTGGATTATCATCTAAATCACTCCCCTAAACTATAGATATTCCCCAAGAGATTCCCTTTTCTTTCAGTTCATTCTCTTGGTTACGTCAACAGTTTCATTGGATTAAATTATATCTCTATGAAGATTTACAGATCTGAATTATAAGATCTAGTCTCTCCTAACTTTGTCAACTGTTTTATAGATATTGAAAAGTGGATGGCCCAAAGATATCAAAGCAATAACAACAAATGAAATTGATTAGAGTACTAGAATGAGTATTTCATTGGATTTTGAGTTAGGAATACCTGGGTTCAAATTCTGCCTCACACATATATACTGGATGTTTTTCAGGTGTAAAGTTTCTCAAGTGTAAAATAAAGAGATTGATTTTAGTGACTTCTAATATTCCTTCCATCTCTAAATCTTTAATTATATGAAAATTTCTTTGATCCTAAGCATACCTCTCATTCAAAGAGTTTTATTTATGTTGAAGTTAAGACCATTCTTTTAGTATCCCATATTGGTGTTAGGAAACTAAACTTTGATTGATAGTGTTCTTTCAGTAAATAATCAGCTTAAATAATAAATCACTAATCAAAACTAAATGCCTTTAGCCAGAACCAAAAAAGTCTACCAGAAGTCCCAGTCTTGTCTTATATCATAACTAGGATATGAATGTATTTGTATACTCAGAAATTCAAGCATATTGAGTTTATTTGAGAGAAGTGCTATTTTGCAGAGACTTGTCAGAATGTCACCTTGGGACACACGCTGACTAGGTAGAAAGAGAACCTTGTCATGAGGACTCGCAGAAGCATGCTTGTCTTTAGGAATCAATTTGGCAATTCATATCTAGAAAAATTATTTTTATATTGTTAAATAGATTATTCAAGGCAATCAATCTATAGACATTTATTAATGTGTTTATTATATGCCTGGCACCATGCTAAGAATGGAGATACAAAATATAGATGCAAAAGACAGTTCCTGCCCTGAAGGAATTTATAATCTAAGGTGGGGACAATATGCAAACAAACGTATACAAAAAAGCTGCATATGGGATA